>NW_006408613.1:4004922-4012306 GCF_000296735.1 Chrysochloris asiatica | reverse complement strand
TGTTAATGAATCTTCCTCCAATCTTGATGCCACATTTTTCTTCATAGAACCCAGCTTCTCGTATTATTTGCTCAGCATACAGGTTGAATAACTATGGTGAAAGAATACAACCTTGTCGCATACCTTTCTTAATTTTAAAACATTCAGCGTTCCCATGCTCTGTTCAAACAACTGCTTCTTGGTCCAGGTACAGATTCCTCATGAGTACAATTAAATGTTCTAGAATACTCATACTTCACAATGTTGTCCATGGACCATAGACTACTAGAAAATCAAACAAATTTGTGGTAGAAGAAATACAGCTAGAATGCTCCTTAGAAGTCAAGATGGTGACACTTTATATCTTATACTTTGGACATATTATCAGAAGGTACCAGTCCCTGGAGAAAAATATCATGCTTGGTAAAGTGGAAGATCAACTAAAAAAAGGAAAACCCCTAGGGAGATGGATTGGCATTGTGGCAGCAACAATGGAGAAAAGGGAAACAATGATTATGAGGATGGCACAAGACCAGACAGCGTTTTATTCTGTTATGGATAGGGTCAATTTGAGTTGGAACCTACTTGATGGTATCTAACAACAACAAAAATTGTGATTTTTCTGTTTACTCATTTTTGTGATCATAACACTTTTTGACACTATGACTATTCTTTGTGGACAATTCTTGTCTACTATTTTTTTAAAATATTTCATTTGTTCTATATTTTCTCTTTCTTATATTCCTGAGATTCCAGTTGCATCATATTTTAGACCTATTCTCCTTGTCCTATATGTTCATATAAATCTTATGATTTAGCAATATTTTTAATTTTAATGTTTCATTCTATAAATTCTTCTGATCTACTGTTTAGTTTATTCACTCTTCTATGATACATCATAAATCTCTTTAGTGTTCAAATTTTCAGCTATTATATTTTCCATTTATAGAACTTCCACACATATGTATATTTGTGCAGGAGTCCTGGTGTGGTGCTGTAGGTTAAGCATTGGATTGCTAATTCCAAAGTCAGCAGTGCAAACCCATTAGCCACTCCTTGAAAACCCTATACAGGGTCACTGTGAGTCAGGATTGACTCAAAGACACTTAAAAACAACATATATAATTTTCATTGTTTGGTGAAATTCTCCATCTGCTTATTTTAGCTCTTGCTTCTGGTGTCTGTTTTTATCTCTGGATTTCTGATAATTTTCTTGTCTTATCTCTGTCAGGAGGAGCTCTGGTAGCATAGTGGTTACGAATCGGGCTGCGAACCTTCAGGTCAGCCGTTTGAAACTACCAGCTACTCCGCGGGAGAAAGATGAGGCTTTCTACTCCCGTAAAGATTTACACCCTCGGAAACCCTGTACAGGGTCGCTATGGGTCGAAACCGACTCGACGGCACTTAACAACAACAACAACAACATCTCTGTCAGGTAATTTTTGATTGGCTGTTGATTGTAGTTGTTAGTTACTGTTGATTTGGCTTCAGTGGCTTCATGGTGATCTCATGGACAACAGAATGAATCATTGCCTGTTCCTTTTCCATCTTCATGATGTTTCAGTCCTATGTTACAGCCTCAGGGGATTCCTTTCAACATTATATCATACTATTTTCTATTATAATTCAAATAATTTTCACTGGCTAATTTTAGGAAGTAAATTGCCAGGTCTTTCTTTCTACTTTCCTAAGATCTGGAAGCTCCAGTGAAGCCTGTTCATTATGGGTAACTCTACTGGTATTTGAAATTTTGATGGCTAGCTTCCAGCATTATAGTAACACGTAAGTGGCCACAGAATGACAAAATAACAGACAAGTAGTAGAATGTTGATTATCGGAAATCTAGAGATAATTTGAGGCTCTGGGTGTACTATCTTTCTTCAGGAAGTACTTTCTTTTCATTATAGTAGGTTAGGAATAATTCATATCGTTAGGAGTAAATTATGTTAGTCAAATCAGCAATTCACCTGATTGGGGTTGGGTTTCAGAGTTGTTATTATTTATTTATTTATTTATTTTGCTACTAAAATATGTGCTGATTATACTTTGTTCTTAGAATGAATCATGAATAAAAATTACATTGTATGGTTTAGCAAAAGTTATCTAGAGAAACATGAGTTCAAAGTTTCATATTCTTTAATCATGGCAACAAATGAATTTATGAAAAAATAAGTCCTGCTTTTGATATCAGAGTCCTGGGTGAATGGGAACAGGTAGGAGTAGATTTGCTTTTGTTGTAAAGAAGTTTTTGGTGAGGGGATGGTAGAGAGGGTTTGCAATCTGTAGAAGGATAACACTGCCTGGGAGAAAGCTGAGTCACCATTAGGAGGGAAGGGCTCATTTTGCCGTCTTGTATTTTAAGGCCCAGCAAAAGTCTTTATGATTTCTTTTACAAGAACAAACTTCAAAAATTAACGTGGGGAGTGGTCTTTTGATAATCTACTGCCTTGAGTCCAAGCATGGGTTAGGGGCAAAGAGGAAATAGGTATCATTTAAATATGTTCCCTTTTTTGTACAGCACCTAAAACAAATTGGCTCTTTCTGTCTTACTCTTTCTTGCCCTTTCCTGTTGCTGTTGTTGTTGTTAAGTGCCATCGAGTTGGTTCCAACCCATAGCGACCCTGTATAGAGTTTCCAAGGAGTACCTGGTGAGCTTGAACCACTGACCTTGCAGTTCAAACAGCCTTGCTGTCTGGCACATTAACCCACAGCACCACACCAGGACTCTTCCTCCATAGTAGAATGATTAAAATGAATGGAAACATACAAATTATTTAGTTAAAATAAGAATTAAAACATAAATTAAATCTGTAAATTATACAAGTTAGCCTAGACGCTGCTGTAGAAAACTTCTCAAGTAGATATGACCAACATCTGTGTTTATTTCTGTGGTACACTCTGCCAATGCACAACTTTCTCTTAATAGATGCTCTGTAGTATCTTGCTCTTGGGCTATAACAGCAGAAGCAATAGGAACATTTATGGGAAAACTCTATGGGAATGGAAGGTTGGCACTATGCAGGCCAACTAATAAATATTTCACAAACAACAATATCTGGGAGAAACAATTGATTAATTTTCACTAAGGATTAAAATAAAAGATTTCAGTCACTTTCGACATTATCAGAGGGTAAGTAAAAAGTATAGGTTTACGGTTCTATTCATGCATGCGCAGGTTTATTAAAAACCAAACAGGTTTAAACATATCTCTGCAATCAGTAGATAGCATCAGACAAGGTCTATTAGTAATATACTTGATTTCCTTCATTAGGGTGTCTTCAAAATAGGATACTAAAAAAAAGCAACACATTGTTGGTCTGGGGCTTGATAGCACACTAGGCAGAAAGTCCATGCAGATCCCCATCAGGAGAGGATTCTGAGGATTGCCCCAGAACTGTGAACTTCAGATAAAGTAATAAATAAGTGGTTCAAGTGCTTACTGATAGTAAGAATTAGAACATGAGGAAGAAAAGAGATGACTTCTGATCCAGGGTGGCTTGTAGGTTCCTCCACAGCCACTGTGAGCAGGAATGAGTGGAGAAAGGGACAAGAGAGCACTCCCAAGGCAGCAACCAGTCAGGGATCAGCAGAAACAGAGGTACCAGTGTTTTCTTTTGTTTTTGTTTTTACTTTTACTTTTTCCTTATCATATCTTTTCTTTTGTTCTGTCTACTCATCTCTGCACTAGTGATAAGAAGGAAGACTTGCAAAAACACATACCCTCAAGGAAGGTCTTTTGTGTCATACAAGGTTTTGCAACGCACAGAAGGAGTAACACTGCTACGTGTTGCGCTGCCGCTCGGAGAAGGAGCTACACTAGTTGCAGGTAGAGACAGAAGAAAAAAACTGATTTAGGAACGTCTTCCAAAGCAGATCTGGGAAGAAACGATTGATTTTCAACTAAGGTTTAAAATAAAAGATTTCAGTCAGTTTCTACATTACCAGAGGATAAGTAAAAAAGTATTGCTACTAGTGTTCCATTCATACATGCACAGGTTTAGGCTGGTTCTCACTAGGAGATCCAGATAAATGGACTTAAGGGGAGGAGAAAAAGAAAAGGAAAGGTCAGGTAAATCTAAGAATAAAACTGACTGTCATAAAAAGAGGAAGAAATTAAAATATAGGGTAACCTCAGAGAAACTTAATACATCTCCACATCATATCAAGAAAGGAAAATTCAAGATTATGTAAAAGTTAAAACTATGAAGAAATTGACAAGAAAAGGCACCAAAAAATGAACTCAGTACAGGAAAACATACAGAACAAAGAAACCAGCAGCACCACAAAAACCCAACAGCATTATGACAGTAAATAATCCATACCTTTAAAAAAAAGCATTGCACAAAAATCAGTTAAATCAAAGAGCTGATCCATTCTTTTTAAAGCAAGACCAAAGCTAATGAAAATCATTTTATGGAACAAATTGCAACTGGTTTGAGGCTTAGATTTACAAACATCATCCAGAAAGGATTAATTAAAAGAGTAGTTTCCAATGGGATCTCTGGGCCAGTTAAGTTCAAGAGAGAGACTTTATCTCAGAAGGTTATGGAAAATGTTTTTTGTATTCTAAAAGGAAAATCATGATAGATTTTCTTGAAGAACACAGGACAATTATGGAATTATTATGTAGAAGTTTTAGGAAAATTGAAAATTGCATTGGTGAGGAAAAGGCCAGGAAAGTTGTGTCCAGGAACTCTTTTCCAGCCTGGAAGATTTACTGATAAAGATCAAAGAGCACAGCCTTCAGTATGGATTACATCTCAATGTAAAGAAAACAAAAATCCTCACCACTGGACCAATAAACAACCTTCTTATCAACAGAGAAAAGATTGAGGTTTTTCAAGGACTTCATTCTTCTTGGATCAACTATCAGTACTCACAGAAGCAGCAATCAAGAAATCAAATGACATTTTGTATTAGGGAAATCTGCTGAACAAGACTTTTTTAAAGTGTTGAAGAACAAAGATGTCATCTTGAGGACTAAGGTGCACCTGACCCAAGCCACTGTATTTTCAATAACCTCATATGCATGTGAAAGCTGGACAGTGAATAAGGAAGACCATAGGAGAATTGAAGCTTTTGAGTTATGGTGTTGGAGGAGAATATTAAAAGTGCCATGGGCTGCCATAAGAACCAATAGATCTGTTTTGGAAGAAGTGCAGCCAGAATGCTCCTTAGAGGCCAAGATGGCCAAACTTCATCTCTCATACTTCGGATATATTGTCAGGAGGGACCAGTCATTGGAGAAGGATATCATGTTTGGTAAGGTGGAGGATCAAAGAAAAAGAGGAAAAACCCAGCAGAGATGGATTGGCCAAGGGGCAGCATTGATGGATTCAATCATGGCAACAGTAGTGAGGTTGGACCAGGATCGGGCAATGTTTCATTCTGCTGTTCATAAGGTCGCTATGGGTTGGTACCGACTTGATGGCACCTAACAACAACAATGTATCTGCTCATTCTTGTTGGTGTTAGAGTCGGTATCGACTCATAGCGACCCTATGTCTTGTACCTTACTTTAAAATAACAGCAGTAAGTCCCTGGAAGATGCTAAAACTGCCATTTTGTCTTGTGTAAATGGAAGAGTTAAGAATTATTTGGGGAAGGTTTGCAGAGATGAAAACACTGCCTTAAAAAGTGTAGCAACATAAATGGAGGATATGGTATGAAACAGTAGCTTCAAATTGTTATATTTTAAATAAAGGTTTCTATGACTTGTAAATACTTTTTAAATTTACTCTCATAGAACATATATGTTGCTGTTGTTAAGTGTTGTCGAGTCATTTCCGATTCATTGCAACTATGTGTAAGTTTTCAAGGAGGAGCTGGTGGGTTTGAACTGCCAACCTTGCAGTTAGTAGTCTAGTGCTTACCCTACAGGACCACACTGGGACTCCATAGCATAAATAGCATGTTAATTTTCTTATTAATCCAATATAGTATTTGTTTATTTTTTGAGTCCAGAATTTGTGTATAATTGCTAATTACAGAATTTACTAATTATATTATATCTAAGCAGGGAAACTATAAATTTGTGACAGAATATACTATTGACAGATTATAAACTGTTTATAATTTGAAAACAATGTTGTTTTACTAATCTGTTTTTTCAACATCTTTCAACAGAAATCAATGTGCAAAAATAGCCTTACCTTCATGTTATTAAGTTAATTCAAATATTGATGTTTAATTACAGTATATTTGTTTGTAGCTAGCAATTAAGAGTGATGCCTGTAAGACTATCTAGTTAGTGTTCCAGAATGTTAAAACACTGCCCTCTTGTGTGATACCTTTTCTATTGTAAAGCTTTTAAGTTGCATCTTATTTGGTGAACCATAACTTCATTTGCCTGAAGACAAAAATATCCTTAGGTGATTATAGGAAAACACATTTTATTGTAGAAGCAAAGCTGTATCTGAGGTCTGTTGTCCATTATCAATGCCCGAGTCCATAACACAGATCTTTTTGGATATCAATTACTTAATTCAAATGAAGAATCCCTGTACAATTTCTTAATAGTTGTTATGGCCAAAGTAGCCTGACTCTTTAGAATTGAATGCGTGCAGAGAATTGACAAGCTCAAAAACCAATTTCCTAACTCACCTCTGGAAATTTAAATTAGTCATGTTTTGAAAAGTTGAGCTCATATTATTTCACAGGGAAATTGTTAAAGGAATTAGCAATGAAAATGCCTCAAGAAGTTTTGTTTGTTTAGAATATTTTATGAAACCACCTTCTGATTTGAATTCAGTTAAAACAAGCTCCTATTAGAGTTAATATTTAATCTGAAGTTTTCACAAAATTTCAGGTCAAATATCTGTAGGGTGTACAAGAAATAATTTTTAATGGCCAGACTTGGGAGAATGTTGAATCTTAGTATGGTGCTATAGGATAAACACTGAACCTCAAGAACAGCAGTTCAAACTCAGCAGTTGCTCCTTTGAAACCCCATATAAGGTTGCTGTGAGTAGGAAAGGATTCTCTGGCACTTAACAACAACAATGAGCTTTATAGGACTTCAAAGGTTTGTTAGGAATTAGATTCTAGATTTTAATAGAAAATTACCTGGAAATAATAAGTATAAGAACGCTAAAGAGCACTGGTAACGTAGTAGATTGAGAACTGGGGTGCTTACCGCAAGGTCAGTGGTTGAAATCTGCTAGTCGCTCTGTGGGAGAAAGATGAAGCTTTCTGCTCCTGTGAAGATTTACAGCCTCAGAAATCCTACACAGGGTCCCTATGAGTTGGAAACGACTCCATGGCACACAACCACCACTGCCGGGGACTTGCCTCGACATAGTTGTGTTGTTCCCGAGTGTTTGGTTCACGAGGAGGGGAGATCCAGTGGCAATAGAGATAGCAAAAGAGACACAGAGATGCAAAGAGAGAGACAAAGAGACACTCC
>NW_006408613.1:4002433-4004182 GCF_000296735.1 Chrysochloris asiatica | reverse complement strand
CACCTAGTCTGGGACAGGGCACTGCAGTTCTAAGCCAACTGACTCATCATAAATACAGAAGTCCTGACTTCTTTATTCAGGGCACAGTGGCCCCAGTAGATCAAAGCTACTGTCAATATACACAGTATTTTAAGGAAAGAAGGATAGCTTGGAAATTGGGGGAGGGGAGTGTCTGGTATTGGGATTGAAACAAAAAAATAAAGCAATGTTGGTGGTGGTGGTTATGTGCTGTGGAGTCGGTTCCGACTCATAGCTATTCTGTACAGGGTTTCCGAGGCTGTAAATCTTTACAGGAGCAGAAAGCGTCATCTTTCTCCCAAGGAACAGCTGGTAGTTTCGAACTGCTGACCATGCAGTTCGCAGCCTGAATCGTAACCACTACGCTACCAGAGCTCCTTAAAGCAATGTTGAGATAATGATAAAGAAAAAAATGTGTAATCTGAATGATTTTTCACCCAGTAAAAGAGTCCTAGTGTGGCGCTGTGGGTTGATATGCCAAACTGCAAAGCCATTTGAACTGCAAGGTTGGTGGTTCAAGCTCACCACCTGCTCCTTGGAAACCCTATACTGGGTTGCTATGGGTCGTAATCGACTCAACGGCACTTAACAATAACAACAAAGGAGTCCTTGTGTGGTTCTTTATGTTAAGTATTGGACTGTTAATCGTAACTTTGACAGTTTAATCTCACCAAAGTCCTATACAGGGTTACTATGAGTTGGAACTGACTCGATGGCACTAAAGAGCAATAACAACAAGAACAACAACAAAGGTGGTATTACATGTTTTTTGAACAAAACTTCAGAAAAAAGCTTCTAGATTTTGGGAAAGATAACCCTCCTCTATCTTTCCCATTCCTGTATTTCTTATTAAGGAGCTTTGGTAGTGGAATGATTAAGCATTCGGCTACTAACCTAAATGTCTGCAGTTTGAATCCACCAGCAACTCTGGGAGAAAGAGATTGAAAATCTGTGACATAATAAATAGATGGCTGTGTATTATTTTGGGAGAAGAGAGTGGTCATTTTACAAAGGAGACTCTCAGAGGTAATAACTGGGTAAATTGAAGAATGTGATGTGGTTTGTAAATATAGGGAGGTGAGGAGCTGGTGGGAAGCATTTGAGTCAGAGTGAATGGCAAGTTCTTAGACAGAGCTGTTAGATTGAATGATCCATGAATCTGGGAACTGCTAGTAATTTGTTGGCACTAGAAAATCATGTACATGGTAGGCTTCAGTAAGAAACCAGACTGGGGAGGAAGGAAGGGCTCAGATTATGCAGAGCTTTGTGCCATCTACAAGAGTTTGACCTTTACTGTGAATGTTAAAAAGAGCCATTGAAATGCTTTAATTGGGAGTAGCCATTTTGGGAAATTTGAATTTTAGAATCAGCATTTTGGCAGTGATATGGATAAATCTAGTGGACAATCGATGGTTTTTGAATTCAAGAAGAGAGGATCCTAGAGAACAATGCAATTGAGTGTGAGCAGGGGCCTGAGAGAAGAATGGATACTTGAACGCTGGTTTCCCAAACAGACTTTGTAGTAGGGTTCTTGTAGGGAAAAGCAATGGTATCATAATGTCTGTGCATGTGTGTGTGTATGTGTGTGTGTGTGAACCACATGGGGTGACACTGTCAGAGGAGGTAGCACACAATGATTGTCCTTAAAATTTTTGTGCAGTGCTTTTTCAGAAATGTATTATTTTCTACAAACACATTTCTGTAGTTAGTTATAAAAGCAAAAAAAAAAAA
>NW_006408613.1:3999319-4001048 GCF_000296735.1 Chrysochloris asiatica | reverse complement strand
CTGCATGCATCATCAAACACCCAAAGGGAACACCCCACACTCCTGCCCCCTGGCCACCAGCACACAAACCCTCTCCTTCCCTGAGTCCAGAGTCCCCAGCTGCTCCTTCTGTCCACGTCATTGTCTCTGCCTCCATCCCTAGTGTCACTGCCTCTCTGGGTCTCCCACTTCACTTTTCTCCCCTGATGGTTTCAGGGATCTCTGCTCCTGGACTGCAAAATCAGCTGCTCCGCTCTTTTTGTTACCAAACATTTACATTTACCTTTCCAATACTCACTGTCAGACCTGATATCAATCATTCCCTATTGAACCACAGGAGTCCTTTCCCCCTCATCTTTTATCAACCCCATCCAGACAGGCTGGAAACAATTCAGTGGAGGTTCTACCTTTCCCTGTATCCTCTGGAGCTAGGTTCCCTACTGAAAGCTTGTCAGCTAGTCACTTCTTGCCTCTGTAGTCCCCTCATTTCGGGTAGCCTATGTCCAAGTACCCCATCCCTGTCTACCCTGTGTACCAAGGGGGTGGGAATGATCCTCAAAATGTAGAGATTTGTCCGCTCCTTTCTTATACTGCATCCACAAGCATAGGTCAAGATCATCCACTTATAGTGGGTTACTCCTTTTTTTTTTTCTTCCCTCTTCTTTCTTCCTCTAGGTGTGTTTTGATCATCCAGTCATTGTTGCCAGGTCAAATGGGTACTATCTGCATGTGTGGGCGTTCTTGTGCATGCCCCTTCACTTTATATCAGCTGGATGCTTCACACTCCGTTCTAGTCCTCTGGGGCCATGTCCCTGCCCCTGGGCCCAGGAGTCCCCAGGTCTCATCATACTGCTGGGTAACTAGGTCTCAATCCAGGTTAATGGGAATCTATTGAATGTGGTCAGACTTAGTTCACAACTTCATTGCTGTTTTTCCCTCACTTCCCCTTATCGGTGACCAACATGATCAGTAGCAGGACCATATGCCTGCTAATGTATTCCATTTGAATTTCAGTCTTGGAAGGGGGTTTACCTTGCGGGGACCTGACCACTAGCTTTGATGGCTCCCTGGGGAACAACTTGCTTGTTCTTGTAGTAGTCAGTTGGACTGCTGTTATTGTTTTTTGTGTTTTTTTCCCTGCTGTTCTTTCTTTCAAGAAGTATCTTCTGTTCTTCTAGCTGTGCCAGACTGGTCTGCTTGTCCTTTCTTGTGGGAATGTCCCACCTCAGAAGATTCTGGATGAGGATCAGGATTCCACCTATGGTCTTGTGCAATGCCAGGGCTTTGCAGGGAGCCTCCTTCACTGGGCAAATTCTAGCCCCATTTTAGTTATTCCAAACAGTTATAGGCTGAAGTCAGACTTACAAGCTTTCTCTGGTGATGTTTCTGGCTATTCTTCTCTCTTCCCTTCAAGTGTCTATTTTGACAATACTAGGCAAAGGAAACCAAGATTCAAAAGACAGCCAAGCATCTTAACATCATTTGCCCACTTTTATCCATTCAAATCATGCCTCAATCTTTATATCCATGAGCCCTGTTGTTTCATGTTTGTGCTTAGATCGCTGTTTACCTCTGTCCCATTTAGCCCATGTAAACCTGTCTAGCTATTCTTCCATCTGCCTAATTTTTCCTTTCCCCTTCCCCTTCTAATGTATTGCCCCCCACAGTGCCAAAAGATCCTGTGTCTATTCCATACCCTGTGTTCCACTTTCCTGTGCCTATTCCCTACCCTGTGCTCCACCTTCCCCTC
>NW_006408613.1:3996712-3997442 GCF_000296735.1 Chrysochloris asiatica | reverse complement strand
CCACTGGACTAATAAATACCACCAAAATAAGTGGAGAAAAGATTGAAGTTGTGAAAAGCATCATCACTAATGGAAGCAGCAATAAAGAAATTAGACAATGTACTGCATTAGTCAAAGCTGCTGCACAAGATCTCCTTAAAAGTATTCAAAAGCAATGATGTATGTTTGAGGACCAAGGTGCACCTGACACAAGCCATGGTATTTTCAAAAGTCATGTGAAAGCTGGAGAATGAATAAGGAAGACTGTAGAAGAATTAATGCATTTGAATTATGGTGTTGGAGAAGAACATTAAACGTACCATGGACTGGGAAAAGAATAAATAAATCTGTGTTGGAATAAGTACAGCCAGAATACTCCTTGGAAGCCAGGATGGCCCAGAGTTTGTCTCTCATACTTAGGATATATTATCAGGAGGGAGAAGGAAATTATGCTTGGTAAACTGTAAAGTCAACAAAAAAGAGGAAGACCCCTAAAGAGGTGGATTGGCACGGTGGCAGCAGTGGTGGGCTCAAGTGTAGCAATGATTGTGAGGTTGGTGCAAGAGCAGGTAGTGTTTTGTTCTGTTGTGCAGAAGATCACTGTGAGTTGGTACTGACTGGATGGCACCTACCAAAAACAGCAATGTCCTCTAATCAGAACTGTGATTATTATTCAATTACAATGACTGTTTCAAATCTTGTGGATTAATCTGCATGTGCTGGTATTTATGTTGCTGTAAGTGCTTTTATA
>NW_006408613.1:3912954-3996032 GCF_000296735.1 Chrysochloris asiatica | reverse complement strand
TAACATTGCTAACAGTCAGGTATTCTGTCACAGAGGCTGAGCAACAGTGAGGAAAAGGGTGACAAAGAGCAGAGCTGAGCTAATGGAAGATCTGCTATGAGGTCAAAATGGAGACATGTGCAAAGGTACACTTTTGAAACTTGGGCTGTATCTTCATGAGACCAGGTCTACACAAATTGTGTTGATAGAATAAAATGGATTTTTTGACACTTTGACTTGCTGAAGACCATAGCAGTGTAATGAGATTATTTAGAAATGGATTTTCATCTGCTCTGGGGACTCAATTGTTCAGGGAAAGTCTATTTAGTCATTTTAAAACTATCATAAAAGTTATGAAGCACATCCAAGAATTCAGAGTTGACAGTATTTGATTAGATGCCAAAACTTACAGTAGTTCATTCTAAAATCTTAGATTCTTTCTGGTACAACATCTGTGCATTACTCTCTAATTAAGAAGCAAGTAACAATTTTCTGAATATAGTAAGTTAATATATTAAGATCATAACTTAAGTGCTCAATAGAAAAAAAATACGAGCCCGAATGTTGTTCAATGCCCCTACCTTTGAAAAGGTAGCTCATTTAAAGTTTCAAATAACAGATAACAAGCTGGAAACACTCAGATGATCACATTTGGCATTTCTAATCAGTGCCTCATACTTTTTCACTTTATAAGGTTAAATTGAGTCAAATGTTTTAATGATTCAAAATGAATACTGCGTTCTTTACACTTTTATTGAACTCTATAAAATAGTATTAGACCGCTTGTGGATTAAAAGTGCCATGTTCTAAATGAAATGTTATGCACATTATTTTACTGAAAGACCAAGGAATTTAAAAAAGAAAAACGTACAAAGCTTTCTTTTGCTAGATATGTGTTTTATAGAAAGAAATGGGGTGAGAGACTAAAATATTAGATGTGTGTTGATTCTTTAGAAATTGTATCTCAATTAAAATCTTTTATAAATTATGATTGCAAAGGTGGTGGTGGTTGGAAATACTATACAAGGTTGCTATGAGTCAGAATTGACTTGATTAATGGAAAAATATTGAATGATGCAGAAAGCATAATATCAAGAACCAATGGTACTGAAGAAAGAAATCCAAACTGCACTGAAGGCATTGGTGACAGGCAAGGCTCCAGGAAGTGATCGAATACAGACTGAAATCTTTCCACCAACTGATGCAGCACTGGAGGCACTCATTTATCTATGTGAAGAAATTTGGAAGACTGCTACCTGGCCAACTGATTAGAACAGGTCCATAGTTGTGTCTGTTCCAAAGAGAGGTGAGCCAACAGAATTCAGTAATCATCTAACAGTATCATGATATTATATGCATGGAAAATTTTGCTGAAGATAGTTTTTAAATGGTTGCAAAAGTATGTTGACAGAAATTTAAGCTGGATTCAGAAGAGGCTGTGACATAAGAGATATCATTGCTAATATCAAGTGCATCTTTTCTGAAAGCAGAGAATACCAGAAAGGTGTTTATGTGTGCTTTATTGACTATCCAAAGGCACTTGACTGTAGGTCATAACAAACTACATTATGAAAAATGGGTATTTCATAACACTTAATTGTGATCATGAGGAACCTGTACATAGACCAAGATGC
Source organism: Chrysochloris asiatica (assembly GCF_000296735.1). Taxonomy (NCBI): domain Eukaryota; kingdom Metazoa; phylum Chordata; class Mammalia; order Afrosoricida; family Chrysochloridae; genus Chrysochloris; species Chrysochloris asiatica. The sequence continues at coordinate 3,994,419 of NW_006408613.1, read as the reverse complement.
AGTTGTTAGAACAGAACAAGGGGTTACTGAATGGTTTAAAATCAGGAAAGGTGTGCACCAGGGTTGTATCCCTTCAATCTGTATGCTGAATAAATAATCTGAGAAGGTGGATTTTATGAAGAAGAATGTGGCACCAGACTCTAACAACCTGCAATATGTAGGTGATTTGCTTTCTGGAAGTAAAGAGGACTGAAAATACTGATAAAGATCAAAGACTATAGTCTTCATTATGGACTGCACCTCAGTGCAAACAAAACAAAAATCCTCACCACTGGACCAATAATTAACATGGAAAATGGACAAAAGATTGAAGTTGTCAAAGACTTCATTTTTCTTGGATCCATAATCATTACTCATGGAGTCAACATTCAAGCAATCAAATAACAGATTGCATTAGGCAAATTTGTTGCAAAAGATCTTTTTACAGTGTTAAAGAGGAAAGATATCAGTTGGAGGAATAAAGAGCGCCAGACTCAAGACATAGTATTTTCAATCATTTCATATGCTTGTGAAAATTGGATGGTAAATAATGAGGACAATAGAAGAATTGTTGTATTTGAGTTACGGGACTGCCAGAAGAACAAACAAATCAATGTTGAAAGAAGTACCACTAGAAGGCACCTTAGATACTAGGATAGCCAGACTTTCCCTCTCATACTTCACACATGTTATTAGAAGGGACCAGTCACTTGAGAAGAACATTGTGCTTGATAAAATGAAGGGTCAGTGAAAAAGAGGAAGATTCCCAATGAGATGGATTGATACAGAGGCAGCAACAATGGGCTCAAACGTAGCAAAGATTGTGAGGATGGCGCAGGACCTGGCAATGTTTTATTCTGTTGTACCTAGGGTCGTTATCAGTCAGAACAAATTTAATGACACCTAACAACAACAACGACTCAACGGCACTTAACAACAACAACAACAACAACAACAATGCCTATATATGTAATCTTATTTGTAAATACAGTTTTATTTGTTGTGTTAATGATGTAATATCAGAGTATGTTTTTTCTGGGAATAATTACTTCTAAATGAAACAACGAGCATGTTAGACACAGAAGTGAGAGAGAAAAAAAAAAAATGGGGGCAAAATAGGCATCATGGAAAGGTTGCCAAGGAATCAAGGAACACAGGAGCTACAGAAGCTATGACAAGGATCTCCCCTTACAGCCAACAGAGAAAGTGACTTCAGTTTCCCAGCCACTTTCCTGAGAGCACACTGGTTTCTGTGGCACGGTCAGCTTCCAGGCTTCCATTGGACCTCAACTGGGCATGCTTCTTGGCTCTCTCAGAGTTCTGCTAGCCCTCACGAGGGATTCAGTGTCCTGAATTTAGACTCCTACTCTCCTAAACGATGAGAAAAATACATTTCTGTTTGTTAAAGTCACCTGTTCATGGTATTGTTAATACAATTGTCTGTTGTAATGTATGTTTCATTTTGTTGTAGCTCAAAAGAGTCTAACACAACCATGAACTAAATACCACAGTATTTATTTTAAACTCATTTTAATCTGTCATTTTTTTACATACATATTAAATCTGTAGGCTTAATAAATGTCCATTTATTTTTAAGATATAGAGAAGTTGAGGTTATTTCAGCAATAAATATATAATGGAAGAAGAGTGTTATTGTTTTCTGAAAAAACCTCTTTGGTCTATATGATTTTTCTGAGTTTAAAATAGCACAATAAATCACTCCAATAAAAATAAACATTATTTTTCTCAAAAAATTTAATTGCAGAACTATTTACAGGAGATGAACATCAGCAATACAGAAACCAATTGAAAGAGGCATTATCATAGAAGAATTATGGAGCAAATGGTGAGTACATTTTTCTTATATCAGCTGAGAGTGAAAAATAGAGTCATGAAAGAAATAAACAAAAAAACCTCAAAGCAATCCTTAACTGTCTTAAAATAATGACCAACATTCTGATATAAAGTTATTAACAAGAAACAAGACATTGTGTGATGATGAAGAGCATACTGTACATTCAGATTAGGTATCCTGCATGCTACTAAATAGAATTTATCAAAAGAACCATAAAAGCATGAGAAAGAGAATTACATAAAATAGTTGAATTCTAGTGAAGTGTAACTTTATACAGATGCTGAATATTTGGCACTCTGTTCATCCTCATTGTTGATATGATTTATATGTATATATATTTATATGTATATATTTATATACTTAAAAAAAAAAACTTTAAACAGCTAATTTCCTGGTTCTAACATTCCTTGAATTTCTATAGGAGGCATTTAATTTAGTCCTTAGGCCACACCTGGATATTTTGGCACATACTATGGAGAATGGGATGTGACTTGTGTCTGTTTTCAGGAAGAATGTATACAGAGGATAGTGGCTTATATTTGGAAATATGAGTTCAAAAGCAGCCTAGATCTTACTACTTATATGGGGAATTCTTTTTTGTTTTTCTTTTTGTTCAGCAAATGATATAAATTAAAGTGAGAGAGACACACATGCTGAGCCCTTTTAAAGTGACATGATCATCTTATTAAAACGATTGGGGCTGGGTCATGGATGGTGAGTCAGGGAGGTAAATAAAGAATGAATAAATGGCATTCATAAGGTATCACAAACCACTTTAGAGCTTCCTTCTTGTGGATTAGCAGACATAAACCAACAACTCTCTATGGAGACCATGGTCTGTTTGAAAGAGATAAATTTATGCTTCAAGAAACTTGGCATAAATATTTTTATTTCAGTATCTCCTCTCTTCCATTGAGTATGTGAAAGATTGGACTCACAAGTCTTTCAGGTTCAGAATAAGCACCAATGATGGAGATTCACATAAAATCTAAGAAAGTAGGGAGGTAAACCTTTGTTACCTTAGTTTATATATATACAAAATCTTTTAAAAAGTATTCTTATAGTATGTAACTAAAATTTCCTCTGCAAATAAGTCACCTGTCAAGTGTTCAGATCAAAACTTTAAATAATTTAAAACTGGATTGAAATGTCAGTATTAGGACAATTCATAAATTATAGACATAGTCCAATGTTGCAAGCATGAAAAGATGTTACTTCTGGAAGCATTCCCTTGGACCATTTCTGCATTCTCTGAAGTATGAAATAGAATAATTATAAAAAGTTGGAATTAGAGGGATTAGACTCCACAGACCTTTAACAATTTTGATCAGAGCATCTGATTCTATTCTTGATATTCCCATGTGCCTAGTTTTCTGGTTTACAATATTTTTTTTTCTTTGTAACATCTAAGTTCAGTATCTCTGCATTTCATCTGAGATGCAGCTGAATCGAAGCAGTGCTGAAAGCATTGCCTAATTCTAGAGGACCTGGTTCTTGCTCACGGAAACATCTTAGAAATCAAAAGTAGCAAAAAGGAGAAATGTCGCTTGAGTTTACTTCTCCATTTCTAACCCTTCATGAAATTTCTAAGTTGCCTGCTACCTAGCCAAGACCATATTCCAACAAAGTGTCACTGAGTCTGGTATACATTGATTATTTTTTAATAGTTTTGACCTGACTGGATCCTCTGCAAGTCTTTCTAACTATTGGACAAAACTCATTTACACAGTTGGGATGATAACATTCAAGAGGACAAAAAGTTCTAGATTTTGGCTCATAATCCTTAACATAACGTCCACTTTTACCATCTGTTTCCAAAGAGTTCAGAGCACTTTGGAGCTAATACACCATTAATCCTGACAGTATATCTATAAGACAAATAAGGGGCGGGAGCTATAATCCTTACTTTATAGATGAGAAAACCAAGACATGAAGTTAAGATGAATTGCTGACTGATGTATGAATAACACCCAGGTTGCTTGACTAGTTGGCTAAAGATTTATGGTAACTTTACGTTAATTTCCAAACTAGTTTGCATCCTCTTGTGGTAATAGGCATTTAAGCCTAAAGTGTAAAAGATAACCTTTCCTTTAACACTTTGTTCACTGACTAAAATTTATTGCAATTATCAACTCTTGCTGTAAAGGCACCTGGATCCAGTTTTATCTCTTGTGATTTGTTTTATGACAGATAGTGAAAGGGGTGTTAAAGGAAGAAAATTTCATCCCTCCTGTCCATATAGTTAAAGATACTTATTAGTACTGGTGTTATCCTTAATCTGTTTAGCTAGTGTTTTTCAACTTTTTCTTACGTTTTAGAACCTTGTATTTGGTAAAAATACATAAAAAACAATGATCAAATATGCAGGTAAAAATAACAGAGAACCCTCAGGAATTTTCAAGGGAGTATGGCTAGAAAACCACTTAGGCTACCTTATCAATATAATCATTTATAGTGAAAAAGAAATTGTGAGTTAAAGCATTGAGAAAATGTTATTGTTGTTAAGTGCGGTCGAGTCAGTTCCAATTTACTGTGGCCCTATATAGGGCTTCCAAGGAGCTGCTGGTTGGTTTGAACTGCCAACCTTGTGGTTAACAGTCCAATGCTTATCCTACAGTGCCACACCAGGACTCCATTGAGAAAATAATGGTTGGAAATGAACACACAATAAATATGTAGAATTTAGTAATATAGGCTAGTTTTTTAAGGGGACTTGGTTCTATTTTTGTAGGTAGGGATATCCCAGTTTTCACACATGTGGACAAAATACTGTATCTAGGAGCACTTCCCAAACTAGTAATATTTTGGGCATTGCTTTTACATTCAATTTAGGAATCTCCTTTTACATAATTCCTTCTGCCTTCCTCACCAAGATTCATGGAGGTCTCCAATAAACAATAATGCTGCTAACCATGATCAGCCTAAGTTATGGCAGAGTTTGATAGTCAGGGCTATCTACAAGGATAATTGCTATTCCTAGTTTAAAAGCAGCTCAAATATTAGTTGGGTATCAATTAAAATGATCTTCTGATCTCTAAATCCATAGGACCATTTGAGGTTGAGCTTGAAGCTGGTAAAGTTACTGCCATAGGAAAAGACTTTCTAGTGAAGAATATTATCAACATTGCCCTCTTCTTTTTCTCCACCAAAAGGTTTGGCCTAAATCAGAAAGCTATTCTGAAGAAACTATATTCAATAATCTGCAATATTACATAACTTTCTAGTACAATTCCATCCTGGATTGGGGGAGGTGGCTATAAGAACCTAACAAAAATATTAGTGATACCTGAATATACAAGAGTAAGTAAAAAAGTATTGGTACTAGGATTCCAATCATACATGCATGGGTTTATTCCAGAGAAAATGTGTTTAAACATGTCTCTGTGATCCATGAATGGCTGCAGACAAGTTATCTCAGTAATGCATTTGCTTCAGACTTGTTGTTAGTTATTGTTAAGTGCTATTGACTTGGTTCCTACTCATAGCGACCCTGTATAGGGTTTCCGAGGAGTGGCTGGTGAGTTTGAACTATGGACTGTGTATTTCAAACGGACCTTGCATTCCAATGCTTATCCTACAGTGTCACACTAGGACTCCTTAGACACATTAGGGTACCTCAAAAAAAAATAAAAAATGGTACAATCAAAATAGCTGCTTCTGGTGGGATCTGCTGGGCCCTTAAATTCAAGGCAGAGAGGTCAGCTCAGAAGGTTATGGTGGCTGTTTTGGGGGATTGCAAAGGGGGTAATCTATACAGATTTTCTCAAAGGACATAGGATGATCACAAGGATTTGCTATAATGAAATTTTAAGACAATGAACAACTGCATTGGTGAGAAAAAGGTCAGGAAAGTGTTGCTGAGGAATTTTCCCCCATTATGATAGTGCACCTGCTCATTCTCGTAGGGTAGCAAGGGCTGACCTATGAGAAGTTTATTGGGAAACCTTACCCTATGCACACTACAGCCCTGATCTTGTCCTTTCAGACTTCCTTGTTTGTTTCAAAAATTCAAAGAACATAATTTGAGTCCCTCAATGATGTTAAAACTGCCATTTTGACGTGATGTAAACAGAAGAGTGCAGAATATTTCAAGGCAGGGTTGTTGTTGTTGTTGTTAAGTGCCGTTGAGTCAATTCTGACACATAGCGACCCTGTGTGGGTTTCCGAGGAGCATGTGGTATGGTTGAACCACTGACCTTTCGGTTCATACTGACCTTGCAATCCAGCACATGAACCCACAGTGCCACATCAGGACTCCATGGAAGGGTTAACGAGATGGAAACACTGTCTGAAAACACTGCTTCCAGAAGTGTATAGATCTAGATGGGGAGTATGTCAAATGTATAGATCTAGATGGAGAATATGTCAAGGAACAACAGCTTCACATTTTGATATTTTTGTTTAATGAATTCTATGAGTTTGTAGCAATACTTTTTGACTTACCCTTGCAAAATAGGGACTTTTTTTTTTTTTTTTTTTAATCAAAGTTATGGAAACAGTAGTTGCTTAATGGTACTGAGAAAGGCAAATCTCAAGACATGACGAATGGAACATACATTCCAAAAGAAAGGATCAAACTCATGCATTTGTATGTTCTAGAATCCTGTTCTCTTCTAATAGTAAATTTGGCCACTTCCATAGGAGCCAGCAGGGAGGGATTCCCTCTACTTTGCAAGCCACTGATTTAGTGGCTATTTTTAAAGAGAGAACCTTAAATATAGTTTATTTCTAATAGCACACTTTTCTACTTAATACTTGAAGTTTTTAGAATGATCTTGAGTTGAAAACGTAGACAACATTTACTTTTAAACGAAAACTCTAATGCTTTAGTATCATACAACAATTTTATACACCATTCTAAAATGGTTATTGAAAGTTACTGAGAAAAATGATGAAAATTGTCACTGATAATTATTTGTACGTTAAGCATGATGATAGCAAATGACGAAATATGAGATGAATTACATTGAAAGCACTTTGTTAACAAGTGACATTTCCTTTTCTGAGCTTTGTTAAATGTTAGGATTCTGCTTATTATACTTGTGTTTTGCTTTTGAGAGTTAACTGAAGTTCAACATAGCATTATCAACTTGTTGGCTATGAGAAAAAGTATTTCCAAAGTTATATTTGAGCTTCAATATCAATTATATTTAAGCTCTAGCTAAGGGCATATAGATATGTGGTTATGGAAAATATTGTACTTTGCTTTACAATAATGTTCACAGAACACTGTGCATTATTAATTTCAACCACTTTCTAGAAACTCAAATTTATGTATAATCTTTTATAAAATTATATTCTAAACAAGGTGAAATGTTCACAGTATAGCGCTATAGTATACATATGCTATAAGTGACTGAAATAAGTTACCTTGATTGACTAACACAAGTATTATAAACAGTTTTATTTTTCTTTACATGTACAAAACATAAACATGGCTTATCTTCTGCATTTCATGATAGAACGCTACCTGTATGAGAACTGAATATATTGCACTTATTCATGTAACATGAACAGGTAACATTCCATCGGATCTAGCAGCAGGCATCTGTTCCATCATGAAATAATCTTCTTTGGAACACAGTAGCCCAAACAGGGGTTTAAACACATTCATCCACATTAAATCAATAGCCATCATAAAATTTAGTTGTAGGTGTATTTGCTCACTTAGGGATGCTTTAGGCCAAGACTTTTGGGGATTGTGAGATCAAAATGAATACATAAAGCATCAAAAATTAATCCAAATCTGTGAATACTCTTATTCAAGTAAGATTTATAGCATCTGGGATCTATGGTAAATAATTACTGTCTAATTTTAATATTCTGTTCTTATATGATTTGTACAAGTTTGAGGAAATTAGATAAAACACATCAGCTGCTAGTAGATATACATATATGAGTAAGTTTGCGAGCACGTATGCATTTTACATTTCCTTTAACGAGGGAATATACACTCACTTTGCTTTTCTGTGGTTATTTCTAAATAGCAGTTCATCTTAAATAATATGTCTTTTTTTTTTTTAAGTCTAAAATGCCAATACTTGCAAATACGTTTGTTTTTAACATAGTATAGTGAATATAGGAAGAAGCATCATTATTGTACATTACTCAGGATTCAGCTTTTTTTTTTTTCTAGGTAGAAAAATGCTTTGAACACTGGGGAAATAAGATTAATTTATAGAAGAATATTTTCGGGATTTTTTTTTTTTTTTTTTTTTTTTTTCAAGGACATACATTCGTACTGATTTTTGCTTCCAAATATATTTTAAGGCTGTTTGGTAAATAAATACCATATATGAGGCTCAATTTACAGAGTTTTGTTCTTACAGGGAATTCTTAACTACTCAGCTTTAAAAAAAGTAAAACTCTGAAGCTAAACATGCTTTAATATCAACTGTGCTCCAGGTGAACCCATGCTTAATGGAATGTAGAATATGATAAAAAGGAAAAACCTGCATTCTTAAAGAATGCCTCAATTCTGTAACAACCTCACTGAATGCTCTTAGTGTTTCAGGCTGCAGAGCCAGCTGGGAACATTTTAAAGTGCAAATCAAGGTGAGAAAACAAAGTGCTACAAGATAACTAAAAAGCTGTTCTGCCTATGGCTAAGTAATGATATTCCTTAAAACAGGTAATGGAAGACATGGTAGTTTGGTGGAAAGATCTGTCATCAATTGCAATCCTGCTTTTGCCATGAGTCAAAGTAAGAATTCTGAAATTGGAATCAAATGAATACTTGATAGATTCTTATTTTGAAGATGTGTCTGGATAGCAATTCTAATATTCCAGAAGTTGTGTTGAAATCATAATTACTGCACTGAACTTTAATTATAAAACTGTAAAGCATTTCAATTAAAGTAGTTCTGATTTTTTCTCTGGTGCCAATCAAAGTCATGAAAAGTAGTTACTTTTATTCAATTTCATAGCTGGAAAAAACAATATGTGACCCTTCTTCTTGATTTCTAAAACAAGCAAGAAATATACTCTTTGCTTTAGCAATGCTGCATAGGACCAAAGAATTCTCGAAAAATACAAATGTAAACTACATTTCATCTTTACCATTTAAATTGAAATATACTTACCACTCACATTCATATTTCTTAAACTTTTTACAACATCACAACTGTCATTTTAAACAAGCAAACTTTTTTTTTTGTTTTTTTTTTTTTAAGGATACCCTGGAAAGTCAACTGATAGAGCAGTTTGACAATATATATATCTATAAAATCACATGTAGCATAAATTATAAACTTAAAGAAAAAAAAATGTATGTAATCTTTTAAGTTATAAAGGAATAAAAAAGTGCAATGACTATTTCATAGAAGTAAGGACATTTTTCTCCCTTTATACTCCTGCCACAGAAGAACTAGCCTTTTTACCCATCACTCCCTTGTATGAGAATTCAACTGATGTTCTGAATGTGTCAATTCTGGGCATCTTAAGTGAGTTCAGACTGTGTTTTTGGAGAGCCACCTAGTAGGAAATTTTGGTGGCTGGAAAGATCACTTTTCGTCACCACAGACTTGACATAATAAGCCTAATATTTTCTGTTAGTGACAAAGAGGACTAGGATATCAGGCATGTAGGTGGAGGAATCACCTGGATCAAGAAAAAGTAGCTGGAGGTTAAAGGGAGAAATGGGTTCTTTCTTTCCTGCACATCAAGTTTTAGCACCTTCCACTTGGGTTATCTAATGCCTCTAGTGAATGGTGAGATGCACCCATTTATAGTTATTTGTTATTCTTATCTCTAATTTTCACACAATTTATAAAAATATAAATAACAAAATGTAAGTTGGGTTCCATCTCAAGAGGTGTTTCTTGTTGTCCTCTGAGAACAAGGTGGATAAGTTAAGTCAGGTCTCTCCAATCCTATCCAATATAGCTGATTGTAAGTCAGACCATCAATTAAAAACAAGAAATAAGAAAAAAGAAAGAGAGAGAAGTCACTCTTGCAATGAGCTCAGCAAACTCTGAGGAAATCAAAGCATTCCACTGTGTTTATGGCACAAACAACACAACAGCTAGGGCGTAGTCAGTGGAGAAAATGAGACAAAAAATTACCAGGTAGGTGACAAACTGTACAAGCATCTTGTTAAAAAGAAAAAAAAAAAAAAGGTAAAAGTTGCAGCATTCTGTCCTTAAAGTCGGGTCTGGGCCTCAGGAATGTAGATCTCAATGCTGTCAGCACGCTCGGTGGCAGAATTCTGTCGAAAGGATGCTGCTCTCTTAGCAGCCATGAGGCGTCTTCGAGCTTCTTGACGTTGTCTGTCAGGCAGGTCGAGGGACTTTTCTCTTGTAATAGGAAATTTCCCTTTTGGGGGCTTCTTTGGTATTGGAGGGGGTACCTTTCTCTCTTCCTGAAAAGTATCAAAAGTCAAAATTTATAAATAGTGGTGGTGGTTGCATATATTGTGAATAAAATTAATGTATCTCACCAACAAGTCAAATTTGGTGAATAGAAAGACAAGAACAGCAATAGTTCTTTCTATATGTTGTTAGGTTAGAATTTACCTCTTATTCCTACATTGTTCAAAGTTCCGCTAATCTCTAAGCATTGGCAAATACCCATCATGGCAATCTCTTAAATATCTCAGGTCATTTGAAAGATGCCACTTGACAATTCCTGCCCTTTGCTGCACTCATCCCCACAAACATCAGAATGCTAGTTACAGTCATGGAAACCATCTTACGTGAGTGAACCAGGTAACAAACAATTGGCCAAATTCTTTATTACAGACCTAAATTTTCTTGACATTAATAGCATACATAATTACTTTTCATTTTCTTGGTAAAAAGATGCAAATACTTGTTTTACTCATAACGATCTTTTGCACAATAGAACGAAACACCGCCCGGGGCCTGTGCCAACCTCACAGTCATTGCTACGCTTGAGGCCAGTACTGCTGCCACTGTGTCAATCCATCTTGTTGGGGATCTTCCTCTTTTTTGCTGGCCCCCCACTTTACCAGGAGTTCTGGTGTAGTGCTGAGGGTTAATGCACTGAACTGTAAGGTCCATTTGAACCTCAAGGTTGATGGAGCAAGTCACTAGCCATTCCTTGGAAACCACATACAGGGTTGCTATGAGTCGGAATCTACTCAAAGGCACTTAACAACAACAACAATGCTTTACCAAGCATGATGTCCTTCTCTAGGGACTGGTCCCTCCTGACAGTATGTCTGAAGTATGAGAGACAAAGTCTTCCATTCTGGCTTCAAAGGGGCACTCTGGCTGTACTTCTTCCAACACAGATTGGTTTGCTTGTTTGGTGGGCCATGGTATTTTAAATAATAACTCAAATTCATATGTTATTTTAAGTCCTTTTCTCTTTCAGCAATCAAGTTAGTATCATTTGCATATCACAGGTTGTTAATAAGTCTTCCTCCAACTCTGATGTCATGTTTTTCTTTATATAATTCAGCTTCTTGAATTATTTGCTCTGCATACAAACTGAATAAGGACAGTGAAAGAATAAAACCCGGATTCACACCTTTCCTAGTTTAAAACCATTCAGGGTTCCTTTGTTATGTTTGAACAACTGCCTTTTGGTCCGTGTACAGGTTCCTCATGTGCACAATTAAGTGTTCCAGAATGCCCATTCTCTGAAATGTTGTCCATAGCTTGTCATGATCCACACAATCGAAAGTATTTGCATAGTCAATAAAGCACAGGTAAACATCTTATTGTTATTCTGTGCTTTCAGCCAAGATTCATCTGATGTCAGCAATAATATCCTTCATTCCACGTCCTCATCTGAATCCAACTTGAACCTTTGGCAGTTCCCTGTCAATGTACAGTTGTAGCCATTTTTAAAAATTATCCTTAGAAAAATTTTACTTGAATGAGATATTAATGCTATTGTCAGATGATTTCTATGTTCTGTTGGGTCACCCCTCTATGGAATGGTCACAAATATGGATCTCTTCCTATATCTGTTGGTCAGATAGCTGTCTTCCAAATTTCATTGATGTCTTCTGCAGCATCTGTTGGTTGAAAGATTTCAATTTGTATTTCCTCGATTCTCGAAGCCTTGTTTTTTCGAAATGACTTCAGTGCATCTTGGACTTCTGCTTTCAGTACTATTGGCTCTTGATCATATGCTACCTGTTAAAATGGTTGAATATTGACCATTTCTTTTTGTTACAGTAACTCTGTGTATACCTTCCATCTTCTTTTGATGCTTTCTGCATCATTCTCTCTCTATATATATGTTTTTATTGTGAATTATGTGGGTTTACATGGGAGAACATCAGCTTCACATTCATTCTATCATATTTCATTTCATTGCAATGATTACAATCTCCTCCATGCATCATCAAATAGCCAAAGGATACACCCCACAGGCCCATTCCCTGGCTGTCAGCATACAATCCTTTAATATCACAAGTCAAGGCTTGAATGTTTTTCTTCAGTTCCCTCTGCTGGAGAAATGCTGAGAGTGTTTTTTCCTTTTAGTTTTCTAACTCCAGTTCTTTGCATGTTTCTTTATAGAATTTACTGTGTCTTTGTGAGCTACCCTTTGAAATTTTCTATCCAGCTCTTTTAACCTCCGCATTTCTTCCATATGCTTTAGCATATCTATGTTGGAGAGCAAGTTTCAGAGTCTCTTTATGACATCCATTTTGGTCTTTTTCTTATTTTGTTTTCTTTCTGTATGATGTTCTTAATGTCATCCAAGAACTCTTCTGGTTTTCGGTTATTAGTGTCTAATGCATGAAATTTAGGTGATCTCTAGATTCAGGTGGTGCTTGTTCAAAGCCATATTTTGCCTCTTGTGAACGTTTTAAAATTTTCTTTAGCTTCAGCCTCAACATGAATATGAGCAAATGATAGTCTATCCCACAGTCTGCTTCTGGCTGTGTTTTGACTAGTGGTATGGAATATTTCCACTGTGTCTTTCCACAGATGTAGTTGACTTGATTTCTGTGTATTCCATCTTGTGATATCCATGTGTATACTTGTTTTTTATGCTGTTTAAAAAAGGTACTTGCAATGAACAGTCATTGGTCTTGCAAAATTCTGTCATGCTATCTCCAGCATGACAGAATTTTCTATCACTAAGGCTGTATTTTCCAATAACTGATTCTTCCTCTTTGTTTCCAACCATTGTATTCCATTCACCAGTAATTATCAATACATCTTGATTGCATGTTTGATCAATTTTAGACTGAAGAAGATGGTATAATTAATTTGAATAATAGTTGTATTAACTAGTCTTCTTTATAGGTATAAGGAAATTATTCTATCACAGACAGCATTGTACTTTAAGATCGCTTTAATCATGTTCTTTTTGATGATGAATGTGATACCATTCCTTTTTAATTTTTTATTCCCAGCATAGTAAGCTATCTTGTCATTCAAAATGACCAGCACCAATCCATTTCATCTCACTAGTACCTAGAAGGCCAGGATGGCTAAACTTCGTCTTTTATACTTTGGACATATTGTCAGGAGGGAACAGTCACTGGAGAAGGATGTCATGCTGGGTAAGGTGGAGGGTCAGAGAAAGAGAGGAAGACCCCCAACGAGATGGATCGGCCAGGTGGCATCATTGATGGCATCAAGTGTGGCAGCGGTAGTGAGGTTGGCCCAGGATCAGACATTGTTTCGTTCTGCTGTGCATGGGGTCACTATGAGTCGGTTCCTACTTGATGGCACCTGACAACAACAACAACAGTGCCTAGGATGTCAATGTTTACATGTTCCATTTCATTGTTGACATTTTCCAATTTTCCTAGATTCATACTTCGTACATCCCAGGTTCCAGTTATTAATGGTTGTATACATCTGTTTCTCCTTGTTTTGAGTTGTGCCTCATCAGCAAATGAAGGAACTGAAGGCTTTACTCCATTCTTGCCATCACGGTCACCTCTACTTTGAGGAGGCAGATCTTCCCTAGTTGTATTTTGGGTGTCTTCCGACCTGAGGGACTCATTTTCTGGCACCACATCTGACAGTATTCTGGTGCTCTTCATCATGTTTCAATATTCTGGTGCTGTTTGATAGTGTTCTACTGTTATTCATAAGGTTTTCAGTAACTAAATATTTGGAAGTAGTGTGTCTTTCCTTCTTCCTTATTTGTCTTAATCTGGAAGCTCATTTGAAACCTATCCACCATGGATGATCCTGCTGGTATTTACAATACTGGTGGCATTCTTGGCTTCCAGAATCACAGCAACATGTAAGCCACCACAGTATGACAAACTGAAAGACTACTGGTGGTGATTTATTGTAGTGCTCTGAAATAAATCCCACCAGGCTATGTATATGTTGTGTTTTTTTCCCAGAAAGCTAAGTTTCACAGTTCTGAAAATGCAATATAAAAATGCTTGCAAGGTTCTGGTAGAAGTTCTGTGTGTCAAACATTGTTGTGTTATTTAATATTGTTACTAAATAACTAAGTTGGATCCATTGACTGATTCTACTTCAGAATGTAATTATGACTAAAGCATTGCACAGTCAAAAAAGTTATAAAAAGGCAAGAATCCTTTTCTTCTTCCAAACAGATGTTTGGTTGTTATAAAAAAAAGTACATCTATGTCTTTCTCCCTTTGTTTTTGATGTTAAGTGTCATTGAGTCAGTTCCTAAACTGACTAGGGGTTCTGAGGAGCAGCTGGTGAACTGCTGACCTTGGGATTCAAACTGACCTTGTGTTTTGGTGCATTAGCCTGCAGCCCCACAACATGACTCCCCTTAGTCTCCACAAAAAATCCAAAGGGGGTAAGATTTGCCTGAACATTGCAGGGAACAGGCAGTTGTGTAAGTAAAGGGTTAACAGATGTGGTAACTTCGTATTCCCAAGACTGCTCAGGTAGTCCCTGGCATATTTGATTTACAATAAACTGCACTTATGCCTGTCTGTTTTTGTTTACGTTTTTTTCTAATATAATGCACAAATAACTGGAGAAGCAAGATGTACTGATAATACAGTACATTTATATATAATGGTTCCAACATCCAAAGACAAATAAAAATCAGATTGACAAAGATATTGATAATAAAAGACAAAGATAATGAAAAAACAAATGTTTGATTTACATTAGAACCAATTTCTGAGTGAGTTGTCAGAATTTAATCCCATTGGAAGTGAATGGTGGTGGTGTGCTATGGAGTCAGTTCCTGCTCATAGCGGCCCTGTATAGAGTTTCTGAGCCTGTAAATCTTTATGGGAGCAGAAAGCCTAATTTTTCTCCTGTGGAATGGCTGGTAGTTTTGAACTGCTGACCTTGAGGTTAGCAGCCCGACTAGTAACCACAATGCTCCTTATTGTAAGTGAGTTGTTGTTGTTGTTAAGTGCTGTGGAGTCGGTTCCAACTCATAGCGACCCTGTACAGGGTTTCTGAGGCTGTAAATCGTTACAGGAGCAGAAAGCCTCATCTTTCTCCCACAGAACAGCTGGCAGTTTCGAAATGCTGACTGGGAGGTTAGCAGCCTGATTCGTAACCACTACGCTACCAGAGCTCCTTATTGTAAGTGAGTAACTACCTGTATATAGCTTAGGTAAGAGGGTTTCTATTAGCTGTCAATTACTGATGAATGAAACAAGGATTACAGGCAGCACCTGAGTTATGGATATTCATTCCTAACTAAGTCTTGAAGTCTTGAAACAAAAATAGCTGATTCAGACCTCTATTTTAGCTCTGGAAGAAGTGGAGTTTGTAGGTCAGTCAGAACAGTTATATACAGTTCTTAGCCTTATTTTAGTGCAAGAAAAGATTCTAAGCCTTTTCAGTGTTTTAAAAGCTGCACTGTAGCGAGCGCAGGTGGCTGTATTGAAGAATTTGTTGCAAGCAGGGGTTGGTTTAATCTAAGTGAGGGCAAATTTACACAACATTAAAGAACAAGTATGAGTAAGTCTTTATGGCACTTAACAACAACAATAATGAATAAATCTGACTTTCTTAACCCAGGACTATTCATATTGTATATATTTCGATTAAATTAAGAAAAATCTATTTTAGTATCCAATTAGGATAAAATTTTCATTTAGAATCCTTGATTTCCTTCCCTTCAAAACCCCATGAAAAATTACTTGGACTTATTTATGTAACAATTATGACTTATGAACAACATAAGCGTTTCTTTTTATGTAATAGTAGTAAAGGTAGAGGAATTTGTTGGTTATCCACTCAAGCATCAAGCCTGGGAATCCTCTTAGACAGTCAATGGAACTTTAGGGAGAAGAACAAATGATAATGAACTACACTTGGCTTTCATTCTAATTATCAAAATGTACAAACTTAAGTTGGCTTAATTTTCTTTGTAAGTTTATTTTAATTGATTATGTTTATCTAGATAAATCAGGTTATTATTATTCAAAATTTCTCCAAAAATGTCTTAGGAAATTAATGTACTTATAACTGATTCGAATTTCTGGTATGGTGCTGTAGGGTAAGTGTAGGACTGCAATGTTAATTTGAACTACAAGGTTCACAGTTAAAACTCACCTTGCATTTCTCCAAAACTCTGCACTGGGTCTGTATGAGTCAGAACTGACTCAAAGGCACTTAACAATAACAAAAATAGCTGATTCAGGCCTCTATTTTAGCTCTGGAAGAAGTTAAGTCATAAGGTGAACATTTCCTGGACATTTTCAGTATAATTTAGGGAACAACACTGTCAGGTCTACAGACAGTTTACATTATCAAGATGTTCAATAAAGGTTTAAAATGTCTTCTTATCTCAATTCCAATCATACAACTACAGAGTTTGAGTAGGAGATAATCATTGTAAACCGACTTAAAACTTTTCCTATGAGAAATCATCTAAATACAGTCAAAACAAAGGCTTGATGAAATTATTCAGAGAAGTCCCTCTAAGAAATGAAACTACAGCTGCAAGTCTACATGTACATCTGGCTGTGCCTTTCTGGATTGTCTATATACAAGACATACAGCAAAGAGAAACTATTATTCACTATACTTGCCAGATGACTTCAATTCTATCCTAATTTATACTTACAATATTTATATATAAATATACACAAAAGAAATTTTGATCCTGTGTTGTTAACCAAAGACAGGGAACTATATTATAATCTAATATTTGAAGGATAGCATTTCTGCAATTGCATTAGCTAGTAGGAAGCCAGTGAATAGCAGTTTGTGCAGAAATCACATTGTGTGGGCATAATTACCTTTCTTTCAGGTGACTCTATTATCTTCCAGTCATTGAGCTTCAAATGGTGCAGTTCATCAAACTTCATGCTGACATCTTCATTGGAAAGCTGCAACATGTCCCAGTACCCAGCGAGATCCTGGGAAGTAGGCCTTGGCATGGCACTGGGATCCTGAAACACACATTCAGAATTTAACAATCTAAAAATCTCCCACAAGACAAAGTGTTTGGGAGAGGCTGCTCTTTCCCACAAGCATCTTTCAAAGGAACAAGCATGACTAATTCAAACACTGCTGTAAATATTTGAGAAAACCCAGGATGACTCAATAACAGTTTACTTTGGTACAAGTATTTGTGGACAGTTAAAAAAACACATGATACATTTGCTCATTTTTACATTTTGAAAGTATATTCTTAGAACCCATGAGCACCAGCAAACAGAAAAGTTTTTAAATACTTGACAGTTTGTAAAACCAAGAGGACCTCAGTCTTGTTGGTCATATGTTAGATTACTCACAAGATTATTCAAATTTCTAGGAAAGGAATTTCCATGTGTTTGTAGTGATATTAACAAATCAAAGCTATTGCTTTCCAGTTGATTTTGACTCAAGGTAACCCCAAATTTTACAAAGTATAACTGTGTCCATAGTGTGTTCAATGGCTATACTCTTTACGGAAGCAGACTGATAAACCTTTCTTCTGCGTACTAGTGGGTGGGTTCAAATCACCAGCTTTTAGGTTAGTTTTTGTGTGCCATCAAGTTGGTTCTGAATCATAGCAACCTTGTATAGGATATCTGAGGGTAGCTGGTGGATTTGATTGAACATTGTGATTAGTGTAGCTAGCAGTCCAGTACTTATTCTACACTGCCATGAGCGCAAATCATTTGAGCCATTGTGATATTTGAGTTTGCAAACCTTGGATTAACTGTACAGAAATTTGAGCGTGTGGTTCCCTTACTTGAGTAGGAATCTATCTGTTGATAGAAGACCATAGAAGAATTTATGCCTTTGAGTTATGGTGCTGGAGAAGAATATTGAAAGTGCCATGGGCTACCAAAATAACCAATAGATCTGTTTTGGAAGAAGTGCAGCCAGAGGGCTCCTTAGAGGCCAAGATGGTCAAACTTCATCTCTCATACTTTTGACATATTGTCAGGAGGGACCAATCGCTGGAGAAGGATTATCATGTTTGGTAAGATGGAGGGTCAGAGAAAAAGAGGAAAACCCCCAACGATATGGATTGACCAAGTGGCAGCATCTATGGACTCAAGCATGGCAACAGTAGTGAGGTTGGACCAGGATCGGGCAGTGTTTCTTTCTGCTGTGCATAAGGTCCTTATGGGTCAGTACTGACTTGATGGCACCTAACAACAACAACAACAAGATGCATGTGGGAATCCTGGTGTGGTGCTGTGAGTTAATTAACCAGACTGCAAAGCCGTTTGAAGTGCAAGGTCGGTGGTTCAAGCTCACCAACTGCTCCTCAGAAATCCTTATACAGGGTCGTTATGGGTCAGAATCAACTCGATAGCACGTAACAACAACAAGTTGTATGTAAGTCCTGGTGTGGTTCTATAGGATAAGTACTGGACTGCAAAGTTGGTTTTAACTGCAATGTTGGTGGTTCAAACTCACCAGCTGTTCCTCAGAAACCCTACACAGAGCCACTATGAGTTGGAATGGACGCGACAGCACTTAATAACAATATGCATGTGAAATTTGGACAATGAATAAGGAAGAGCATAGAAAAATTGATGGATTTGAGTTATGATGTTTCAGAAGAACAAACAGGTCTGTGATGGAGGAGGTAAAGACAGAATGTTCCTTGTAGGCACATTTCTCCAATATTTTGGACATATTTTCAGGAAGGAGCCATCCCTGGAGATGAACATTATGCTTAGTAAAGTGGAGGGTGAGGAAAAATGAGGAAGACCCCCAATGGGATGGGGTGACATCCACCTTGGTAACAACAATGGGCTCAAGGGTTACAACAATTGTGAGGAAGGCACAGGACCAAACAAGGTTTAGTTTTGTTATGCACAGGAAACCCACTCAACAGTACCTAAAATCATCATCTTTTTTTGTGTGGGGGTGACACAGTATTGTATACAATTCTGGTGGTGCTGTGGAATAAGTATTGCACTGCTAACTTCAAGGTCTGAAGTTCAAACCCATTCAGTTATCTAATGGAGAAATACAAGCTGTCTGCTTCCATAAAGATTTACAGTCTTAGAAAACCAATATAGGGTTGATATTAGTTGAAATAAACTTGATGGTAGTGGGTTTAGGTTTTGTAATAAATTCTGAAAAACAATTACACACTTACTACATGTTCAGTACCGGGCATTGGCCCTGAAGGGCAGGGGAAGTAGGAAGGAGGAGTAATTGAGTGGGAGGGAGTAAAAGAATAAGACTTTGAAAGTTTTACAATCTCATATATAATCAGATGGCAACCTATATTAACAGTGAAGGTCAGAGGACAAAAATTGTTGCCTACTGTCTTGTCAACATTCCCCAAATTCTTGTGTTTTCTTATCCAAAGTGAACTTCTGGGAACTATGATTCCAGAGCTGTTTCTGATGCCTAAGAAGCCTGTTCTCCTCTTCAACCACAAGAGGGCAACCTCTTGCTGTTCAGATATTTATGAGGCACACACTAGCTCACAGTACTGTAAATGTTTTATTTAACAAGGCACATGTGTAACTTTGGTGCAGTTCTAACCCTTAGAAAAGAAAGAACTAGGCTTTGAGTTTTTCATTTACTTGTATTGAGTCTGATATCAACCTTTGATGGTGAAGGAAAACAAAATGAAACATCCTGTAATTTGTGCTACATTATCCACCTATGCCACTTAAACTGTCAAAGGAAAGGATTAGGTTGGTGAAAGGAAGAATTTTCTCCCAGGAAAGAAGTATTGTTGAATATTAATTTGAGTTTCTAAGAGAGGTTTTGGACTCCTGATGAGGATAAGCACAGGACTGTTAACTGCAAGGTCAGTAAAACTGCAAGATTTACTGAAAATGTTTGGTGTTAAAAAAGGATCAACATAGGCATTGCATAATAATTTGCAAAGCAATTTGACTACTGTTTCATTATTTCTCTATATAAAATTGATGACGTATTTTATTTATTCTGATCTAAACTACCATCAAGTCACTTCCAACTCACAAGACACAATATAACTGCTCTTCAGGGTTTTCAACATTGTAAATCTTTACAGGAGCAGACAGTTTCATCTTTATTCTGTGGAGCCATTGATGGGTTTGAATGCGAACTTTGAGTTTAACAGCCCAACCGGTAACCCACTATGCTACCAGGGCTCCTTGTATATGTATATGGTTTTATTTTTCCTTTGATTGCCGGAAAAATTAGAGCTAAGCTTAATGCCAGCTTGTATTAACCAGTCCTAGGTTCATGGTATATTTGTTTTTCCACTCCTGATTGTAAAATTGAATGCCTAAATTTGTTCTGAAATCTTGACTTGATATCTTTCAATATAGTTGCTTATGTGTTTTTACTTTGAAGTCACCTCAGATTGTTTTATTTATTTGTGACTTTAGCCATGACTGCTGTTGTTGTTAAGTTCCTTTAAGTCAGTTCCAACTCACAGCAATCCTGTAAAGGGTTTCTAAGGAGCTCTTGGTGGTTTTCATTAGGTTAGCAGTCCAGTGCTCACCCTATAGTGCCACACCAAGATTCCTTAACTGTGATAGCAATTCGCTTTTTATCCCCTTTATTAAGGGTCTTTGGTAGAAACTATAGTTGCAGAAGTAGGTCCTCACACCACATTAGTTGAAATTTCTATCTTCCTGCGTAGCTCCTGCCTGTCTTCTCATTCACATGGCACTTTCTCTTGTAGCCCTTCTGCCTTGGTTGTATTTCTAAACTTGGGCCCTATAATCTTTTCATCCCTAGCTTTGGAAAGTATTCTTTATGAAATTTGCTCAATATTCAGCAAACTTATAGGCACTCTTTAACCATTAATCAAAAACAAATGGTGAGACTATATAAAATGGGCATTTATCATGTTGATTATGAGGGACCAAGGTTATCTAAGAATTCACTTACCATATTCTGTTGGCACAGCCAATAAAATTGCTGGAATTTCTGGGACATAAGTAGCTGGGCACTCCCAACAGCACTCCTGATTTTACCAAGAACTGCAAAGAAAAAGGAAAGAAAGTGAATAGAAATGAAAAAATAACTGGATCAACTAGAAAACAAACATAAAAGCATCACACAAAGAAAATAAATTACAAAAAACAAAGCTACCATTGCTCTTTCTAGTAATTAAAACTTTGAATTTATTGTGAGAAGCATGTTCCATTGACTGAATAGAAATGTCTGTTCCACTCCAAATTCATTGGAGATGTCACTGAGGACTAAATGCCAGTTATAAAGATACTATTCTCAGGTATTGGTTAAAAAAAAAAAAAAAAGAATTTTAATTTGGAAATATGGTGTATAGTGCAGGAAGTATTTCTTATTTTGGGCACCATACATGTTTAGTGTTGATATTAAGATGAACTAGAAGAAAAGAGAATTTGTGAAATTAATTTCTTATTTGAAATAAAACATCTATATTTCTGTTAACTTTATAAAACTTTAGCTAAGTCTATGAAGATGCAACTGCATTAATTTTTTACAAAAACTACTCTGATATCGATGATATCACTGGATTCCATTAAAATACTTACTGAAGTATGGACAATTAGATCAAAGAAATGACCTGAATATAATTTTATATGTGAAGAGACTGAATTATGTAAAAGAAGTCTCAAGGTAAGATAATGATACAATTGAGAAGAGCATCCTGTTCTCATTTTCTCTAGCTTAGTGATTTGTCCATTACCAGGGACTGTCCACGAAACTGCTGACTCCTTGGCTGCCAACAAAGTCACCTTAAGTTATCACCATACACTGACATCATGTTAGACTCTTCAGTCCATGGTGGTGGTGGCTATGTGCCGTGGAGTCGGTTCTGACTCATAGCGACCCTGTACAGGGTTTCTGAGGCTGTACATCTTTAAGGGAGCAGAAAGCCTCATCTTTCTCCCACGGAACAACTGGTAGTTTCCAACTGCTAACTGTATGATTAGCAGCCGGACTCATAACCACTATGTTACCAGAGCTCTTTGTTCAATCGATTTACTAGATAAGTTTACAAAAACACTGCTACATTTTCAAGTATGCTATGAGTAAGTATAATACTGGTTTAATGAGTTAGGAAGAGTCATTTTAAACTATAAATTATTCCAGAATTGTATGATTTATTTTAATAAACAATTAACTTTAAAAAAGGAAACAATTTAGTTTTATAAGTGGAAAGGAGTTTAAAAATTAAAGAAAGATAGATGTGGCCACTCTTGAATTTAGACTGGCCATACAAAAGACCATGCAAGAAATGTGGGGAAGAAAATATATCTAGTACCCCCAAACATATCCATACTTTCACATCTCTCCCCTTTTCAAGCCATTATGCCTACTAATTGAGTCTCCTGGTGTGGCGCTGTGGGTTAATGCACTGGACTGCAAAGACAGTTTGAACTGCAAGGTTGCTGGAACAAGCTCACCAGCTGCTCCTCCGAAACCCTACAGAGTCACTACGGGTTGGAACTGACTTGACAGCACTTAACAACAACAACATGCCTGCTAATTCATCTAGTTTAAACAGAATCAATGTTTTGAAAATAGTAGCTTTGGCAGATCTTGACACATCCAATTCTCAAAACCACTTAGGAATTTGTTGAAATACATTTCCTTCTTGTGTGTTGTTGAGTTGATTCTAACTCACAGTGATCTTATAGTAGAACTACTCCACTGGCGTTCTGGCATGCCGCTGTGGGTTAATGTGCTGGACTGTACATAGCCAAAGGTCAGCGGTTCAAGCTCACCAGCTGCTCCCTGGAAACCCTATTCAGGCTCACTATGAGTGGGAGCCAACTTGATAGCACTTAACAACAACAACAACCCCACACTGTTTCTTAGGTTGTATATTATCTTTACAGGAGCAGACAACCAAGTTTTTTCTCCCACTGAGCTGCTGGTGAGTTCTAACAGCTTTAGCCATTGCAGTACCAGTGTCCCTTCACCACTGTATCCTAGGTCCATTTCTTTCTGCTATGTTTTATTTGACTGAGTAACAGTTGGAAAGGTATTCCGTAGAGCTTATGCAGCACAATAATCTGAATTCTTTGTCCTTGGATGGTGGGTGGTGGATCTAGACCAAGGTTCTGGGGATCAAACTACAATGGTGGTGGCTGTTGGCTTGTGCCACCAAGTTGGTTCCAACTCGTAGTGGCCCTAATAGGGTTTCTGAGGTTGTAAATCTTTACAGGAGCAGAAAGCCTTATCTTTCTCCTGCAAAGCTACTGGTAGATTCAAATTACTGACTTTGTAGTTAGCAGTCCATGTGGTGGTAATACACTACACTACTAGGGTGCCTTCAAAACTACAATAGACTGCATATAATTAATAAGAGGGTTGGGAGGATGAGAGTTAGTGAAGAACTTGGTACTGGAATAATCTGCTGATTAGCAAGGGCCTTGGGACTAAAGTGCTAGGACCACAAGAGCAGAGCAGTAGAAAAAGATGCAGGGACTCCTCCTCGGCTTCACTCTCAGCACTGAGAAGAAGCAGGTAGATAGGAATGGTGTTTCTGGGAGAATGGTCAATGTAAATTTTCATTATAGTTGAGGGCTTTTCTTTGATAACTAGCCATCTTTCTGAAGTTCTGTACTGAGTGATTAAAACAAGTCATTATTTGATATAATATATTTTGATTGTGTATCAGATAGTAACTAACTTGCTAGTTGATATGAGATATTCCAAGATAATGATATTTCCCTCATGGTAGGTTGCATTTTTTTTTTTTTTTTTAACCAGTTGCTGTCAGAGTTGTTTCTGACTCGTGAGAATCCCTTGTGTGTCAGCAGAGAATTCCAAAGGAATTTCAAAGACTGATTTTTTTCAGAAGCATATCTTCAGGTCTTTCTTCTGAGGGTGACTTGAAACTGCTAACTTTTCATTTAGCCACCAAGTATATTAACTGTTTGCAGCATCCAGGAACTCCATGGTAGGGTTGTTGTTAAGTGCTATGGAACCACAGCCGAGTAGTAGCAACCTTGTATAGCATTTCCAAGGCTGTAAATCTTCACGGGAGCAAAAAGCCTCACATTTCTCCCATGGAAAGGCTAGAAGAATGTGCCTATCCTATAGTGCCATCAGCATTCCCATGAAGCCAATACAAATATATCATCATGCCTCAATTTACACCAGGGTCTCCTTTTGTCTGGAAACATTAAAAGTGAATGTCACCTTTCCATGGAATTTGTTTGTATAACACCATCTACACATACTTCAAACAGTCAAAAATGGATTGTTTCCATGAGCTCAATTCCTTCTTTTTTTTGCTTACCCCAAAGACTGTTTGCAGAATACAGATAATTGCCCTAAACCAACTACTACAGCACTTACAACATTATAGTTTATGTTATTAGGTTTTTGCTTGAAGAATGCTCTGGCAAGTTTATATTTGTCAATGCCATACGAAAAATGTTAAGGAAAAGAGGGATATTTATATGGAGATTTGTCCCTCATGCGTGCAAAGGAGAGAGATCCACCACAACCAACTATAATTAAGTATTTGAAGATATGTTTATGCATTCTAGGTTTAATCTAAAGCAGTGTAGATAATTACAGCTCTAAGAGACCTGAAATATATGCATAAGAATCACCTAGAGATCTTGTTAAACTGAAGATTCTGACTCAGTAAACTGAGTGGAGCATGGCATTGCATTTCTTACAAATTCCCAGATGATGTGGATGATGCTAGCCTGTGGACCACATTTAAGAATTAGAGTCTTACAGTTTATTCGCAGAGGTGGAAACTTACAGAGAAGAAAAATCAAATCCTTTAGCTTTCTTTCACAGTAGTCAGATATCCCTAAACATTAGTGATTTTAACAGTCAGTCTTAAAATCAATTATTTGTGAATCTCATTCAACATGTGTTGGGAAACTGGCATCAGAAGTCCTAATACCCGATGACCCCATCTTCCTAGCATTACTTTGTGTGTGGTGAGTGCTAGTGAGTAGGTTCTGACTCATAACCACCCTGTATGGGGTTTCCTAGGAGTGGTGGGTTTGAACTGCTGACTTGTGGTTAGCAGTCCAGTGCTTATCTTCTAGCACCACACCAAGACTCCTTTAGGGGAAAGAAAAATCATAAATATTAGTCAGAAAGGACCTTAATATTCTTATGATGAAATGCTATGTTGTTGTTGTTGTTAAGTGCCATTGAGTCGGTTCTGACCCATAGTGACCCTGTATAGGGTTTCTGAGGAGCAGCTGGTGAGCTTGAACTGCTGACCTTGCAGTTCAAATGGCTGATCAAATGCTATATAATTGAAAATGATGCTACAGAAATATATCTATTAATATTAAAAGTGTTTAAGGAGTCCTGGTATAGCATTATGGGCTAATGTGCCAGACTGCAAAGTTGTTTGAACTGCAAGGTCGGTGGTTAAAGTTCACCAGCTGCTCCTTGGAAACCCTATACAGGGTCATTATGGGTGGGAATCGACTTGACAGCACTTAACAATAAGATATGCTATAATATATAACAAGCCAATTACAAACCATTATACATAACATATTCATTTTTACTAACTATATGTTATGTGACACACGTTAAGAGTGATTCATTTCTTGAATAGGATAATGGAACCTAAAAAGTTCTTATGTATCTCTATTTTTTAAATTTCTGTAATTAATTGTCATGATAGCTCTCATTCTTGTATATGAAAAAAAATTGCAAACACACAGAAAATTTGAATGAAAACTATAAAAAATACCGTAATCATCTAGAATCAGTAATTATTAACATTTTGTCATGTATCTGTCTCCCTGCCCTGCCACTCCCCCAAACCATTTGAGAGTAAGCTGTAGCCAGTGTGACACTTCACCTGCCCCTCCCAACCACAAGGACACCATCTTGCTTAACAACGATGACATTCTCATCCTTTTTCTTATGCAGCAGGCCAGGTCTAATTTTTCACTATCAACTTTGTGAGGAAAAGAAAAAATGATTTGAGAATGCAACAGAGAAAATATTTCCTCATCTCAAGGTTCTGATTTTCATCATGAGAGCACTAAAAAGGAGTTTAAAAAACAAACTAGTTGCCATTGAGTCAATTACAACTCATAAACCTCACGTATGTCAGAGCACAACTGTGCTCCACAGGGATTTTCAAAGGCCCATTTTTCAAAACTGCATCACTTGACCTTTCTTCCAAGGTGGACTTGAACCACGGAAGTTTCAGATAGCAGCTGAGCATTTTAATTGTTTGCACCACCCAGGGATTCTTAAAGAGGACTTACCAGCTTAAAAAAACCAGTATCTTTAAACAGGCTAAAGTACTTCATACTACATTCATATTTGAATAATTCCACACTGAACGCGTTTCTGCAGTCATAGTCTCACTAATGCAGAGTGGAGTATCTCTGGTTTTAAAATGCTGTATTTCTATTTGTAAAGTCCTACACCCTGCATGGACTCCTGGTGTGGCACTGTGGATCACACTGGACTGCAAACCACAAGATCAGCAGTTCAAACCCACCAGCTTCTCTTTGGAAACCCTATACAAGGCTGCTATGAGTCGGAATCAACTCGGCTGCACTTAACAACAACAACATACACTGCCTAGAGACCTGGTGTGGCACAGTAGGATAAGCAATTGACCACTAGGTTGGGGGTTGTAACTCACCAGCTGCTCACTGGAAACCTATACAAGGTTGCTGTGAGTTGGAACTGACTCGATGGCACTTAACAACAACATACCCTGCATTATGGAGTCCTGGTGTGGCATTGTAGGATAAGCACAGGACTTCTAACCACAAGGTTGGTAGTTCAAACCCACCAGCTGTTCACTGGAAAACCTACACAGGGTGGCTATGAGTTGGAACTAACTTGATGACAGTTAACAACAACAATATACTCTGCATGATGGATAAAAGCATTTAGAGGCTTTTGTTTTAATGAAGTTATTGAAAAATGTTTAGAAAGGTGAATAAATACACTTCTTTTTAGTGACACCATCCTTCCTCAAATTGTAATTAAAAAGCCAATCTGTTTTGTAAAATTTGAAGTTTTAATCCCTAATCTTCATATTCCTTTAAAAATATAATTCAAGTGAAGTATTAATATAAACAACTTCAATTTATATTAGAACAACATTAATAGATGGGCAATATCTTGGTATTGATTTAATGTAGTGGAGAATCATTATAAAAAGTATAAATTGAATATTGCTTTGGAAAGATAATGAATGCTAAAGGGTGTAGCTAATGATGTGATTGCTAATGGCAGAATTTTGCTGTTCAGTCATTGGGAATGTATCTAACTGATACCTATAACATAAATCGTTTCCTATAATTACAAAGAATTTGAAGTGAAAATTCAATTGATTCTTTTCCACTATACTTCCCTAATTTTGTCATAGTTTGACACGTTTTCTTTCAAGAGCTGCAGATAAGGGTCATTGCTCATCAGAATGCAAATTTACAAAAAACCCTGATATAACCCTTGCTTTTAATGCACAAAGAAGTTTGATTAACTTACTGGGTTCCTTTAGTTTATTTTTCATGCATTTTCTATAGTTTCCAATTCTATCTAAACTTGCCATGAAGTACCAGGACAACATTTATACTACTCCTTTTATCAAAAATTTGAAGTGGATTTTTGTAGAATTTTCAGGTAGTTTGGAATTATATTTTGAACATTTATTACCACTCTAATCTCTTAGGAGTCTTTTTCTATGACTGGCTCTGTAAAGTAAGCAGGAGAAATCACTGCCTTCACAAATCTCTTCCTTTCAGGATCTCAAGTCTAATCATATTCACATTTACTGAGCACACATTTATCATTATACTCCAATTTCCCATTTCCATTTAGATTTTGGGAAGTGTGAAGTCAACTCCATGAGCACGAAGCATATAATGAGCAAGAAACCTGATTAGCTGGCTGTGTTATATCAGCCTGATCCAGAGCACCTGGACACAATCCATGGTTTGTGTCTTTTAAAAGAATTATCAATGCATTGGATGCTTCAGAAAGCTGCCCAAACATATCACCTAAAACTGGTAACAGCCAATGCGAACAAAGCAATCTGTTCTGCTAAGAATGGTCATCATTCTTCCTGATTCTTAAATGTGTAATCTTCTATGTTGAACCATGAGATCTTGAGTAAAATTTAGAGAGAGGTAGAATTTCTTTTTGGTTTACGTCCTCCTTTTCCATCCCTAGGTTAGCATGTGTTTCCTCATTTTGGATGAAAATGGTTAATGTTCTCAGTTGCTAACCAACAAGTTGTAGGTCTTAGTCCACCTAGAGGAACTTAGGAAGAAAGGCTTGGTGATCTACTCCCATTAAACACTCTATGGAACACAGTTCTACTCCTTAGAATCACCATCAGTTGGAGTTGACTTAACAGCAACTGGTTTACTCATTTTTCCTCCCCATTCATTCTCAGAATCACTTTAGAGACTTGTCAGTTGCCTATCCTTGTGTGAATGCTTATAAAAACCAATGACAAGTCTTTCATCCCAGAGATGGCATTTCAGCAAGGTTGGTGTTACTGATGTATGCTGTAGAGTAGATTCTGATTCATAGCGACCCTATAGGACAGGGTAGGACAGCCTCATAGGATGTCTAGGCTGCAGTTTTACAGAAGCAGATTGTCACATCTTTCTCCCTGGGAGCCACTGGTGGGTTTGAATCACCAGTCTTTCAGTTAGCAATAGAGAGCTTATCCATTGTGTCACCAGCGCCCCCTTTCAGCATGGCTGTTGTTGTTGTTGTTAAATGCCCTTAAGTTGGTTCCACTCATAGCAACCCTGTATAAGGTTTCTGAGGAGCAGCTGCTAGATTTGAACAGCTGATCTTGTGGTTAATAGTCCACTGCTTATCCAATAGCAGGTATGGAGAACATCTGGCCCATGGACCATATAAAACCTGCAAAATAATTTGGTCTGGCCCTGCCAAGGGAACTGCAGTCCCAGCCATTACATTGTTGTTGTTGTTAAGTGCCGTTGAGTCAGTTCCAACTCATAGAGACCCTGTACAGGGTTTCCAAGGCTATAAATCTTTATGGGAGCAGAAAGCCTCATCTTTCTCCCAGGGAACAGCTGGTTGTTTTGAACTGCTGACCTTGAGGTTCACAGCCTGATTCATAATCACTACGTGACCAGAGCTCCTTAGTCATGACATTAGGGGTGAGTTAATAAAATGTTTTACCAAATATGTTGTTGTTGTTGTTTTGTGCCGTGGAGTTGGTTCTGACTCATAGTGACCCTGTACAGGGTCTCTGAGGCTGTAAATCTTTATGGGAGCAGAACGCCTCATCTTTCTCCCACAGAACAGCTGGTAGTTTCGAACTGCTGACCTTGTGGTGTGCAGCCCAATTTGTAACCATAGAAGGCTAAATCTTTAAGCTGATAATTTTGTATGGCTCACAAATGATGCTATAAAATTTGGCATAAAAAGGTTTCCCACCCCTGTCCTACAGTATGGCACCATTTGCTCTTTTGGTTGTGCATAGTACTTTTAATATTCTTCTTCAATATCATAATACAAATACATTGATTCTTCTATGGTCTTCTTTATTCTGTGTCCTACTTTCACATGCATTTGAGGATACTGAAAACACCATAGCTTAGGTCAGGTGCCCATTAATCCTCAAACTGATGCCTTCACTCTTGAACACTTTAAAGAGGTCTTGTGTCTCTTTGGAAACCCTATACAGGGTCGCTGTGAGTCAGAAACGGAATCGACTTGATGGCACAGATAAAGCAATCTGCTGTTTGATTTCTTGACTGCTGGTTCCATGAGTGTTGATTGTGAACCTAAGAAAAATGAAGTCTTGGACAATTTCAACCCTTTCTCCATTTATCATGATGTTACTTATTGGTCCAGTTGTGAGTATATTTGTTTTATTTACATTGTGGTATAATTAATATTGAAGGCTGTGGTCTTTGATCTTCATCAGTATTTTAAGTCTTTTGCACCAAGCAAGGTTGTATCATCTGCATATCTCAGGTTGTTAACGATTCTTCTTGAAATACTGACAGTACATGCTTCTTCATATATTCAAGATTCACTAATTATATTCTCAGCATACTGACTAAATAAGTACAGTGAAAAGGATACAATCCTGGCACATACCTTTCCTGATTTTAAAAATTCAGTATCTCCTTGTTCTTTGAACGACTGCTTCTTTGTCTATGTATAAGTTCTTCATGAACAAAATGGAATGTTCTGGAATACACATTCTTTCTAATGTTATCCATAGTTTGTCATGGTCCACACAGTCAAAAGCCTTTGCATAGTCAATAAAGTACAAGTAAACATTTTTTTAATATTCTCTTCTTTCAGCCAAGCACTATCTGAATGCCACCAATGATATCCCTTGCTCCATGTTCTCTTCTGGATCAGGCTTACATTTCTTAACAGCTCCTTGTTGATGTACTATTGCAACCATTTTAAAATAATCTTCAGTAAAATTTTACTTACATGTGATATTAATGATATTGTTCTATGTTTCCTGCCTTCTGTTGGGTCACGTCTCTTAGAAATGTTAACAGATATGGATTTCTACCAATTAGTTGGCCAGGTAGCTGTTTTCCAATTTCTTTGCCTCGATGAGTAAGTGCTTCCAGTGCTGCAGTAATTTTTTTTTTTTAATGTTTTATTGTGAATTATGTGATAGTTTACATGGGAGGACATTGGTTTTACATTCATTCTGTCATATATCGTCTCATTGCCATGGTTACAGTCCCCTCCATGCAATCCTTCCTCCGTGCCCCCCAGGTCTTCAGCACACAGTCGCTTTCCCTCTCTGGATCTAAAGTCTCCAGCTGCTCCGTCGCTCCACGTCATCATCTCTGGTTCCATTTCAGACATCACTGCTTCTCTGGGTAGTGTCCCTCTCTCTGCTCTTCTCCCTTGATGGTCCTAGGGAACTCTGCTCCTAGACTGAAAAGTTAATCACTTCCCTCCTTGCTATAAAATGTCTATCTTTACATTTCCAACCCTCACAATCAGTCCTGATAACAATTATTCACTGTTGTATCACAAGAGACCTGTCTGTATTTCATTGCATCAGCCCCGGCTAGTCAGATTGAATACTACTCACTGGAGATTCAACCTTCCTCCAGGCCCTCTGGATCTAGGTTCCCTCTTGAAAGCTTGTAAGCCAGTCACTTCTTGCCTTTGTAGCCCTGCACACCCATTTTGGGTAGCCAATGTCCAAGTTGCCCATCCCTGTCTACTCTGTGTGTGGAGGGGGTGGGAATGATTCTTGCTGTAAGGACTTGTTCCCTCTTTTGAGTTACTGCTTCCATAGGTGTAGGTCAAGTTCATCAAATTGTATGAGCATACTTTTTTTTTTTCCCTCTTCTTTTTACTTCTGGTTGAGCTCTGATCATCCAGTCATTGAAGCCAGGACAAGTGGGTATTATCTGCAAGTGTGGGTGTTCTTATGCATATGCCCTCTCTTCATATCACAGTGCTGCAGTAATTTGTTGAAAGATTTCAATTTGTATGTCGTCAATTCCTGGAGGCTTATTTTTTGACAATGCCTTGGGCTTTTTCTTTCAGTGCCATTGATTCTTAATAATGAGCTACTTTTTGAAATGGTTGAACCTCGACCATTATTTTTTGGTATAGTGACTTGGGGTATTCCTTTTATTTTCTTTTGAGGCTTTCTGTATCATTAGGTATTTTCCCCATAGAATCCTTCAATATTACAAGCTGAGGCTTAAATTTTTTCTTCATTTCTTCTGCTTGAGAAATGCTGAGCATGTTTTTCCCTTTTGCTTTTCTAACTCCAGGTCTTTGCACATTTCATTATTACACTTTACTTTGTCTTCTTGCATCACCTTTTGAAATGTTCTGTTCAGCTCTTTTATATCCTTCTTTCTCCCAGTTGCCACAGCTTCTCTATGCACAGTAGCAAGTTTCAGAATTTCTTCTGACATTCATTTTTGTCTTTTCTTTCTTTCCTGCCATTTTAATGATCTTTTGCTTTCTTCCTGTATGAAGTTCTTGATGTTATCCCACAACTCTTGTGGTCTTTGGTCATTAGTGTTCACTGCATCACATATGTCCTTGAGATGGTATCTAAATTCAGGTGGGATATATTCAATATCATATTTTGGCTCCTGTGAACTTCTTTTCCTTTTTCTCACTTCAGTCTGAATTTGCATTTGAGCAATTAGTGGTCTGTTCCACAGTCTGCCCCTAGTTTTGTTTTGGCTGGTGATATGTAGCTTTTCCATGGTCTCTTTCAAAGATGAGGCCCATCTGATTTCTATGTATTTCATCAGGTGACATCTATGTGTATATCTGCCTCTTACCTTGTTTAAAAAAGGCATTTGCAATGAATAATTCATTGCAATGAATAATATCATGCGTTCTCCAGCATCATTTCTATTATCAAGGCCGTATTTTCTAACTACTGATTCTTCCTGTTTGTTTCCAACCTTTGCATTCCAATTATCAATGCATTTTCATTGCATGTTTGCTCAATTTCACATGGAAGAGTTGATAGAATTCTTCAATTTCATCATCACTTGCTTTAATGGTTGGTGCATAAATTTGAATAAAAGTGGTATTATCTGGTCTTCCTTGTAGGCATATGGATATGATCCTATAGCAGACATATCAAGATAGATCTTGAAATGTTACTCTTGGTAATGAATGCAATGCTGTTCTCTTAAAATTGTGGTTCCAGGTATAGTAAATCATATGATTGTCAGGTTCAAAATGGCCAATACCAGTTCATTTCAGCTCACTAATTCCAAGGATATTGATCTTTATGTGTTCCATCACATTTTTGACAGCCTTCAATTTTCCTAGATTCATATTTCTATATTCCATTTTCTGAATACTAGTGGATGTTTGCAGCTGCACCTCTTCATTTTGAGTTGTGCCCCATCAGTAAATGATGTTCTAGAAAGTTTTACTCCATTCAAGTCATTATGGTCAACTCTGCTTTCAGGAGGTAGCTCTTCCCAGCATGATGTTGTTGTTATTAAGTGCCGTCAATTTGATTCTGGTTCTGACTCATAGCGACCCTGTACAGGGTTTCTAAGGAGCAACTGGTTAGTTTGAACTTCTGACCTTGTGCCTTGCAGTCCAATGATTATCCTACAGCCCTAGTCTGGGAGATCCAATGCCATAGGTTTAACACAACTCTTATGTTATTAATACTGTTTATAAAACAAGGACATTCTGTCTATAAAACAAAGACATTAGGTGAGGCAATCCCCAATACACTTACCAGCTTTGTTAGTCTATGATTGTATGAATCTGATAAAGTGAAAATTTAGGTTATTAATTATTTTGGGAGGAGTTTTTTTGGGACAAAAGGACTTTCAAACATCTTTCACAAAACCCTATTTGCTTGCTTTTCTGCTTCTTTTTCTCGCTCATATCTCAATACAATTATTGAATAAAATTATTCATTGTAGCTTTAAAACAATTTCTTTGTTTTAGAAAATATGCTAATATTTTACTTTATGCCATTTGGCATCACATAATTAATTGGCTTAATATATTTAATACAAAAAAAACTAAAACTAGTCCAAGAATGTTTTACAATAACTCCAGAATTTTTTTACTTGTAATATATGTGGCAATATACATACTCACCAGCCGCTCCGCGGGAGAAAGATGAGGCTTTCTACTCCCGTAAGGATTTATACCCTCGGAAAACCTGTACAGGGTCGCTATGGGTCGGAACCGACTCGATGGCAATTAACAACAACAAGGAGTGCCTGGGTAGCACAAACAGTTAGTGTACACAATTACTAACTGAAAGGCTGTCGATTTGAATCAACCCAGAGGAACCCTCAGAAGAAAGACCTGGTGATCTGCTTCCAAAAGATTATAGTCTTGAAGACCTTATGGAGCAACATACTGGTTACATGAGCCAGAACTGATTCCACAGCATTTTATTTTAAATGTATGCATTAATATGATGTATACCAGTGTTAATTTGGTTTCCAAGTAGTTTTCATTAACCACAGAGAATTAAATGAATTTAGATTTGTTCTATCAATTCATTGAACTGTGATTGTAAAATTAGTTTTGGCAAAAATCATTTCATATAATGAAGAATTTCAATATTCTTTATTTTTTTAAAGTATCTTAACCAATAACACTTTATTTATTCTTACAATTTGAGGTATAATTGGAGGTTATCTTGCCTCCAAGAATTTTCAGGAATCGTTTGACCTGGATTAATTTTGTGCCATTTTATGTGCGAAATATGCTGCTGGGATACATACCAAGAACCTTGTCATCTTTGTTCAAATAAAGGTATATGAGCAATATAAAAGAAATTAAGAAAACCATATTTATTAACATATCCATTATTTTGAAGGACAAACAGTCTAATTTCAGTGTTGAAAATATTCAGTAGTTTCTATGACATCAAAAGGAAAATACGTTCATTTTTCTGTTAGAATTGATATGAAAGCTTAAAGCAATGCAATTATAGTTAGTGGAAATTAAAAAAAATTGAAAAGACACAAAATACAAATGATCTTACTCCCTATCTGTAGAATGAGACAGGCAGTTGACTGCTAATCACAACGTCTATGGTGCAAACCCACCAGTTGCTCTTTGAGAAAACAATGAGGCTGCCCGCTCCGTCTAGATTTACAGGGTCAGAAACCCTAAGGAGCAGTTCTACTCTCGCCTATAGGGTTGCTATGAGTAGGAATAGACTCAACGGCACTGATTTTTGCTGTTATTGTTGTTTTTAAATAGACTGGGATACTTCAGTTCCTATATCTGAGGGCAACCAAATGATTCTACTAAGGTTTTCAGATGTTATACTTTTATGAAGGTGTGTTTAGCAGTGTTGCTGTTGTTGCTAAGTGTCCCTGTGTTGGTTCTGACTCATAGCAACCCTTTGTATGGTTTCCAAGGAATGGCTGATGTTTTTGAACCATTGTCCTTGTGGTTAGCAGCCAGTGCTTATCATATAGTACCACACCAGGACTCCTTAGATGTGTGAACATTCCTATCTATTAAAACTCTTTCCACCATCTGGTATTCCCTCCAATTTTCATTTACAGAGTAGTTTGTGCAAAGCACTGTGTTAGTCACTGCTGGTGGCTCATAAAATGAATCAGTATGATTACAACTTTCAATGAGTCTAAAAATTTTATATGATAGCAAAGCACAACTTTGAGAAAATACATGAACTGGCTTATCCTTTGGGAAATACATGGCTTAAACGTGAGTGGAGAATAACAGGACTATAGGAACATTGAAAAGTCAGGTAGCCCAGCCTTTCTCCTGTTGTTGTCAAGTGCCATCGAGTCGATTCCGACCCATAGCCACCCTGTACAGGGTTTCCAAGGAGTAGCTGGTGAGCTTGAACCACCGATCTGGCAGTTCAGATGGCTTTGCGGTCTGGCGCATTAAACCCACAGAGCCACACAAAGGTCAATGTGTAAGTTATGGTATTTGTATTGAGGAAGAAAACAAGCTCCCAATTCTTTATTTTTGTTTGTGAGCTTGAATGACCTTTTTGTTTTGTTTTAATTGACAGGTGAATTTATTCATTGATAGGCCTGAATTTTCTTTTTGATCATCTTCACCTTGCTCCCCTTGCCCCACCTATTTGACTAAATCCAATACATCTTTCAAGATTCAGGATCAATGACATTTTCTCCATGAAGCCTTCTCAGCATCTTCCCAGTTAAAAATATCTCTCTGTTTTTAAAAACTTTATCTAGGCATCTTTTATTATACATATTGTTGTTAAATGCTGTTGAGTAGATTCTGATTCACAGCAACCTTGTATAGTTTCTGAGAGAAGCTGGTGGGTTTGAACTGCTGACCTTGTGGTTTCCAGTCCAGTGCTTATCCTATAGTGCCACACCAGGAGACCTTATACTTAGCAGTTTCCACTTACTATAAATAATGTAATTGATTTTTCCCATCCTTAGGTTACTGAAATCAGGTTCTATGCTATACATTACTCATTTCTTTGTATCAAACCTCTAGACTATTAGACAGTGGTTTGCTTATAATTTAGTATTCGGTAAATATTTATTGAATGTACACATTAATGAAAGAGTCCAGGAAAAATCCCAAAGGTCCTAAAAGGTTGAAGGAAAAAAAAACAAAAACAAAACTTATTTAGGAAATTACAACTGAGAGGCAGCAGAAATTCACTTTTGTCTATATACTGCTGAAGAAAAAGATATTTTCCAAAAGCAACTGAAATTTAAATACTGCTGTTGTTGTTGTTAAGTGCCATCGAGTTGGTTGACTAACTGCCAACCTTGCAGTTCAAATGGCTTTGCAGTCTGGCACATTAACCCAGAGCACCACACCAGAACTCCTTAGCAATGCTAAAGTTGTCATTTTGACATGGAGTAAATTGAGCTTCATAGACGTCTTCAGGGGAGGATTAGAGAGATGGAGCCAGTACCTTCAGAAGTGTATAGACCTAGGTGGAGGACATGTTGAGAAACAATAGCTTCATGTTTTGATGTTTTTGTGTAATAAATGCTTCTTTATTTTGTAGCAATACTTTCTGACTTTCCTGTATTACTACTTTCTGAATTTTCTCTCTCTCTCTCCTTCTCTTTTTCAAAAATGTTTTATTGAGGATTCACTGATATAAAATAGATCCTTACTGTTTGATATGTCTTACAAAAATTTCCAAACTGTAAAGAAGACCTAGACATTTAATGGGGTTATATAGATAGCTGCCATTGAGTTGGCTCCAACTCATGGTGACCTTAGAACAGATGAAAATATTGCCTGGTCTGTGTCATCCTCACAATTTTTGGGATGGGACTAAGAACTGACAAATACAAGGCTAAATCAAAGAGCATTTCAACTCGGGTTCTAGTTCATAGTGTTCTAGGTTGTACTGATTGTTGCTGTTGTTAAGTGCCGTCCAATAGGTTCTGATTCATAGCAAGCCTGTATCGGGTTTCTGAGGAGCAGCTGGTGGAACCGCTAACCTTGCAATTCAAACTGACCTTGCAGTCCAGCACATTATCCTGTAGGGCCACGCCAGGACTCCCAGGCTGTACTGGTAGCATACATGAAAATGGAGCTGCCAATTTAAATTCTGATAGGGCATTTTTGTTTTTGTTTTTGTTAAGTGTCCTCGA
This sequence comes from Chrysochloris asiatica, assembly GCF_000296735.1. Lineage (NCBI taxonomy): Eukaryota > Metazoa > Chordata > Mammalia > Afrosoricida > Chrysochloridae > Chrysochloris > Chrysochloris asiatica. Next base: position 3,957,259 of record NW_006408613.1, on the reverse strand, counting down.
GTTGATTCCAACCCAAAGTGATCCTGTATAGGGTTTCCAAGGAGCAGCTGATGAATTGAACCACCAACCTTGCAGTTCAAACGACTTTGCAGTCTGGAGCATTAGCCCACAACGCTACACCAGGACTCCCTGATGGGGCATAGACATAGGCAATTTACTTTGCCTGTGTTTTATCTCTGTGAAAGAGATCATAACTTCATATTACAATAAAAAATATTGTGCCAGGCTGAAACAAATACTGACAAGTAGAAAAAATGCTGCAGAAAATGAGTAATTTCTAAATATCAGAACTATGAACAATTATGCCATTAAATGATCCCATAACAGATGATAAATTTAAACAAATGTTATGTGAACAATTTGAATAATGTTTCTCTGACATCTATCTGTCATGTGTCGAAATGTAGACATAGCAGGTCTGAGGGAAAAGGTTCAAATGCTTTACCATGGCAATACTTTTTCCAAAATACTGAATGTTCTAATAAGGACTCATATAAATGATACATGGAACTTGACGGCTAAAAGAAAAATGTATAAGAATAGAATTAGTCATTTAAAGACACTATTCTTCTTGCTTCATAGGTTAATTATGTGTCAGAACAGATAGGAATTCTAAATAATTTTTTTCCTCCAATTTCTTGGATTCTAAGGCATTGTTCTCTGTAAGTCACAGTCAATATAATTTTGCTGTTTTATTCCATTTCAAGTGTTATTGATACACTTCATTACAGCAGTCATCTACACAATTTTTTTTTTTTTAACTAAATTACCAAGGACATTGGCTATCCTCCCCAAACTTCAGAATTTATATTCAGAATGCATGGATAAAGAAAATAATAGAAAAAGAATAAGAAATACTTTAAAGAGTGTCTGATTTGTCAAGACAACCCAAAGCGCTTTTGTAAAATTCTGCTTTGGTAAGGGCAAGTGGTAGTTCTAAGTATTCTGCAACTAAGCTCATGGTCTTCTCCATCTATAAAAAAGAACATTTATTTTTAAAATATTTTCTGAATAAAAATATATTTCTATTTATTTAGAAATAATGTACAGGAATTTATAAAGAATGCAGTTTCTGAGAAATCCTGATAATGTTTCTTAAGGTAAACAGGAGGGAACTGGGGAATAAGGGATGCTGTCCTTTTCTAAATGGATAAGTAGAGACAATTATTATAGCAGATTTGCTTTGCTGACACTTTGCAAAGGCAATTACATATATTTCCATTTCATACAATGATCAGAAAACTGCTAGCCCAATTTTATACACCTAAGTGTTGAATCCTGGTTTGGCACTGTGGGTTAATGCTCCATACTGCAAAGTTGTTTGAACTACAAGGTCAGTGGTTCAAGCTCACCAGTCACTCCTTGGAAACCCTATACAGGGTTGCTATGGGTCAGAACTGACTCAGTGGCACTTAACAACAGGAAGAAGGAGTGTTGAATGGAGTCCTGGTGTGGCACTGTGGACTAATGCACTGGACTGCAAAATTGTTTGAACCACAAGATTGGTTGTTCAATCTCACCAGCTGCTCCTTGGACACCCTATACAGGGTCACTATGGGGTCAGAACTGACTCGACTGCACTTAACAATGAAAACAACAAGTGTTGCATCTTTTATTTAGCATCAACTTTTTTTAAACTACTATTTTAGCATAATGCCAAAGCAACTTTTTATGAATATGGGAAAAGAGAATTAGAGAAAACAATAAAAATGCTCCTCATTAAATCATTACTAGAATTGATGATGGGATAAGCTATAATGCCAATAAAACTGTTAGGACAATTGAACTCTTATTCAATTTAGTTAAAACTGATTGATTCTCTATTCATTTATATTTTTTTCTTATAATTGAATAGGATGTGAGAAAACACATTTATTTTTACTTATTAAACTAGCAATGAAACTTCCCCCCATTACTATTCATATTCCATTTATTATTATTATTATTGAAAAGTTACCATTGTCTTAAAAAAAAGAAAGAAAATTAATCTTATTCTTACTTTCTTCTGAGAGGTCATTTTCTTCTGCTTCTCTTTCCATCTCTTTACACCAGCCTTCCATTCTCTTTGTCTCTGTGTGCAGCAGTTTCAAAAACCATGACCCATCCCTGCGACATGGAGACATTCTTCCAGTCTCTACTGTCTCAATGGATGACTCCAACCAAGGGTCAGGAGGGGGAAGGTTTGAAGTGTCAACTTGGGTCCTATAATCTTCTCTATAACTGAAGAGTCCCTGTGTCCGTACAGTTCTTACCGCTCCATACTGGGTAGGAGTACTAGGTTCTGAGTGTCGCTGGAATGATGAACCAAACTGGAGACCTTTGTCCTCCATGGTAATATGTCCTGGGAAGCCCTCTAGTTCCAAGTCTGCTTGGACAGCAGCGGTTACACTATTGGAACGTTTAAAACGTCCATGGCTGGAAAGGAGGAAAAGAAGACAAAATGGTGGACTTTTGGAGATGATTTAAAATGTACAACAAAACCTAATAATGCCCTATAAAGATTGAACCTGAACCACAACAATCTAACAATTGACGAAGAGAAAAAATAATGTTTTTATCTATATATTTTTGGTTCTTCATCCATGAAAAATTGTTTGGTTTTGCAAGTAATAAACTTTTAACATCTACCTTGGACTCAATGTCTAAATGATGCCCACTTAAGATTTAAGTTTATGATTAGCACCTAGGATGATACTATGAGAGTTAATGTATTCCATTAAACCATTGCCATCAAATGATTATTTTCATTTCAGAAATGTAGCACGTTTATTCAACTTCCCTTATTTCTGTACACACACACACACACATACAATGATGTCTCATGTTGTTTCTTTTATGTAAATAATATCTGAGATATACTGAGTTTTAGTCACTAGCCATATAACATTCCAGGGCATGAGCTTCTTCTCTTAGCTTAATAACTTAATATCATCTATTTTTTCTGCAAACTTTTGTTCTTGTTGTTAGGTGCCATTGAGTTGATTTCAACCCATAATGACCCTATATACAACAGAACTAAGCACTCCCCAGTCCTGTACCATTCTCACAACCATTGCTATGTCTGAGTATGTGTTGACAGTCACTGTGTTAATTCATTGTTGTTGTTGTTAAGTGCCTTTGAGTCAGTTTCAACTCATTGCAACCTGTATAGGGTTTCTGAGGAGTGGCTGGTAAGACTGAACTGCCACCTTGTAGTTCAAACTGATGTTGAGGTTGAATGCTTATCCTACTGTGCCACATCAGGACTCCATTTTATAAAGGGTTAAAATAATGAACCCAGATTCTACCTTCAGCAGTTGTTTTAAAAAAGCATTTTACTGTATGTATTTAAGGAGTTCTGGTAGCATAGTGGATTATGAGCTGGGCTTCTAACTGCAAGGTCACCAGTTTGAATCTATCTGCTGCTCCATGGGAGAATGATGAGACTTTCTGTTCCAGCAAAGATTTGTAGCTTTGGAAACCCCACAGTTTCCTATGAGTTGGAACTGATTCCATGACACATAACCACACATAACACATCAAATACATACATTATTGGATGTATTTTAATATAACCTATTTCTACATAGCTTAGTGGTTATGAATCAGGCTGCAAACCGCAAGGTCAGCAGTTCAAAACTACCAGCTGTTCCGCAGGAGAAAGAGGAGGCTTTCTGCTCCAGTAAAGATTTATAGCCTCGGAAACCCTGTACAGGGTCGCTATGAGTCGGAATGGACTCCATGGCACATAACAACAACAACATTTCTACATAGCCAATTACTGAAATGATTGACGGAAAACCAACTGTGAGAAATAGCTCTTGGGGTGATCCAGTTTCAGGACTAAAGGGAATCTTGGGGGTAGCAGGCTAGCATAACAAAAGGAACTCAGGGGAAAGGAAGAGACTAGTTTGACCAGCTAGAATTTATAAAATAAGAATCAAGGAAATAGGGGAAGTTGAGGCAGGGGACTGACTTTAAATGAGAATGCTCCCAGTAAGGACTAGTAGGTTACAATGGGGGAGATTGTAAACTCCATAATACCCAGTAAAAGGAGAACTGGAGGAGGTTTTTTTTTTTTTTTTTCTGAGACAGGGGAATAAAATAAAACTATTTATGAGCTGGCCATGCCTTGCGTATGCCTGTGCCTACCGGATCTGACACTTAATTTTACAAAGTTGAATAAACAGGCCTCTCTCTGGCTAAAACGAGTTCAGATTGGATTTCTTGAGCATTTGTTGGTAAACACCCATGATGATGCATCGGTGAGGTGACCTCATATGGGATAAAGTGCTCTGCCCCATTTCTCCCTCCGGAGTCCCATAGGGGAAATGTCCAAGTCAGGTGTTTATACTTATCCTCTGGTGCCTAAGAGGGGCTAAGGCAGTGTCCGGGGTATCAATAGCATTTCTCACACAACCTATATCACTGGAGACCAGAAATTGTTGGGTGAAAGAGCTTTGAGTGTGTATGAGCTGAGAGGGTAGTGTGTGTGTGTTCATGTGCACAATCCAAGTTTAATGTAGATATAAGATTTGGCTCCTCAATAACGGAATCCACAGATGGCAAACAGCTGTGAGTACAGCTGGTTAATGAATTTGCCACTTAGTTCCTTTGCTGGAGGCAAAGGGGTTGACAATGAATGACTGATCAGAATTGAGGGCAACATGCCCAGTTTCCCAGGTGCAAAAGATGTCCAGTTTCTGAGACATCTACTTGGATAATGTGTGGATGCCATTAATTTGTGGTCTGCATTTTTTTTGCAATCAGAATCTTTGTAAGTTGGGTTCTGAAACCTTCTGCTATGAGGAGTATTACAGGCATTTTATCTATGAGATGCTAATGGAGTTGAAAGATGTAATACTCTTAATAAAGTTTATTTTGATGAAATTTACAATGTTATAGCATATAATATTTAAAACATAAACTAAAATGATTATCTTGCCCTTGTTGCAAAAATAGTACAGCTCTAATGAACATCTTTCATTGTTTATATTCAAAGGCAGTTGTTTTATAGGAGAAACCATTTTGTAGCATGACTAAGGTCTTGAGCTGATTTTATTCACTCACTTTCTTTTTTTTTTTTCCTTTTAATATGATCAGGTGAGAAAGCATACATTGCCTTCAGCCCATTCTTCTTTAAATAAAAAACAAACTGATTTTCAGAGCTGTCAGCCACTCTGCTGTCAGAAGTGGCAAATTATTTTAGAAAGAATTAGTCTCTTGCCTCTTGGGAGAACAAGACAGGTGAATGTTAATTCCTACTTGAACGACATAAATTGAAAAGTATAAATATGTGACCCTGTTTCCACAAATGGTGTGAATTATTGATGGTCAGCATGATCTAGAGGCTTGCAATCAAGTTGTTAGCAAATAGCTCTCACTTGGGAAACATCATATATTTTGAAGAGGGGTTGAGTTACCGCTTTTCATCTTCTACTTGCACACCAACAGAGTGATATTCCCGGAGGCCTCGGCTCTCTGTGTCAGAATCTGTAGCTGTTTCCACCTAATTCAACACAAAACATCTTATTGTAGAACTGAAATGTGAAACCTGAGCAAGGGACTATTTTTTGTTTTTCATTTTCTGTAATTAATTATGCATTTGTTTAATGTAGAGATGTACTTGACCCATTAAAATCACAAAGAAAGGGAAATGCAATTCATATTTGTGTAATTATGTTGCTACTGTGCTTCACCATATTTTACATAACTACTTGAACTCAACAAGGCACTTCTGTCTTTTAAATGTATGCAAATAAAATCGCATAGTTCAGCTCAGACAAAAAATAGTCTTTTTGGGACTGCATTATTATAAGACTTAAAAGCTCTTATCATACCCTACAGTGAGGAAAGTAAGTACAGCATGAACCAAACATGGCTAACAAAAACAAATAAGCAATTTAATAGAATTATACTGATGGCTGCATCCACATACAAAAGGACAGAAAAGAATATAAGCATTTTATCCAAGAAACATTAAGGCAATCTCTCCATCTCCATGTAGCTTTCTCACATTTGCAATAGTACTGTGTCACCGGGGTGATGTCAGATCAGAACAGAAATCATGTGTTGACAGAGAGTCTTGTTGTAGCTGTATTTACTAAAAAGTTTCCCCTCAGCCATGAGGCATTTTAATGATCACCAGCAGTGTAAACTTATCACATGAGGGGATTCTAATATAGTAAATTTTCTAAAAAAAAAAACACAAAAATCAAAAGTCTCAGTATGAAAAGTCTGTGAAACCAAAGGTTAGTCAAATCATAAATATTCTATGATACTCCACTATGTTTTCTTTATTCACAAAAATCTTATTTATTGTATCAAAAGGATTTTGGACCCCAATCCAGAATATTATAACCTAGTTATAAAACACATTTTTTTCTTAAAAGCATTAGAAATCACTAGAAGTATACAGAACAAACAGGAAATAAATATGACACTGAATTCTGTGAGTTATGAGAGAAAAGGTGTACTTTACAAATATAAGTTGTGATTGATCAAAGGCTATGTCTATGAAAACCAGGGATGAACTAAAGTTGTGACTAATAGAAATAATAAAGAATATAATAATAATAATAATAATAGTAATAGTAATTACAACTAATTATAACAGGCACTGTGCTAAGAACATTGCACTTATTTTCTCATGCAATCTTCACAACAATCCTATTGCTGTTACTAGCCACCTGTAACAGTGAGGAACAGAGAAGTTAAGTAACTTGCCAAGGGCACACAGCTTATTCTTGGCAGAGCTAGGACTCAACCCTAGATCTTTTGATAACAGCATCTGAGTACTTTATATTCTGCTGTGGCAGAATAAAGATGGTGAATTGAAGACCCCAGAGCTCCTGGTTAATTCGTTACTAGTCACTGATAATGATACTATACATCGAAAATTTTTATTGGTAAAATTCTGAAGACCTGAATAGAAATTGTACCTAATTTTTTATTTTTTGTATTTTTTGATAGATGGAGCAAGACTGCGGGAGGAAGATTGACTAAGGAGGAAGACACTTTTTGAGTGAAAATTCTAATGTTGCTGTTAATCACAGTTTTTCTTTCTAGCTTTAAATGAGTGATGGCTTTATTAAAACACCTTGCTGAACATGGAGATTATTATAATTATTTACACAAAATGAGCAGAATGAAAAAATACATACAAGGAATTCACAAGTACATACGTACATACAAGTGTCTAAAAGCAAATACAACAGAAATATGACAAAATAATTTTCCTTCCTTTCTCTAGCCTCCTAATTTAATGAAAAAAATTCTTGTTATAGCAAATTAGAAAAATATAGCTTTCTCAGTCAGAAAGATTCTGTCACTTTCCAACTATGTTACTCGTAGGTAAGTTTCTTTTTTGGTTAAGTCTTTCTTACCTCAAAAATGAAGTAATCAAAACCCTTATTTGATTCTTATAAAAACTCTCATTACAAAGCCCACTCATGTAAGTTTGTCTACAGCTAATATGAATTCAAAATTCTCTCACTACAAATTTTAGGATCATCAGGTGAACAAATTATATATATATATATATGTGTGTGTGTGTATACACATATGTACACATGCATATGTATGTTTATAAAGAGCTCTGGTAGTATAGTGGGTTATGTGTTGGGCTGTTAACCACAGGTCAGCAATTGGAAACTATCAGACGTTCAGCAGAGAAAGATGGGGCTTCCTGCTCTCATAAAGATTTACCATCTTGGAAACTCACTAGGAGTCAGAATCAATTTGATGGCACACAGCAGCAGCAAATATGTGTATAAGGGGGCTACAGAAAGTTTGTGGAAGAATGGAATGAAAAGATAATGGAAATTTTCCATGAAATTTTTGAAGCTGCCTTGTATAAATTAAAATAAAATATAGCTTGATAAACTTTATAGATTTTATAGTGGTTGCTCTGTGGTGCTGTAGGGTAATGCACTGGACCACAAGATTGGTTTGAATCACAAGGTCAGCGATTCAAACTTACCAGCTGCTTCTTGAAAACTCTACACCGGGTTGCTATGAGTTGGAACTGACTCAATGGCACTTAACAACAACAACAATGTTGAGTGGTAATGATCTAGATGTGTGGGGGTTATAATGATGTAATATGTGTCCAAAATGAGTTCAATAATGATCAATTTCATTATAGATGAAATTTATATAGATAGAAAATAAGTGTTTAGAACCAAAAAAAAATTCAAAAAAAGAAGGAATTACTATTTTACACATTAGAAAGAAAACCCTAAGAATTCTTTTCCTAAGAGGAAATCCCAGATTTAAAAAAAAAAAAAAAAAGCTGAAAAATACACATATACGGTCGGGCTGCTAACCTCAAGGTCAGCAGTTCAAAATTACCAGTCATTCCATGGGAGAAAGATGAGGCTATCTGCCTCCCGTAAAGATTTACAGTGTTGGAAACCCTATGCAGGGTTGCTATGAGTTGTAACCGATCCCACTGCACACCACCACACCACTAGTTACCCAGCATTCAGAAAAAAAAAAAAAAAAGATGAATTAGCAAAATGACTGTACTTCAAGCAAGCCTGGTATGAGAGAGGCAGTCTGCTTCCTTAAGATTTACAGCTGTGGGAACTCTGTGGGGTGGATCTACTCTGTCCTATAGGGCCACTGTGAGTTTGAATTGACATGATGGCAACTGCTCTTATATTTGAGAAGTAAAAACTGTATCTGAGGATTTTATTGATTAATGGGGAAACAGACACACACACAAAATAATGATTGCATTGATATATACGTGCCTTCATAGAAAAGGGTTAAGGATTTTGGGAATGTGGGAGACTCTGCTTTCTCAGGGGCAATATCCTAAGTGATTTAAGCTGAGTCAAATGTCATAATGAGAAAAGACCAGAAAGACATTCTTAAACACTGTCAGTTTAGAAGCCAGGACTTTGGTGTGACTCGTCTGTGTGTTGGGGGTAGGCACTTGTGGGAGTTGAGGCTGAAGAAGCAGGCAAGCCCTTGTATTCCCTAGTTCCACATCTGGAGGGTGGGCCCGGGTTTACGCTGGAAAGACAACTCCAATTCAGCCTCAGAGTAGGCTCTACTGCCTTTGCACTGACCCTAAAATAATGAATCTTGTTCTGGTGATGGGAGGTTGACCAGTAAATTCTGTTAGAGCTCATATCTGAAATTGAGCTCATTTTATGCTTTGCATTTAAAACTTTACACATTGCAAGGCATGTACATTGCTTTTGATACAAACCTATTTTATTTCCCTAAGGGATCTATTATAAGTCTAAGAGTTAAATATGAATTGTAAACCCTGCTGCAACCAAATGCTGATAAAGCTACAGCATAAACAGCGATGAAGAGTAGAATGGTTAAAGTCCTAGTTAAAACATGAAATAGCTTCAAGCTCCCAAAGCTCCCAACACTGCAGCAGCAACTCGTAGCCTAGGGCTTGTGTATTAGCAGTAAACAAACATTTTTTATTTCAGTGATGGCATGTGTAAGATGAATAATAACCAAGACTTTCATATGTTGTGCCCCTTTATTCTCTAGTGATGTAATACAGTGGTAATTGTTTCCATTTTACTAATGGGGCTACTAAAGCAAATGGAATTGAAGGATTACTGACTTTGAAACAAAGGTTCCCATCTAATAAATGGTAATATCTAGTAGTAAAATTTTCAGTAGAGTTACACACACACATGCACACACACACAACAAAGAAAAATAGCAATAACAGGCAAACAACATACAGAAAAAACAAACACAAAAGAAAAGTGAGGTGGGGCACACAATTGATTCCTGGTCAGGTGGCCTATTTTAGGACACCTAGAATGATGTCCTAGAAAGGAGCTCTGGTAGCGTAGTGGTTACGAATCAGGCTGCAAATCGCAAGGTCAGCAGTTTGAAACTACCAGCTGTTCTGTGGGAGAAAGATGAGGCTTTCTGCTCCTGTAAAGATTTATAGCCTCGGAAACCCTGTACAGGGTCGCTATGGGTCAGAACTGACTCCACGGCACATAATCACCACCACAGAATGTTAGCAGGTTCTTTCCAGCTTTTTATCCTAGGACTGGAGTCTTGGGTGGTACAAATAATTAATGCGTTTGGCTGCTAACTAAAAGGTTGAAGGTTTGAGTCCACCCAGAAGCACTTGGGAAGAAAGTCCTGGTGCTCTATCTCAGAAAAATCAGCCACTAGAGCCTTGTGAAATAGTGCAGTTCCACTCTAGCACCCATGTGGTTATCAAGAGTTGAAACCGACTCTGTGGCAATTGGATTGGTTATCTATCCTAGGACTAGGGGGTGAGCTCTAAGTCTTCTGTTGTCTTTTCACTGGAGGACCTCCTGCCTACAACTCCAGAGGCTCTGACTGGAACTCTCTGGGTGACTGGATAGGACTAATCTCACAAACTAGAACTTCCAGTGATCTGAGGAATACAGGGGACTTGTAACTTATTTCTGAGTTAAACTGCATAAGGAGGCAAGACTGGATCCAGTAGAAAGTGTGAATTGAGATTAGATCCCATCACTGGATGAAGACATTAAACTGAGTTTAGCATTTATAAATCACATCCTGAAGAAAGTGTTCATATAATGAAATAATGTACTATGAATTTACTGAGTTATAGCTTCATAAATCAATGATTTATTTAGGGTGTAAGCTTCACAGAGTTCCATTCAGCAGTATGAACTCTATTCAGTAGTAAGAACAACATTGGTAAAATTTAAATTTGCCTTCAAGCCTTCTTTGTTATCTGTGGTTTTGGGAAATTAGTGAGTGGTCAGATGAAAATAAATCCTATTGAATGGTAGTTGAATAGGTAAAACATAAGCCATCTTCCTTTTTAAAAAGTTGTAGGGCAGAGGAACACCTATTCAGTATTCCAATATAGAAGGAAAGATTGCATTTTCATCCTGACAGGTCCATGGAATGAGAATCAGCTCTGGTTCACAGAGGGCATTAAATCATTCTGCCATTTGACTTCTTTTGGTTGGGAAGCAGAACACAGCTTGGATTGGAGATTAGATCTACTTGGGTTTCAATCTAATGGCTATGTACCCTTAGGCAAGTAACTTATTCTCCCTGGGCTTTAGCTTCCCCATCCATAAATTAGGCATAACAATAGCTAGCACATAGATTTGTTAGGAGTATCAATCAAGCACCTAGTAGAGACCCAGGGCACAGCAAAATGTCCATAGCTTTTTAGAAAAATTATTATTATTATTATTATTTTCCTTTGTGCCTTACGAACACTGGGGTTATATCTAGTCATTCCTTTAATGTCTTTTAGGTGTCTCTGGATAGTCTTTTCATTTGTTTAAATGCCCATTTAATTCTGTTTATTTGTTTTTTATTCTTTGGATTGACTTCCTAAACACATTTACATTTAGTTTCCTTGGTTATTTTCTTTATTGTGATACTTGAGTTTCTTTTACTGTGTTTCATTTTGGCTTCTCAATTAACTTCATTTTAACAACAATTAGATTAAGAGCTTGCATAATATTGTGCATTTTTTTACTGCCATAAAACAGTTGAATTAGCGTACACTTGCATACCTGTATTCACATGTCTCTTTAGTCAACCATTCCTCAATTCACTTATTCAATCATTCACTCATTTGTTCAACATTTATGGAGCACACACTATGTGTCAGGCACTGTGCTAGGTACTGGGGATATCAAGATGCAGAAGGTATAGTCCCAGTCTTAACATAACACACAATTTGGGAGGATGGTGTCAAGAAAGGCTTCTAGGGTAGGTAGATGCATGGTCTTAGTTATAGAGATATGAAAGATGAAATGGGGTGGTGAGCATAGAGAAGAAATTACATTCTAGGCACAAGGAACATGAGTAAAGTCATGGCAGCTAGAAGCAGAATGGGGTAAGGGGGAAAATAAAGTCTGTTAGGGGTTGCTGGAGTGTCAAGTGGAGGCAGGAAGTGATGGTATCATTTACTAGCATAATAATATAATTGAATGGGTTTCTGAAATTCTCATTACGTTCAGAAAAAGTCAATAACTTCATGTATTCAGATATTTGCACACTTATTTGCTTATTCCTTAGTGGACTGGGCCATCTACAGAACATATGTGGAAGATGGCAGGTATGAAAACCCGAAAGTGGCACAATTGCTTTAGAGATTTGAAATAGAAGCAGTAAATTTTGAGGATCAACCAAGACTTCTATCACACACATGACTATGGAGCCATTGAGATCAGCATAGGAACCCTAGCTTTTCCAATAACTTTTCTAAAACCTCATCATCAAGTCCCTTTATCACAGGCAAGCTGCTTAACCTTTCTGAGCCCCATCTTTCTCATTATTTAAATGGGACTAGTTAGACATCATTGGGTACAATGCAATACTATAAGAGTACCTAGTATAGTGCCTGGCATATAGAATCAGGACAGAGGTGACAAGAGCAGTTGTATGGATAATTCAGAAAAGATAGATAAAATAAAATTCATGCGTATTTGGCTTTGGAGTATATTTTGGTACTTACATCTGACCTTGGGTATGGCTGATGCTCTGGGAATTCAGAATCCTAAACAAAACAATGAAGCCACACTGTGGAGACCTGGTTCAGAGGACCTATAAAAGCGGGCAGTTATCTCACCCGGCTCCTCCAGACAGTACTTTGCTCCAGATACCCATTACGTCCAGGACATAGCATCACCATTCACAATAATATCAAGCACTAGACAAGGCTCTGTTAGCTAGAGTTCCACTTGACCTCTTCCCTGGGTGAGGCACAGTGGAAATGAAGCATTCAGATTTTAAAAACTTCTGGCTGGACACAGGCTGAATGGAGGAGTAAAAGGAAGCAAGAGGTGAGCCATATCAGCAAAGAACTTTATTAAAAATCCTGGTTAATTATGTCAATAAGATCTTGAAAGGAAAATTTACTTGAGATGAATGAAAAGGTTCAGTTGGTATAAAGAAAACGTCTGTCCCTTGGTTTGAACATGGATAAAAAGACCTGAAATACTTCTCCTGTTTCTTAGCACAGTTTATCTGGATTTAAAATATATTTACTTATGAAAGATAATCAAAGTTATCTATTCAAAGATAGAGTCTATTTCTTGGGTCAGTATTTTGGGACCTAAGGTCAACTCTCTTTGATTTGAAAACTGAGGATGTAGCATTTGCAGCCTCAAGTGACCATCTAATCAATACTTTGCCATCTGGACAGAGAGAGGCACCATTCAGAGGTTTATGCTTTAAGTAACTGTGAGCATTTCCTCAGTTTTGTACAAAGGAGACTTTTCTTCCTGTGGCCTTTTTATTCTCAACACATGTCTTCCCACTCCACTGTTACATGCGTGGTGTGCCTGGAAAGCTTTTGAACAGTCGAACTTCAACAAAAAAACCACCTTTCTTAAGCATGAGAATAACCTAATCTACACGTTCTCCATTTCCCATTTGCCCCTGGGAGATGCAGACATGGGGGTATTCCTGAGGGTAACAGGGGGAGGGAGGCACATGGGTCTCCATTCATTCTGCAATGGGATTGATTCTGGCTGGGACAGGAACTTGATGACATTTCTCTGTTTCTAGTACTTGTCAGGATTACAATTAATGCTGAGTACTCAGAATTTTTAGAGGTAGTGAAGCTGAATATCTCAGTCTATGCTAGAACCGGGTAGAGCATTTCAACAGGATTCATGTTAATGATCGGTTACCTGAATCCCTATGGAGGAACGCCGGCTCTTGAGGAACTCTTCTGCTTTTGACACTAAAATTGCCTTGTCGCTGGTCCGCACTGAGTTGCTCTGGCTTTCAGAAGCATGGCGCTGAGCAGCGGCAGTTTCCAGGGCAAGATTCATGGCCTTGTTACTGTCCAGGCTGTCGGTAGAGTTGTAGAGGCCTCTGCCATCCTGTGGCCATGGGGAAATCCTCTGAGTCCGGCTGTCGTGATAGGCATCCTGGGTGGATTCGGTGCTGCTCTGGGCTGTCACTGAAATCAGTGGCTTGGAGGTGGTCCGAGGAGGTACCGGTGGTGGTGTTTTTTTGTAATTTGTATATGACACAGCTGTAAGAAAAAAAGAAAAAAAAAAAGCCCCAAGTTAGCAAGCACATTTCCCTCCATCAGAATCTGGTCTGCAATTTAAACACCTTTATAATCCACTATCATCTTTCTGAACATCGAGCCCAAGAAAATATGGAGTCCTGGTGGCATGTTGCTTGTGGTGTTAAGTGCTGTTGAGACTGTTCCGACTCATAGCAACCCTATATAGGGTCTCCGAGGAGTGGCTGGTGAGTTTGAACTACCAACTTTGAGGTTCAAACTGACCTAATGGTCAGTCTAGTGCTTATCCCACAGCGCCATACCAGGACTCCCCTGTTGGTGACATAGTGAGTTAAATGTTCAACTGCTAACCATAAGGTCTGCATTTGGAATCTACTAGCTGCTGGATGGGAAAAAGAGGAGGTATTCTGCTACTGTATAGATTTGGTGATAGTGGTTGTGTGCCAGCAAGTTGGTTCTGACTCATAGCACCCCGTATAGGGTCTTCTAAGCTGTAAATCTTTAGGGAAGCAGAAAGCTTCATCTTTCTCCCCGGGATATTTGAATTTCTGACCTTTCAGTTAGCAGCTAACCAGGGCCTTGACACTATAGAAGATCGCTATGTGTCAGACTTGACTTGATGGCAGTGGGTTAGCCTAGGAAAATAATGCAAAATATAAGGGAAAGCTTTATGTCGGAGATATTTTACATGGACATATTTGTAAGAGTAAAACATTATAATAACATCTAAAATTCCAGTAATAGAGACATAATTAAGTAACTTATGATTCAGCAGGACTGAATGAAGCTAAACTATAATTTTATATGAAACTTACAGTATCATAGACAATGCTCATTTTACAATGCTAAATTAAAAGCATATAGGATACTGAATAATAAATAGACTAACAATATATTTGTAAAGGAAACCTATGCATATAAAAAAGGCTAGAAGCAAATAAATATAGTTATCTTTGAGTAACAACATGGGTGATTATTTTCTCTTCTACTTGCCTGTGTTAAAAAAATATATTTATAGTGAGTATTGGCTTTATAATGGAAAAATACACAGTATTAGAAAATTATTTGCTCCTGGTAGTACAGACTACTAGGTATAAATTGTATAAAGTCAAATGAAAAAATACATCAGAATTGTAATTCTAGCCTGGACCCAGGTCACCTTCATCCTGTGACTTATTACAAGCCATTTTCATGCTGTTCCCAAGCCTGTGAAGCCCTAATGATGCACTGTTTAAGTGCTCACTTGCTAATTGTTAAGGTCTGCAGTTCAAACAACTATCCACTCTGTGGGAAAAAGATATGGCAGCTGGCTTTGGTAAAGATTACAACCTTGAAAACCCTTTAGGGAAGTTCTTCTCTGTTCTATATGGTCTCTGAGTCAGAATCAAGTTGGATTTGGTTTAGCCAAGCCTGCATGGCACGTATGAGTTTTACATGTATTAACTTTATTGTAAATTAACCAAAGTGAAATAAATGCATTTGGAGATAAAAACTGATATTAATCACCTTTTTGAAGCTACCAAAAAGAAATGAGGTATATTTGCCAGGATGCAAGATATTATTACTTATTTTTTAGCAAAGACAATACTATCTTCTGATATGACTTGGTCTTCTAGTGCAATTGATTATTTCCCTCTTCTACCTTGAAAGAATGGATAAAATGCCCCTTAAACTGTATCCAGAGCCCTTCAGCACAAGGCAACACCAGCATATCCTTTTACACAGTCTGCAGACACAGAAGGCTGTTTGTTACATTCAGTGACAAAACATGAGCAAAAACGTCTTCTGGAGAGTCTTTAGCATTGTCTATGAAGACAAATTAAACAAAAATGTTCTTTCTGAACTTTTAGAAACTGTGCCCCAAGAAATATCATGCTGCTTTTGCATCTGGAAAGAAATAATTTTTCATTTTATTGTGTAGATTTCAGTACTTTCCTATCCCTCACCCTTTTCTCCAACTATTTTAAGAGCCATATGAATGGATTTTTCTAATAAATTTTCAAATGCTATCGCAAATAAAGAATGACAAATAAGAAAGCAAACTGACTTTATCATGTCAGATAGTCCTAAGCTTTGATGTATATAAATTACATATAAAACTGTATATCTGCAGGGTAGAAAACAGACAGAGGAAGATGAGATGGCCCTTACTAATGCCAGTGGTAGCACAAAATGAGATGACACTGAATTTTCAGTTTGTCTCTGTGAGAGAAACATCTGATAGCTGTATTTTAGAAGGATTTTTTGTTATTTGTACTAATGTAAATCAATCTATAAAGAAAAAGTGTTGAAAACTTACTATGTCCCAAACACTTGTCTAGGAGATTCAAAGTTATGTAAAGTGTGGTTCTAAGTCTAAAAACATTTACATACCATTTGAAAAGGCTGGATGGTGTACTTAAGTTTGTTATTCAAACCCCTGTAACAAGCCCCACTAAAGAAAGGCCTACTGAACTGTTTCCATAAAGATTACATTTAAGAAAACGATTGAGCAATTCTTTTATTTTTTTGAGAAACTGCTAAGTTTTATTTTTACAAATCATGACTGATGAACGTTGAAGCCTGCCCCGAGGAGGAATCCCATAGCCAGTCGTCATGCTGGGCAGGGAAGAGCGGTGGGTGGCATAAAGACAGAGCCGGCAAAGTCCAAAGTCTACAGTGCACAGGGATCAGGCTGGAGGGCCTCAACCGGAGCAGCCCCCCGGCAGCCGCAGTGCACGCACTCGATGATACGGGCCACTTCCAGCTTGCTCTTGGGAACTCGGCAGAGGCAATTGGTCCCAAAGTCGGTGTCCCGGGTCCGGACACAGCCCTGCTTCTTTCACTTTGCGATCAGGTTTTTGTCAGCGTAGCCTTCTCTGATACAGTACTCATACAGCTCTCTGAACCGACTCCACGGTACTTAACAACAACAATAACTCAATCCTCACAATTGTTGTTATGCTTGATCCCATTGCTACTGTTACTGTGCCAGACTATCTCATTGAGAGTCTTCCTCTTTTTCACGGGCCCACCACTTTACCAAGGATAATGTCCATCTCCAGAAAATATGTCTGAAGTATTAGATAGAAAAGTCTCACCATCCTGGCTTCTAAGGAGCATTATTCTGGCTAAACTTCCAACACAGATTTTTTTGTTTGTTTGTTTCTAGCAGTCCTTGGTACTTTCAAAATTCTTCTCCAACACCATAACTTAAACGCATCAATTCTTTTCTGGTCTTCTTTATTCAGTGTCCAACTTTCTTTCATATGCGTATGAGGCTATGGAAAATACCATGGTTTGGGTCAGGTGTATCTTAGTCCTCAAACTGGCACCTTTGCTTTTGAATAGTTCAAAGACGTCTTGTACAAATTTGCCTAGTACAATTTGTCATTTGATTGATTGACTGCTACTTCTATGAGTAATAATTGTGGATCCAAGCAAAATGAAGTTTTAACAACTTCCATCTTTTCTCCATTTATCAGGATGTTATTTATTGGTTGAGATGTGAAGGTTTTTGTTTTCTTTCCACTGAGGTACAATCCATACTGAAGGCTGTGGTCTTTGATCTTCATTAGTAAGCATTTTAAATCCTCTTCATTTTCAGCAAACAAGGTTGTATCATCTGCATATTGCAGGTTGCTAATGAATATTTCTCCAATCCTAATGCTATGCTCTTCTCAGATAATTTGTTGAGCATACAGATTGAATAAGTATGCTGAACAAATACAATCCAGGTGCAAATGATTTTATACCAATCACTGTCCCCTTGTTCTGTTTGAACAACTGTCTCTTGATATTTTTACAGGTTCCTCATGAGCACAGTCAAGTGTCTGGGAATACCTATTCTTCGCATTACAATCCATAGCTTATCATGATCCATACAGTCAAAAGCCTTTGCCTAGTCAATAAAGCTCAAGTGAAGATATTTCTGGTATTCTCTGCTCATGATGTCAGCGATGATATCCTTATGTTCATGTCCTCTTCTGGATCTGGCTTGAGTTTCTAGAAATCCACTGTTGATATACTGTTGCAGTAGTTTTTGAATTATCTTTAGCAAAATTTTACTAGCATGTGATATTAATGACATTGTTTGATGATTTCCACATTCTGTTGGGTCACCTCTCTTTGGAATGGATACAAATATGGATCTCTTCCAATTTGTTGCTCAGGTAGCTGTCCTCCAAATTTCTTGGCATGGATGAGTGCTTTCAGTGGTGCATCAATTTGAAAGATTTCAATTTGTATTCTGTCAGTTTCTGAAGACTGTGTTTCACCAATGTCTTCAGCGCAGCTTGTGTTTCTACCTTTAGTACCATCTGTTTTTGATCATGTCCTACCTCTTGAAATTGTTGAACACGGTTGATCATTTCTTTTTGGTACAGTGACTCTGCGTATACCATCCATTTTCTTTCGATGCTTTCTGCATCATTTAGTATTTTTCCCATAGAATCCTTCAATATTGCAAGTTGAGGCTGGAATTGTTTCTTTAGTTCTTTCAGCTTGAGAAATGCTGAGCCTCTTCTTCCCTTTTGAATTTATAAGTTGCTTTTTTGCACATTTCACTATAATACTCTTCTGACATTGTATGTTTAACTCTTTTACTTTCTCATTTCTTTCGTTTGCTGGAGAGCAAATTGTAGAGTCTCCAATAATGATACCTGAGTATCTGAAGCCTGGGTCTGTGATCTGAGTTTAATCTCCCTCAGAATTTATGAAAAGGATGTTGACCTACGTTAGTCAAATTGACTCTACCCTAAGAGTCAATTTAAGATTTTATAAGGGATATTGTTGTTGTTAAGTGCTGTGGAGTCAGTTCTGTCTCATAACGACCCTGTACAGGGATTCCGAGGCTGTTCTTTACGGGAACAGAGAGTAGTTTCGAACTGCTGACTTTGTGGTTCACAGCCCGATTCGTAACCACTACGCTACCAGAGCTCCTTTATGATGGGTATTAAGGGATTTGACTAGAAGAGCATAGGGTTGGAGAGGTGAGGCCAATTAATTACAGGGTCTTGTGCTTATATTTACATTTAAAGTGAAAATTGTAAACTATGTTGTTGTTGAGGGCTGTGGAGTCGATTCTGACTCTTAGCAACCCTATTTAGGGTTTACGAGGAACAACTGGTGATCTTCAACTGCCGACCTTGTGGTTCAAAGTGACTTTGCAATCTAGCACTTAACCCACAGCACTATAGTAGGACTCCTTGTGAACTATAGTAATTATTTAATTTTTGTGATCTTTATCTTTGGTGTCTTAATCTGAATGGAATTCAGGTAAAGTGGACAATGCATAAGAGAATGATTCTAGCCCTAATTCTGTACTTCAACCATTTATTCACCAAGTGACAGCTCTCTGAGAAACACTTTATATGGATAGCAGATATAGGGTAAGCAAGGTGAGGTCCCTGTGCTTAAAGATCACAATCTGATACATTTCATATTCTCTCATTAAACGTTGTTGTTATTGTTACGCACCATTGAGCTGGATTGTATAAAGTTTACAAGGAACGGCTGGTAAGTTTGAACTGCTGACTTTGTGGCCCAAACCAACCTTGTGGTTTGTTTGAAACCCACAGAGCCACACCAGGACTCCCTCTTATTTAATATTTTTGTAATGTTAAGCCATTTTTCTTGATTGGGCTTGATTTTGTCTCCTCATCTTTCCTGAAGGGGACTTTTATCAATGTCTGGAGACACTTTTGTTTGTTACAATTTAGGGGAGTATTGCTACTGGTACCTACTGGGTATAAGTCAATTGTTGTTAGTTGTTGTCAAGTAGATTCTGACTTATAGTGATCCCATGTGTGCTAAGCAGAATTGTTCTATAAGGTTTTCAAGGTTATGATCTTTAGAAAGCAGATGGTGAGGTCTAATGTTGCTAAAAATCCTGCAATGCATAAGATAGCACTTCCCCACACCTAATAAATAATTGTTGTTGTTAAGTGCTGTCAAGTTGATACCAACCCATAGCATTTCTGTGTGGAGTTTCAGGGGAGCAACTGGTGGTTTGACCTGCTGACCTGTGTTTGGCAGTCTAGTGCTTATCCTACAGTGCCACACCAGGACTCCAATAAATGACTATCCCACCCAAAAATGTCAGCAGTGCTGAGGTTTACAAACCTAAGTTAGCCAAATTGTTTCATCTTTCTGAGAGGGAATCATTTGTTTCTCTGTGAGATGAAGATCTTGTGTATGTGATGAGATCAATCTCGGAAAGGAATTCACTATTTCATTTTGGTTGATTATCCACTTTGACAATTCCTTGTTCTTTCTAATTGGCATTAAGAATGACTGGACTAGATTGCTTTGATCTCTTCAAGACATTGGTATACTCTCTACTGATACATTAAAAAAAAAATTCATCTTCCATTAAACTTTCCTTATTAGTATTTCACAGTATTGCTATGCCAAGGTAAATGAGTGTCACATTGTTGTTACTGTTGTGGTTGGGTGTCATAAAATCAATTCCCACTCATAACAACCCTATGCACAACAGAACTTAACACTGGTCGTGTACCATCCTCACAATCTTGTTACACTTGACCCCATTGCTGCTGCCACTGTGCCATCTATCTCCTTGATGATCTTTGTCTTGTTTGCTGACCCTCCACTTTAACACGCATGTTGTCCTTCTCCAGGACTGGTCCTTCCTGATAATATGTATACACATAAATAGGAGAAATGACAGGGTAAAATGCAAAGAGAATAATTTTATAGAGTTTTTCATATGATAACATTAGAAATTAGATGATAGTTTTCATGCTAACCTATTTGGGATGACTCATTTACTGAAAAGACATTTCTGTAATGACATTTCTTCAGAGTTCTACTGATATAACAGTAAGTAAGCATCAACTGTGCTCATAAATATAACCATGAATAGGTGTTCTTGATATTACCTCAGATTGCAAAGTTAATATTGTTTTGGTTCTTTTAAGAAGAAATACTGGTACTGATGAAATTTTATATTCTAATAAGAGTGATAACAAAAATGAAAAGCAAAAGAGAAATATAGATTTTAAATTATGCTTCTCTTAATATAGTCACATTTATCTTTACAATGTGTTGTTAAGCACCGGTTTGGATTTATAGCACCCTGTACAGGGTTTCTGAGAAATAGCTGGTGCGTTTGGACCATTGACTTTTGGGTTAGCAATCCAGTGCTTTATTTATAACAATGGTTAGACAGTATAAGGGTAACAACAAAATGACAGATTTATTGGATTTTCCAATCTATGTTCATTTCATCTGTGAACAATGAAACCTATACAAGCATTATAATGACATCTTAAATGGAAGATAATCACTTTAAAAGATTTTCCCAGAAAACAGAAGCATGTGTACTAAAAAATAATCATTCCCTGTTAGGCTCATCAACTATTTCACTGTTAATTCTCAAAGGTTTTCTTTTTATAATTTCTTAACATTAAAAATCTTAACAAAGGTATTTGGTACAATATAAAGTTGTCAAAGACTTCATTTTGCTTGGATCCTCTATCAACATCATGGAAGAAGTACTCAGAAATCAAAAGATATATTGCATTAGGTAAATCTGCAATTGGACAAAAGAACAAACATGTCTTTCTTGGAAGAAGTATAGTCAGAATGTGTCCTGGAAGCCAGGATGCTTTACCTATCATATTTTGGACATGTTATCAGGAAGAATCAGTCCGTGGAGAAGGCCATCATGCTTGGTATAGTGGAGGGTCAGCAAAAGAGAAGTCCTTCAATAAGATGGATTGGCACCATTGCAGCAGCAATGGGTCAAAGCATAGCAATTGTGAGGCTTGAGCAGGACTGAGCAGTGTTTCATTATGTTGCACATGGGGTCCCCCTATGAGTTGGAACCCACTCAAAAGCACTTAACAATGTTGTTTTTGTTGTTAAGTGCCATCAAGTTGGTTCCGACTCATAGCTGGTGAGCTTGAACTGCTGACCTTGCAGTCCAGAGCATTAACCCACAGAGCCCACCAGAACTCCACCTAACAATAGCAATGATAACATAAAGAGGCTAAACAGCTGACAAAACAACAAATACTTCTTTTATTGGGCTATGAAATATCTTATTAAAAATGATAGGGAATATTGTGGTTTATCTCAGTGATGACTTGAAAATCTAATATTACATCTTCTCACTTTAAAATGCATTTACTACAAGGTGATAATTTAAATTTTTAAATTGATTTCCTTTTAAAAATATAGTTGAACAATGTTTTGCTGTTAGCAAATTAATTAAAAAGGTCATTCACCTCTAGTATACATAAAGAAGAATTTACTTGCAATGGGGAAGGCATAAGCATAGTGACTATTCATGGATGACTAGAAATATCATTAATAGGAATTTGAATTTGTATCCACAAACCAGCAAATCTATTCCTAGAGCCATTAAAATAGAAACTAGCTTGATGCAATTAGCCATGTACAGAGCAGCAAGGATTGAACAATATTGGTGGAAACAATTTTGCAGAGGTATAAAGAGATTATTATTGACTGACTTTGGTAAAAATTATAGTCGGTTGAGTGCTTCATCCTGTCAGCAAAACTCAAATGTTGAAATCTTTAGCCAGGCTACTGTAGTCTCCAAGTAAAAAATTTGGAAATGCATCCAAATATCTCTTTTATTTTTATTTTAAAAATGAACTGCTTACCAGCACTTAGCCCATATAATCATTATTTTTCACTGTAAAAACATGTACAGATATTTTATATAGATATATAATAAAACTCTACCACCATTTGACAGTTTGTTGTTCTTCAGTGGCTTGCGTGTTGCTGTGATGCTAGAAGCTATGCCACTGGTATTGTGAATACCAGCAAGGTCACCCATAATTGACAGATTTCAGCTGAGCTTCCAGACTAAGACAGACTAGAAAGAAGGAGAGACAGATTACTTCCAAATGTTTAGCAACTGAACACCTTATGAACAGCAGTGGAACACTGTCAGCATCAGAATATTGTATATTAGAACATGACGAATAGCACCAGAATATTGTCAGATACAGTTCCAGAAAATGAAAACCTCAGGTTGGAAGGAACTTAAAAGAGCTGCCTCCTTAAACTAGAATTGACCATGATGATGTAAATAGAAAAAAGTTTTCTGGACCTTCATTTGCTGATGGTGCACAACTCAAAATGAGGAGAAATAGCTCTAAACATTCTTTAATATCAAAACATGGAATGTATGAAGTATGAATGTAGGAAAATTGGAAGTTGGCAAAAATGAAATGGATTGATATCCTTGGCATTGGTGAGCTCATATGAAATGGATTGATATCCTTGGCATTGGTGAGCTCGTATGACCATTTTGAATCTGATAATCATATAGTTTACTATGCAGGAAATGACATATTGAAAAGGAATGGCATAACATTCATCATCACAAAGATCACTTCAAGATCTACCTCGAAGTATAATACTGTCTGCGATAGGATAATATCCACATGCCTGCAAGGAAGACAAATTAATACCACTAGTATTCAAACTTACACACCAAGCACTAAAGGCAGTGCTGATGAAATTGAAGAATTCCACCAACATTTTCAGTCTGATCAAACATAAAATCAAGATATATTGATAATTACTGGTGTTTAGAATGCAAAGGTTGGGAACAAATAAGAAGCATCAATAGTTGGAAAACATGGCCTTAATAATGGAAATGATGCTGGAGATCTCATGATAGCATTTTTCTAGATCAATGACTTGTTCATTGCAATTACCTTTTTTAAATCACAAAAAATAATGGCTATACTAATGGACCTTACCAGACAGTATACACAGAAATCAAATTGACTACATCTGTGGAAAAACAAGGTGGAAAAATTCCATATTATCAGCCAAAATGAGGCCAGGGGCAGACTGTGGAACAGACCATCAATTGCTCATTTGTGAGATCAGGTTGAAGAAGGAGAAAGTTAAACCAAATCCACAAGAGCCAACATTTAATCTTAAGCTTATTCAGCCAGAATTTAGAGATCATTTCAAGAACAGATTTGGTGCGTTGGACAATAATGACTTAAGACCAGAAGAGTTGTAGGATGACATCAAGAACATCATACAGGAAGAAAGCAAAAGGGCATTAAGAAGAAAAAGACCAAAATAGATATTAGCCGAGACTCTGAAACTTAGTCTCCATTTTAGAGATGCTAAAGCAAGCAGAAGAAATGAAATAAAAGAGTTGAACAAAAAATTTCAAAGAGCAGCTTGAGAAGACAAAGTCAAGTATTAAAATGAAATGTTCAAAGACCTGGTGTTAAAAACCAAAATGGAAGAATACACTCAGTATTTCTCAAACTGAAAGAATGGAAGAAAAAAATTCAAGCTTTGACTTGAAATACTGAAAGATCTTGGGGCAAAATACTGAATGACCACAGAAAGAAAGCATCAAAGGAAGAAGGAAGGAATCCACAGAGTCACTGTACCAAAAATAAACAGTTGATGTTCAACCATCTCAAGATATAGCATATGATCAAGAGCCAATGGTGCTGAAGGATGTATTGAAGGCATTAATAAAGAACGCTCTGAAACTGATGGAACACAAATTGAAATCTTTCACCATACTGGAGGCACTCACTCATCTATGCTAAGAAATTTGGAAGACATCTATCTGGCCAACTGATTGGAAGAAATCTGTATTTGTGCCCATTTCAAAGAGAGGGGACTCACTGGAAAGGAGAAATACACAGATAATATAATTACTATCACATACAAGTAAAATTTTGCTTAAGAAAATTCCAAAGTAACTTCAATAGTACCTTGCCAAAGTTCAAGCCAGATTCAGAGGAGGATGTGGAATGAGGAATATCAATGTTGATGCCAGATAGATTTTGACTGAAAGCAGAGAATATCAGAAAGATATTTACCTGTGCTTCACTGACTATGAAAAAGCTTTAGACTGTATGGATCATGAAAAACTATGGACATTTCAGAGAATGAGTACTCTGGAATACTTAATTGTGCTCAGGCTGTACACAGACTAAGATGCAATCATTTTAACACAACAATGGGACCCTAAAAAGTTTATAATTAATAACAGTGTGTGCCAGGGGATTTTTTTTTTTTTTTTTTTTACCATGCTTATTAAATCTGTACATTGAGCAAATAATCTGAAAAACTGGATTATATCAAGAAGACCATGGCATTAAGATTGGAAGAAGACTCATTAAAAACATACACTATGGAGATGATACAATCTTGCTTACTGAAAATGAAGAGGACTCAAAATATTTACTGATGAAGCTCAAAGCCACAGCCTTCAGTATGAGTTGTACCTCCATGTAAAGAAAAAAAAAAAAAAAATCCTCAACACTTGACCAATAAATGACATCATGATAAATGGCAAAAAGACTGAAGTTGCCAAATATTTAATTTTGCTTGACTCTGTTATCGACACTCATGGAAATAGCCATCGAGAAATCAAATGACGTATTGACAAATCTGCTGCACAAGACTTCTTTTTCAAGTGTGCAAGAGCAAAGTCAGTTTGAGGCCTAAGGTGCACCTGACCCAAGTCATGGGATTTTCAATAGCTTCATATGCATGTGAAAGTTGGACATGAGTAAGGTATACTGTAGAAGCATTTGAGTTATAGTGTTGGAGAAGAATATTAAAAGTGCCATGAACTGCTAGAAGAACAAACAACTGTTTTGGAAGAAGTACAACTAGAATGTTCCTTAGAAGTCAGCATGGCCAGCTTTCATCTCTCATCCTTCGGACATGTTATCAGGAGAGATCAATTCCTGAAGAAGGACATTATGCTAGGTAAGTGAGGGATCAGTGAAAAAGAGAAGGAATCCCAGTGAAATGAATTAAGACAGTGGCAGCTGCAATGGGCTCAAGCTTAACAATGATTATGAGGATGGCACAGGACCAGACAGTGTTGCATTCTGTTGTGCATAGGAAATGACTTGACGCCACCTAGCAACAACAACATAGTAAAGCTTGAGGTATTTGTGTTGATACTGTTACTGTGAATATTCTAAAGACAAACTGACTGGGACTGAAGAGAGCTTAGATTTTCTTCCATGCTGGGCACAGATATAAACTACTTTTCATGCATGCATTGTTACTGCAATAATTTAAAATTCACTGATTTCAATAAATATAGCTCAAGACCTTGACCCCAGTGTACTTCTAATCAAATGGAACAAATGGTCATAAAAATGATTGTATGGGTCCAGGTCTAAGAAACCCTGAGAAGAGAATGGTATAGGAGTTATGACTTCATGGAGAAAAGGAAGCTTGAATTGAGCCTTGAAGAACGAAGAGTGGTTTATCATGTGGGACTGGATAAGTGGGAAAGTGCAAGCAGAAGAAATAGTTCATCTATTATATACACGAATGCAACTACATGTAGATTCGCGTGACTGGAATATAGGGTGTTTGACCCTAGTGAATGAAATAGGTACTTGGTAGCAGTGGGCAAATAATTATCAATACAAATTATTCTTTAATTTAAAAGATATGCTAAAATTTAATTTGATGTTTTTCTAGTGATTTAGAGGCTCTTATCTGAGAGTCTGAATTGACTAGTCACATTAATTATCTGGTGAAACAGCCTGTTTCTTTTCTTCACAAGCGTCATAGAGTGCTCTGCAAATTAGTCATCTTCTTGTGGAAAACATCATATGATTATTCTACTATTCTATCTTCTCCCAAGTGAAACAAAAAGTGCTTTAATATTTAAACTTTTGCTTTGATAGCTGTTTGTGTTTTTATGTCTTTGGTTCTTGTTACAATTGTTCAACTTCATGAACAATGATACACAGGTTTCCCCTGCTATCCCAAAGTAGGGCATTCGTATGAAACCGTACATCAGCCAAAATGGTGTAAAGGGAGGCAATTACCATTAATTTATTTCAGAAAAAGTATTGAGTATTCTGAGACTGAAAAATTACCACCAAATCCTACCAAATAACACATAAAACCTAAAATAACAATGACATCTAGTGTTCACAGACAGTTCAAAGCAGGTTGGTGTTGAGATGCTGAATGCAGTTCCCAAGGAACTTGGAGATACTACTCTCACTATTCTGGGTGCTGGTTGCCTCTTTAACTTCTCACTGCAAAAGCAAATGCTGAATGCCAATTTCTCTTTTTTTCCTTTTTTTGTAAAGCAAAAATCTTTTTTGGATTTTTTTTTGATTAGTTCACTTTCCTAAAAGTGAAGTAATATAAAGTGAGCTTTTGAAAAACAGAGGAGACCTGTATATTGTTTACTATGCTAAATCCCATGCAGATGAGTTGCAGTGGAAGTCATAGGCCTCCCAGAGAATGCAAGCCCATGAGACTAATGCTAAACTAGTATAAAAGGATTCTTTATATTCTGTTTCCATCAAAATCTTTAGAAAGGTAAATGTTACACATTTTTTATGTTTGTTCTATTGGACCTAAACTACATCTTCCTTGCTTCAGACATAAAATGAAATAATTGTGATTTTGAAGAAACTATCTTTTTCCAGTATGTTTCCTCAACTGTAAATGAGACCCACTCATAATATCCACCATATTTATTGCTGTGAGGATTAGAAATAATGCATATGAAGGAGAAGGCAGTAACAAGTG
The DNA here is from genome assembly GCF_000296735.1 of Chrysochloris asiatica. NCBI lineage: Eukaryota > Metazoa > Chordata > Mammalia > Afrosoricida > Chrysochloridae > Chrysochloris > Chrysochloris asiatica. The sequence goes on along the minus strand of NW_006408613.1, from coordinate 3,929,739 downwards.
CTCAATAAAGGTGGACATTACAATGGTGGGTGGTTGGTTAAAAGCATTCATTTTCCCTACCCTTAATACACTGGAAAGATAAATACTGTTAGTAAACATGTACTTGGTACCATCTCTTAATTTCTTTGAAGATAGTTATTAAGTTACCATATTTATTTATACATAACAATTGTGAATAAAAATGCAATCCTTTTGTGGCACTGCAGTATAATGCACTGGACTGCAAGGTTAGTTTGAACCTCAAGGCCAGCAGTTCAAACCCACCAGCTGTTCCACAGAGACTCTATACAGGATTGCTGTAGGTTGAAAAAGACTTGATAGCACTTAACAACAACAGTAACATGAATGAAGGATATCATTGCTAGCATCAGATGGATCTTGGTTGAAAGTAGAGAATTCCAGAAAAATATTTACCTATGCAAAGGCTTTCAACTATGTGGATAAGACAAAGTATGGAACACAATGCTGAGAACAAGTATTCTGGAACACCACATTGTGCTAATGAACAACTTGTACATAGACCAACAGGCAGTCATTCAAACAGAACAAGGAGACACTGAATGGTTTAAAGTCAGGGAGTTGTATTCTTTTACTATACTTATTCATTCAATCTATATGCTGAACAAATAATTTTTAAAAGCTGGCTTATATATAGAAGAACATGGCATTAGGACTGGAGATGTACTCATTAACAACCCGTGATATGCACATGATACAACCTTCCTTGTTGAAAGTGAAGAAAGAGGACTTAAAAATACTTACTGATGAAGATCAAAAACCACAGCCTTTGGTATGAGTTGCACCTCAAGGTGACGAAAAAAAAAAAAATCCTCACCACTAGAGCAATAAATGACATCATGATAAATGGAGAAAAGATTGAAGTTGTCACAGACTTCATTTTGCTTGGATCCACCATCAACACTTAGGGAAGTAGCAGTCAAGAAAAGAAATGATGTACTGCATTAGGCAAATCTGCTCCACAAAACCTATTTAAAGTGTTCATGAGCAAAGATGTCAGTTTGAGGACTAAAGTGTGCCTGACCCAAACCATGTTATTTTCGATAGTCTTGTATGCATGTGAAAGTTGGACACTGAATAAAGAAGACCATAGATGAATTGATGTATTTGAGTTATGGTGTTGGAGAATAATTTTAAAACTTCCACAAACTGCTAGGAAAATAAACAAATCTTTATTGAAAGAAGTACAACCAGAATGCTTCTTGGAAGCCAGGATGATGAGAGAAGGATATCATGCTAGGTTAGCAAAAAAAAAAAAAAAAGGAAGAGGAAGAGCCCCAACCGATGGATTGGCACAGTGGCAGCAGCAATGGACTTAAGTTTAACAATTGTGAGACTGGTGCAGGACCAGACACTGTTTTGTACTGTTGTGCATAATGTCACTATGAGTCAGAATTGACTGGACAGCCCCTAACAACAACAACAACAATGAAAAGGGAAAGTTACTGTATATAAATTCACACTGGAACACATGCACATAAATACAGCCATAATTCATTTAACACTATCCTGGTGTGGTGCTGTGGACTAATGTGTCAGACAGCAAAGTCATTTGAACTGCAAGGTCAGTGGTTCAAGCTTACCAGCAGCTCCTTGGAAACCCTATACAGGGTTGCTATGGGTCAGAATTGACTCGGTGGCACTTAACAACAACAATCAAACAACTGGTGTGGTGCTGAACTTAAGGTATGGTGCTGTAGGAAAAGCATGTTCCTCTGAAACTCTATAAATGGTCGTTATGAGTTGGAATCGACTTGACAGCACTTAACAACAACAATATATGCCAGATAACAATGACAATATGCCAGACAGAGTCCTGATGTCACAGTGATTAAAGTGTTCAGCTCCTAACCTACAAGTAGGCAGTTCGAACCCACCAGTTCCTCCGGTGGAGAAAGATGTGGCCTTCTGCTTCAATAAAGGTTCTAGTCATGGACACTGTATAGAAGCAGTGCTACTCTGCTTTGCAGGGTTTGAATGAGTCAGAAGTGACTCCATGGCAGTGTTTTTTGTTTTTTTTTATTTAAAATGCTAGCCATCTTAAATAAAAAAGGCAATTTATATATTTTACAACTCATAAAAGCTTAAAAGCAACCTTATGAGGTGGGTGCTATTTTTATTTCTATTTCATAGATGAGATAAACTTTAGTTCTGACGAGTTTAAATGCTTTTCTGTAGTAAGCAAGTAAAAAATGAGAGAATTGGGATTCAGTTGCCTCTCTAATTGTCAATTATAATGATTCTTTTGTGCATTCTCTGACAATTTACATGACTCCATCCTATTGCTCATACTGTGATCCAATTTATTTTGTTTTAAAAGATGTGTTCCTCAACAGTGCATAGCAGCACCACATTGAAATCCGTGTTCACTGTATAGTTAAATATGAGAAACACTGATAGTTCGACCAAGATTCTCCTAATTAAATAAATTCCATGTTTCCTTAAAATATCAAAAACATTTTGGCATAGAAGAAATTTTAAGGCTTTCTCTCCATCAATCTAGGATTCAAATTGTTTAAATGAAATATTAACTAATGGGTTGTTGGGTCAGTTTTGACTCATAATCAAGAGAACAAAATACTACTTGGCCCTGTGCCATCCTCACAAAATGTTAAGTCTATTGCTGCAACCACTATGTCAAGCTATTGGGCTTAAGTTAATATAAAAGGAATTTCATCACAATGATCTCTCATTTCCTTAAATGATGAAAAACAAAGAAAATCATTTTTAGATAAAAGACCTTTTAATAGTTACTTACACATCCAATGACACATGTCCCTGATTCATAGACAAGATCATATTGGACCCAATGATTTTCAAGGTACACTGTATATTCCAATACACTGTAATATAATATACCACAGGCCTTTCCCAGAAGCACTATAACATGAAGTATGTTTTTCCTCTCCAGCCCATTAGTATTCTAGCAAAGCATATAATGCTACTGCATTGTGAATGGTACAATTTTGCATGTGAGGCTTTTTTGTTTTAGCTGATTAATGGTAATATTTTTCACTACCTCTTCCCAGTGCACTGATCAACCATCTGGACCCAGAAAAGACAGGAGACAACACACTGCCACTGTGTTAACAATTGATCTGTTGCTTCCACAGCTGTGAAGAGGACTGTGTGATGGTGAATTGAGAAAGAATAAGGACCAGCAATGAAAGACCCCCTAAGCATTTTTTGATGCTGGAATGTGAATAGGATAAAAATTCTCATATGAATATGAAAAGGATATCAATTTATATATTTTCTTAGAAATAGCTAGCACTTGATGAACACTTAGTAAGTGGCAGCCACTGTGCTATCTTTGACATGGATCACTTCATTTGACTTTCCCCAAATTCTTTGAAGTCCAAACAGGTTAAGTAATTTTCTCACTGTTTATAGATTGTTGTTGTTGTTGTTACCATAGATTTGGTTCTGACTCATAGCAACCTGTCTGTATAGGGTTTCTGAGGAGTGACTGGTAGATTTGAACTATTGACTTTGTGGCTAGTAGTTAAGTGCTTAACATATAGCATCACACCAGGAGTCCATTTTGCAGATAGTACGTAGGATAACTTGAATCATAGCAGTTTTGTTACAGTTTAGACTATATTTGGGTGTTTTATATGCTTCTAACACTTAGAAAAAGCCAGGAAACCCACCCAAGGGGAAATATCCATTATGTAGCCTCAGAATTTCAGATTCTCTAGGAGACATTGGTGGACTTTAGCTAAGGGACACAAAGAAAGTTTTGATTAAAATATAAGGACTTTCCAACCAGAGAATCAGAGCCACCAACATCTCAATGGTGGGAAATACGTGCATGGCAGAGAATTCTACTGAACGTTTTGTTGTTATTGATAGCTATTGAATCGGCTCTGAATCACAGCAATAAGGCATTGTTACGCCTCTGAAAATACTTATCATTTCTATAAATGAATTTCTTTGTTTATGGTCTCATGGAAAATCTAACACATGGATTTAATGGAAATGAATCTGATATGTAATGATTTGAATTTATTATCTTTTTCAAGTTAAAGAAAATAACAGATTTAGAAATACACAGAAAATCTTCCAAACTTACATATACCATACGTATTTTATTTGTTAGTATAGAAGTCAAAGAAATTTGAAGATGCAGAATAGGTTTTTAATATCTATTAAAAATCCCTGAAGGTTTTTAAATAGGACTGTTTATAAAAGAACAATAAATCACTTTGTACCTCTGACAGAGTGAATATTTTAAAATTTTATAGTTAAAAGAATTAAGTATCAGTTTTCAGACTTTGGTAAATAGAAATTGCAGCAGACAAAACATTTTAGGTAAAGAAAATAACACTGAGATATGATTCTTGAAATTCTGAAGGCTATCAGTGTAGTCATTCACTTATTAACACATCTTTGGGCAAACATCTCTTTAATACTTACAATCATGTGAAACTAGAATTGTATAACCTTACATGGCTCATTACTTTTGTGGTTAAATACTGGAAAATAAGAGCAAAGAATGAACTAAAAATGATCGTTGATCATGCTAATTCATTGCCATAGATTAAAATCAACAATTAAAGAAATAATTTACACAGTCAAGAAAAACTTTCAACTGTTCAATTGGATAATTTATGTGATAATTATCTTAATTTTGTATATGTGGATACAAAATTAGAAGAGAGAGTAGTTACTAATTATAGGATATGTTAGGTACCATTTGTTACATGTGTGTCAAATAAACAAATACAACTGAAAAACTGTAACTTAATTTAGCAGTGTAATGCTATTTGATATGTATGAGTGTGAGTCAAAAATTATCTGTACTCTGGCACTCTGGTTATATTAAAATGCCAGCCCACATTCATGGCTGGTGACAACATTGACTGTGCATGTGAAACGATTCTGTTGAATAGACGAGTGACAATAATTTATGTGGCAAATCATTGGCAAATCAGCCATTGCTCTGCTTAGGTTATATAATCCACGACAGACTTGGCTTTTGAAATGTTTGTGTGAGATGGGTACTGAAACGACTCACAGGAGAGCATAAACAGAAGCATTTGGACATCTGCAAACAAAATTTGGACCAATCCTTGAAGGAAGGTAAAAGTGTCTGTAAAAAAATCATCACTGGTGACAAGACATGGATTCATCACTATAAGCCTGAGAGTAAATGGCAGAGTATGGAATGGAAATATCTTCAATCACCGACCAAGAGAAAATTTAAAGGTCAACCATCAGCCTGGAAAATTGATGCGTACACTTTTCTGGGATTCTCAAGCGACAGGAGTGAACACTATCAGGAAAAAGGTTCAACAATCAACAGTGCTCTTTACAGTGAGATGCTCACTGAAGAGCTGAAACCTAAATTTCAGATTAAATGCAGAGGACTGCTATCCAAAAGCATTGTGATCTTGCATGGCAATGCATGTCCACACACCTCTGTCCACACTATTGACACTCTGAAAATACTCTGTTTTGAGGTGTTAGAACATCCTCTATATATATAGTCCTGATATTGTACCATCAGATTTTCCTCTGTTTGGTTCCCTGAAAGCAGCCCTTCATGGATGAAGACTCACCTCTGATGAAGAAGTGAAGACAGAGATGCATTTGTGGATCACAGCTCAGCCTAAAACATTTTTTAATAAAGAAATATGGAAGTCTGTTGACAGAGGGACAAAGTATGTTGAAAAGCAAGGAGAGTATACCAAAAAATGATGTAGTTTTATTTTCTAAAAATTGATTTAAAAAAATTCTACAGCCAGAGTGTGGATAATTTTTGACTCACCCTTAAACATCTTCAAAAGGCAGATGAATCAAAGCCATTTCTAAATAACCACAAAATATTGATTTAAATATAGGTAATAAAATTAGAAGGAATGAAATGATTACTGAGTATCTTAAAGAACCTGAATTGTTCGACTACCTTCTTTAGAAAAAAAAAAAAAGAATTTAGATATTAGAATATTTTTGATTTTAAAAGCTCCTGGTGTGGCACTGTGGGTTAATTGCACCAGACTGTAAAGCCATTTGAACTGCAAGGTCGGCAGTTCAAGCTCACCAGCTGCTCCTTGGAAACCCTAGGCAGGGTCGCTATGGGTCAGCACCGACTCGACGGCACTTCACAACACAACAAAATACATTGAGGTCAATATAATGATGTTGAATCAACAAGTAAGATTTAATTGCACAATTCAATATGGAATGAATGATATATATAATACATTTAGATATAGTTCTACAATGATTATATTCAAATAGTGTTGATCCCCACATGTTAAGTTTGTTCAGCTGTGGTTGCTTGCCTGTTGCTGGGTGCTAGAAGTTATGCCAATGGTGTTTCAAATATGATGGTGGAGAGGTTTCAGCAGGACATCCAAACTAACAATAGACTAAGATGAAGGAATAGATGAACCACTTCTGAAGGATTAGTCAATGAAAACTTTATGAGCATCAGTGAAACATTGTCTGATATAGTGCCAGAAGAGGAGCTCCTCAAGTTGGAAAGCACTGAAAATATGACTGAAAAAGAGTTACTTTCTCAAAGCAGAGCTGACCTTAATGACTTGAATGAAGCAAAGTTTTTGAATCTTCTTTTGCTGATGAGGCACAGCTCAAAATGAGAAGACACAGCTGCAAATATCCATGAATAATTGGAATGTGCAGTGTACAAAGCATGAACCTAAGAAAATTGAAAGTCATCAAAAATGAAATGTAATGTACAAAAACCAGCATCCTATGGATCAGTGAGTTGAAATGAATAGGTATTAGTCATTTTGAATAGGACAACCATACGGTTTACTACCCATCGGTCATCTGTCAGCCTGTTGTACTGTGGTAATTTGCATGTTGCTGTGATTCTGGAAGCTATTGCCATTGATATTTTAAATACCAGCAGGGTCACTCATGGTGGACAGGTTATAGTAAAGTTCCTAAAGAAAGACAGACTAGGATGAAGGAGAGGAAGACTGCTTCTGAATGTTTAGACACTGAAAAGCTTATGAATAGCAGTGGAATACTGTCAGATATAGCAGCAGAATATGAAACTATGAATACAGCAGAACACTGTCACCTACAGTACCCAAAGATGATCTCCTTAGGTTGGAAGATACTTTTGAGTACAACTGAGAAAGAGTTGCATCCTCAAAGTAGAGTTGACTATAATGATGTGAATGGAGCAAATGTTTTGGGAACTTCATTTGTCTTTTGTCATTTGAGATGGGGCACAACTCAAAATGAGGAGAAACAGTTGCAAACATCCTTTAATAATTGGAACATGTAGCATATGTAGTAAGAGTTTAGGAAAATTGGAAGTTGTCAAAAATGAAACAGATCACATAAAGATGGCTATCCTAGGAATCATTGAGCTGAAACGGACTGGTACTAGACATTTTGAATTGGACAATTAATTACATGATTTTCTATGCTGGGAGTATCAAATCAAAGAGGAAGGAAAGTTGGCAGACTCGAACCACTGACTTTGTGGTTCACAGTACAGTGTTTAGCGTATGGAGCCACCACACTCCCAGGAAAATGTGAATTTGTGGTTTACTGACTGCAAAAGTGTTCACATGTGCAGATTATAACAAATGATGGACAAGATGTCAAAGAATGAGAATTCCAGAATACTTAGTTGAAATCATGTGGAACCTATACATAGACCAATTATGTTTAAAATCAACCAGGGCATGATGCATGGTTTAAAATCAAGTAAGGTGTGTGTGAGGGTTGTAAGTTTTCACCATATTTTTTCAATTTGTATGCTAAGTAAATAATCTGGGCTATATGAATTGAGCTATATGAAGATGAATGCAGCATCAGGATGGAAGGATTGCTCATTTACATCCTGTGAAATGCGGATGAAACAACCTTGTTTCCTGAAAAGGAAGAGGGTTTGAGTTACTTATTGATGAAGATTTAAGATTACAGCCTTTAGCCTGATTACAACTCAATGTTAAGTAAACACAAACCCTCATAACTGGACCAATAAACAATGATGGATGGATGAAAGACTGAATTTATCAAGGATTTCATTTTACTTGGATCCATAGTCAATGCTTATAGAAGCAGCCATCAAGAATTCAATGTATTGTATTGGGCACATCTGCTTCAAAATATCTCTTGAAAGTGTTAAAGAGCAAGGATACCAGTTTGAAGATTAAAGTGTATCTGACCCTAGTCTTGGTATTTTCAATCACATCATATGCATGTGAAAGTTGGACAGTGAATAAGGAAGACTGTAGAATAACTGATGCATTTGAAGTATGGTGTTGGTGAAGAATATTGAAAGTACCATAGACTTCCAGATGAACAAACAAATCTGTTTATGAAGAAGTGCAGTCAGGGTGCTCCTTAGAAGCGAGAATGGTGAGACTTTGTTTCAGGTGATTTAGACAAGTTATTAGGAGCTCCCAGTCACTGGAAAAGAACATCACAGTTGTAAAGGTAGTAGTTGCTGTTGTTAAGTGTCATTGAGTCGGTTCCAACTTATACTGACACTGTATTGGGTTTCTGAGGAGCAGCTGGTGAGTTTGGAGTGCTGACCTTGTGATTCAAACCGTCTTGTAGTTCAGTATAAAAGTAGAGCATCGGTGAAAATGAGGAAGACCCACAACGAGATGGATTAATACACTGACTGCAACAATAGGCTCAAATATGACACCAATTGTAAAAATGGCTCAGGACTGAACTGTGTTTCATTCTGTTGTGCATAGGGTCACCATGTATCAGAACTGATTCAGTAGTGCCTAACAACAACAACAAAAGCGTTGAACCCAAAAGGAAATTTTACTCCTAAGGATTCTGTTTGCCTTGTTAATGCTGAATAAATGAGGCATTGCTTAAGGAACCTATAAAAATGGAAGTTTCCCAGATATAGTTAAGATTGACTTTAATCTCATTTGGTGATATATTTCAAAGAAAGTACTCAAAGCTCTGGAATTTAAAGTACTGTTAGATGGAAATATTGGAGTGATTTTCTGTAGAGGGATGGCTGCAACTGCAGACACTGTTAGCCAAGTAGAAGGGATGGGTGGAGGTTATTATACCACTGTTGTGGTTAAGAGTCATTGAGTGGGTCCCAACTCATAGCCAACCTGTATAGGGTTTTTGAGGAGTGGCTTGTGGGTTTATCCAAGATTGTGTAAATAGTTCACTATAGTTGGAGCTGACTTCATGGCACCTAATAACAAGACTGTGCCTAAAAGTTAATATTAGTCTATTATCTTGGCTATATCAAAAAGGCTACACTGTACAAGTGCTCTGTGTAAAAATATAGCCATTAGCCAATTTAAGTGATCTAAAATGAAATTCAATGAAAAATTCAGATTCTCTGTATCACTAGCCATTTTGCAACTGCCCAATAACCACATGTGGCTAATGGCTGTACCATGGAACAGTACAGATACAAAATATTTCCATCATTGTAAAGAATTTTACTAGACAGTACATATCTAGAATATATTTTTGGAAGAAAAAAAATCAATATCAGCTCATAACTATGTATGAATTCAATATATGTCCCTTCTCCACACACTCCCCCCAAAACAGAAAAAAAAAAAAAGACACATATCTATTCAATAAATACATTGGTAAAGTAAATGAAACTAACAAAAATTACTTTTGCTTGAGGTCTTCATAGTGTTGGGTTAGCACAATCACTGCAGGACAATTTGGAGTACCATATTTTCTTTGAAATGAAATAATTTGAACGAAATTAAATAGTTCCTCAATTTACACTTTCATATTACTTTGAGTAATCTTAAATGTGACTATATCATAACTTTAAATGTATGTTTAATTTTGAATCTACACATGGAATGATGGACATCATTTCTGAATTCAATCCTTGAAGTCATTTGCAAGCCAAAAAGGAAATTTAAAAATTAGCATCCTATCATATAAAGAACAAATACTTAATCAAGATAAAATATATGTTGAATGGCATGCAGCACCATTCTATTGGAATGTGACAGGCACACTTAAATTCATTGCACTCTCTTAATTGGAACTTCAAGGATAGCAGCATAAAAGGAATTACAGTAATCAAGCCCATGAATGTCTAAATAAGAGTCTGTATATTGGAGAAACCAAACTTTGGAGGCAAAAGATTCAACATAAAAGATTAGAGCTATTTTGACACTTTAATTAATGTTAGTTTCAAACATAAGTGTAAATCAAACAGGACAAAGAAATTGCATCCCACAGACATGTATGTAATGGTCTCCCTAAACTTACAAAAAATTATGTGGGCCACATAAGTTCTGGAGAAGCATTGATGGGTTAGCTGCAAAGACATCTATTTCAAATGTGTTAATTAGCAAGAAATTATAGTCTAACCAGCATTTAGCATCTTTTAGACAGTAAAATAAAGTGATGACAGCTGCTTTACTGTTCAAGACACTTCCTATTTTCATTTTATATATTTAAACATCACATTACATAATAAGGCTTTTCTGGAGAAAAACTGAGAATGAATCAACTTTTAATGATGTGAAGAGTCACATAAGTTTCTAAGTACAGAAATTTGAATGTTCAAAGGGCCAGACAACAAAGCAAAATGATCACCTAAAAAGGCAATTCATTAACAATGATGGCACACATTTAACTTTATGATGGCACACATTTAACTTTATGATGGTTAGATGACAAGATTAAAAATAAGTATCAGCAACATAGTTTGTTTTCTTTCCAAATTAATTATTAAGTAGAACACAATTATGTCCTGGTTCTTTTTAAACATTAAGCTTTAAGCTTAGATAAAAACTACATTTTAAAAGAATGATTTTATTTATTTTTTAAAAGTTGACAGATTTTTCTTTTAACTGTGATACAATTGGGGACAGCTAGGTGACTTTGATGAATCTGTTCTTTGAGAAGTTGCAAATTGTATAGCAGATGGCACTTGTCATATGTCTTAACTCGTCTTTACAATCAATGTGTATGTGTACGTGTACTTTATTTGGGACGTTTTCATTGTGAATGAAGTCTATATTACAGTTGTACTAGAATTATATTTTACTTTCAAAATTGGGAGGGGAAATTCATTTGTTTAATAATGAAATAATTGAGTTTCACACACACACACACACACACACACATATATATATATATGGCAAACAAGTGTATGATTCATCATATAGATAAGTTAATACATCTAGAGTTACTATTGGCTAAGAAAAAAGGTGACTTTCTATCATGAAATTAATACAATGATAAAATAAATGCTAGTTGTAAAGGGAAAAACTGTACATATACAGGCTTATTTATATTTATGATGCTTCATTGTCAAATGAATATAAGGGAGCTTTAAAAAGTTCATAATGAAGTCTCATTGTTTTTAATTTATTTCCACAAATTTTCTGAAGCCTCCTTATATATCCTAAGTATTATCTACCCCTATAAACTTTGATAAGCAATTTGCAAGGTCCACGAACCTATAATATGGACTACATAGTCATTATTCCAAGGTGTCTATAATAGAAAGAAAAATAGAGTCATTGATCCTCATCACACACACCAGCATTCTGAATTGTCTGTACATGTTTAGTTGAGAGTATGTGGTCAGATACCTAAGGTCAGTCATCCCAATAAATCAGTGATTCTCAGATCAGTACTTTCTGTGTATTTTCATGGCCTAGTTGAATCAATAAACTACATAAATTTAAGTTAGCAGAACATAAACAACACATGTTACCAGAAAGATTCAGCCACCAGAGAGGAGTGAGAATCTGGCATGGCAGAGTGCTCTAGACTTAAGATTTAGAAGACTCAAGCTCAAATTCTGGCACCACTATTACAAGTCATACGACCTTTGAAAACTCTTTTTCAACCTGTCTGCAAAAGGGAAATGGATAATTGCTTTGTTACAAAACTCACAAATCTAGTGGAAGGAAATATTACTCAAATATGAAGCAATATAATTTCTAGCATTATCTGTGAAGTCCTGATTTGTCCTAGTAATTAAAATACATGCTTCAAATTCCCCATTTATAATGGTACATCTGAAAAATAAACATTTATAACAAACTGAAAAAAGTTTGCTATAGTCCTCTGTAGTATCCAGGAAATTGTGTCCCTCACTGGGCTAGGGCAAAGGGCATATTGATAGAAAAGACTGGCATGAGAATTGTACAATGAATCATCCTTTAGCACAGCCTTGGGATGATACATAGACCAAAGTGGCAATTTACTGGGCTTTTCAGAAAGTGTTCATAACATTTTGGTTTGCCAGTTGGTTCCCCAAACTGTGTTCCATCTCACATGTTATTCTTTATTAAAATTTTAAATAATCTGACCAAATCCTTAGGAGCTGGAGAAACAAATAATGTTATCATTATAGTAAATTCTATAATAAACTACGAGTTCTATAATGAGTCCACAAAAATGATTGAGTCATTAATTAATTTATACATTCATAAACATTTACTGATCAACTATTATATGTTAGGTGCTATTGACATTACATAAAAACCTTATTCTCCAACTCTTCTGTGCTCAACTCTAAAATCTGAAAAATCATTCACAAAATGAAAGCAATCTGCTGGCTAGCCACACCACAAAAATCTTATGAAAGTTCAGAAAGAGAGGAAGGCAAATTCTTTTTGATGGATTTATTCATTAAAAAATAATTTATTTATTGAGTGTCTTACTAAATGTCAGGCAGTAAAGGTAAGTCTCAATATTATGTGTGCTTGACATCTGTAGAAAATCAGGATTTCCTCAAATGCACTAATCACACGTTCCCCTTCCCACTGTCCTTCAGTGGATAAGGTCCCCTAGCCAAACAAACATCCTATTAGAGGGCCAACTTAGAGTACCTGCTTTATTTCCCTGTCAGTCTGTGGAATTATTAAAACAAGTCAAATACAACTTCTCACAGAAACCAAAGGTCATCTTGTGTTCTTCGTACTACAAAGCCCACCTCCCACTGACCATGATATTCTGTTTCCAAGTATAACCTCTGTATTACCTGCATGAAATGTGTTATGGTATATACGAGTACATATGGCGAATAAACTATTGTCAATATCATCTGTCTAGTGTCATATGTTTGGCCATCACTATAGCCCTGAGGTTAGAGACCCTGTGTGGTGCTGCAGGATAAAGTGCTGGACCACAAGGTCAGTTTGAAACACAAGGTTGGTGGTTCAAACCTACCAGCCATTCTTTGGAAACCTATACAAGGTTGCTATGGGTCAAAACTGACTCTACATCACTTAACAAGAACAAGAAAAACAACAACAACATAGCCCTAAGGTCAGTGTCTGTTTCTCACAGGGGAATTATAAAGGAGGTGATCAAAACAGTATTATTCTATAAACTGAGGATTCAGCAGTGAGCAAAATCCCTGACCTCTTGGAGCTTATATTCTAAAAGGGGAGAGAGACAATAAACTATTACAATATAAATTATATGATGATGAACATGATGAATTCTGAAGTTCAACTTCAAGTGTAACTTCATTAAAATCTTTTAAGAACACCGTAATATGTAGTAGAAAGAGTAGTGCAGATTTCGGCCTAAACCAAAGGTATAACCTGTTATTTAATTGATGTTTTGGGTGCTGTTGAGTAGATGCAGATTTATAAGAGCCTCAGTTGACAGAGTAGAACTTCCGAAGAAAGTTTCTTAGACTGTATTCTTTAGGGAGGCACATCACCAAGTCTTTTCTACCTTGGAGAAGCTAGTGTGTTTGAACTGCTGGCCATTTGATTAGCACTGCGTACTTAACCATAATTTTTAGTTAGAACCAGCTTAATGGATGACTTGTCTGTCAGTTTGTACTACTGTGGTGACTTGCATGTTGCTGTGAAGCTGGAAGCTATGCCAATAGGACACACTATAGTGAAAAGGTTTCAGCTGAACATCCAGATTAAGAGAGACTAGGAAGAAGGAGAAACAGACTACTTCTGAATATTTAGTTACTGAAAAATTTATGAATAGCAGTGGAACATTTTGAGGCAGTACCAGAATATTTACTGTTGAAATATGATGAATACCACCAGAATGTTGTCAGATATAGTGCCAGAAAACGAGTCCTCTGGTTGGAAGGCACTCAAAACATGACTGGGAAAAAGCTATCTCCTTAAATTAGATTTGACAGTGATGACATAAATGGAGTAGCTTTTGGGACTTTTATTTGCTGATGGTGCACAACTCAAAGAGAAGAAATAGCTGTAAAATTCTATTAACAATTGGAACATGGAAAGTATGAACTATGAATCTAGGTAAAATGGAAATTGTAAAAAATGAAATGGAACCTATAAACATTGATATCCTAGGCATTAATGAGCTGAAATGAACTGGTATTGGCCATTTTGAAAATGACAATCTGTGGTTTCTAATGCCAGGAATGGTACCACATTCACCATCAAAAACAACATTTCAAGATCTATCTTTAGGTATAAACCTGTCTGTGATAGGATAATCCATACACCTAAAGGAAAACAAGTTTATATCACTATTATTCAAATTTATACACGAACCACTAAAGCTGATGTTGATGAAATTTAAGAATTATACCAACTTGTTCAGTCTGAAATAGATCAAATATGCAATCAAGATATACTGATAGTTATTGGTGATTGGAATACAAGGGCTGGAAACAAATAGGAAGCATCAGTAGTTGGAAAATAAGGCCTTGATGACAGAAATGATACTGGAGATCCTATAATAAAACTTTCCAAGAGCAATGACTTCTTCATTATCTTTTTAAAACAGCAAAACTGACAACTATAAATGTGGTCCCAAACAGATGGCAAACACAGATATCAAACTGACTACATCTGTGGGAAGAGACAGTGGAAAAGCTCCATATTATCAGCCAAAACCAGGCCAGGGGCAGACTATGGAAGAGACATCAATTGCTCATATGCAAATTAAGGCTGAAGTTGAAGAAAATTAAAAGAATCTCACAAGAGCCAAAACATGACCTGGAACATATCCCACCTGAGTTCAGAGATATTCTGAATAACAGATTTGATGCATTAGACACTAATGATAGAAGACCAGAGAGTTGTGGGATGGCATCAAGAACATCATACGGGAAGAAAGCAAAAGGTAATTAAGAAGACAAGAAAGAAGGAACAGACCAAAATGGATGTCAGAAGAGACTCTGAAACTAGCTCTCCAGTGTAGAGATGATAAAGTAGATGGAAGAAGTGTGGTACTCTACAACTCTAAAGCACTGGACCGCAAGATCGGTTTGAACTACAAGGTCAGTAGTTCAAAATCACCAACCACTCCTTGGAAACCCTGTACAGGGTTGCTATGAGTTGGAGCCAACTCCACTGCACTTTACAAGATGGCAGAAGTAAGGAAGTAAAAGAGCTGAACAGAACATTTCAAAGGGCAGCTTGAGATGACAAAGTCAAGTATTATTATAAAATGTGCAAAGACCTGGAGTTAGAAATCCAAATGTGAAGAAAACACTCTGCATTTCTCAAGTTGAAGGAACTGAAGAAAAAAAATTCAAGCCTCAACCTGAAGCATTGGAGGATTCTGTGGACAAAATATTGAGTGATAGCATAGAAAGAAGGTGGAAGGAATACACAGATTCACTGTACCAAAAAGAAACATTTGGTGTTTAACCATCTTAAGAGGTAGTATGTGATCAAGAGCTAATAATACTGAAGGAAGAAATCCAAGGTGCATTGATGGTTTTGGCAAATAATAATGCTCTGGGAATTGGTGAGATATAAATTGAAATATTTCAACAAACTGATGAAGTATTGGAGGCACTTACTCATTTATAACAAGAACTTTGGAAGACAGCCACTTGGCCCAGTGACTGGAAAAGATCCATATTTGTGCTATTCCAAAGAGAGATGGTACAGTGGAATGAAGAAATCATTGGACAATATCATTATTATTACATGCAAGAAATTTTTTATAGAAATAATTAAAAAATAACTGCAACAGTTCATTGACAAGGAACAGCAAGAGGTTCAAGTTGGATTCAGACAAGGACCTAGAACGAGGGATATCATTGCTAATGTCAGATGGATCTTGGCTGAAAGCAGAGAATTCCAGAAAGATGTTTACCTGTGCTTTATTGACTACACAGAGGCTTTTGATGGTGTGGAACCTGACAACATTGCAGAGAATGAGTATTCTGAAACACTGAATTGTGTTCATGAGGAACTTGTACATAGACCACGAAGCGGTCATTTGAACGTAATAAGGGGACACTGGATGGTTTACTATTAGGAAAGATATGCACTGTACTTGTTCAAACTGTACGTTGAGCTAATAGTCAGAGAAGCTGGATTATATGAAGAAGAATGTGGCATCAGGATTGGAGGAAGACTAATTAACAGCCTACCACATGCAACTTTGCTTGCTGAAAGTTAAGAGGACTTAAAATACTTACTGGCATATCAAAGACCACAGACATCACTATGGGTTGCACCTCAATGTGAAAAAAAGCAAACAAAAATCCTCAGCACTGGAGCAATAAATAATATCATGATAAATGGAGAGAAGATTGAATTTGTCAAAGACTTCATTTTGCTTGGATCCACCATTCACACTCATGGAAGCAGCAGTCACGAAATTTAAAAAATGTATTGGATTAGGCAAATCATTGGTAATGTTCAAAAGTAAAGATGTCAGTTTGAGGATGAAGTTACGCCTGACCCAGGCCGGGATATTTAAAAAAACCTAAATGCATGTAAGTCCTAGTGTTGTGCTGTGGGATAGTGTGCTGGACTGCAAAGTCAGTTTGATCCACAAGGTTGGCAGTTCAAACTCACCAGCTCCTCCTCGGAAACTCTACACAGG
>NW_006408613.1:3910660-3912042 GCF_000296735.1 Chrysochloris asiatica | reverse complement strand
TATGGCTAGGAAAAATAAACTTAAATCTCAAGTGAAAAGAGGGAAAGTTATTAGGCAAATGTGATTTTAAAAATTTATTACTTTGAAATTTGGGCAAACAAGCCAGGGCCATACACATTTCTTGTCATTTTTGTTAAGTGCAATTGGTTCTGACTTATAGCTACCCTGTATAGGGTTTCCTAGGAGTAGCTTGTGGTTAGCAGTCCAGTGCTAATCCTACAGCTCTGCACAGGAACTGTGGCTGTACATTAGGTGAATTGGGTCACCAGCATGAAGGGTGAGAATTCTACCACTGAACCAAAACTGCTAAATGTTTAACCTGGATTTATATGTGACTCTTGTCATTGACATGATGATGACTTACAGCAACCCCATGTCTATTAGAGTCAAACTGTGTTCCTTCAGTTTTTCAATGGCTGGTTTTTCAGAAGTAGATTACAGGCCTTTCTTCTGAATTGACTTTGTGTGGACTCAAATCACCAACACTTTGGTTTGTGGCCAAGTCCCTTAACACTTTGAACCAACCAGAGACATCTCTTCTGTCAGTGCTGTCTAATATCCCAAATGCTAAAGTAATTTACTTCTCTAAAACAACACTTTCCAAATATTCCCAGTATTACAAAGACAAACAAACATTTTATTTAATTTTTAAATGTGAAAGACAACTCTTGTGTTATTACAGTTAAGAGCTAGGATATAAGGTCACGATACAAACTACTTAAGAAAGAAAATAATTTTGACCATTTTATGGAATCATGCAATGATTGTATTCACAGTAACAATTGCACCCAAGGTAGCATTTGGTATTATTAATCATTTCATTTTTATTGATCTCTATCCTCTCTGGCTTCCAAAGTAAAAAAAAAATAAATGAATAAAAGAAGTTCTGGTAGCGTAGTGGTTATGAATTGGGCTGTGAGCCGCAAGGTCAACAATTCGAAACTACCAGCTGTTCCATGGGAAAAAGATGAGACTGTCTGCTCCTGTAAAGATCTACAGCCTCGGAAACCCTGTACAGGGTCTCTATGAGTTGGAACCGACTTCACGGCACATAACAACAACATAATTATTCCACTTGATGAATGATTTGAAACAACTCTTATTATTATTAGAAGCTCATGAATGGAAAAAAAAAAAAATCTATCCACTGGAATTTTTAAAGTTTATCACTTTAAAAATGTACAAAATGGTCTAACATCTTTGTGTGTGTGTGTGTGAACATTTTATTGCTATTTGGGTGAAAGTTTACAGAGCACATGAGTTTTTCCTTTCGATAATTTACACATTTTATTTCATGATATTAGTTACAATATAACAGTACTCTTCTTACTTGTTCCATGGGTTTCCTGTTTCCATTTGTCCTTTCCTGTCCCTTCTCATCT
>NW_006408613.1:3909169-3910100 GCF_000296735.1 Chrysochloris asiatica | reverse complement strand
AGTCTCTAGAAGATCAATTGGAATGATTTTGAATTTTGTTCTAATTTTTTTCTCACTCTGTCTGGGACCTTCCATTCTGATTGATCAGAGCATCATCTAATTCTTCTGGCTTCAGGCTAGTGGAGGCTATGGTTCATCTGGTCAATTACTCCTTAGTGTTAATTGTTTTCATGAATCTTTGCGTTTTTTTGTTTTTTTCTTTTCTTTGCTCCAGATGGGAAGAAATCAATAGTTGTATCTTAGATGGCCACTTGAAAGCTTTTAAGACCCCAGTCACTACTCACGAAAGTAGGGTTTAAACCATTGACTTGATTCCAGTTGACCTACATGCCCTATTTATGTTAGGATAAAATGAATCCTATGTAATTAGATGTATTTAAAAGGAGTGATTCATACACACACACACACACACACATTTGTATTTCCTTTCCATATAACTATTCCCTTGTTAAATTTTACCGCACCTTTGTTTCACTTAAAAATTATCAGTAGTAATACAAATTTCACAACCTGAGTACCTAAAAGCATAAACAAAAAGTTCACCACATATGTCTTTTTTGTTGTTAAGTGCCACTGAATAGGTTCCAACTCATAGTAGCCTTGTATAGGGTTTCCAAGGAGCAGCTGGTGAGTTTGAACTACCAACCATGTGGTTCAAACTGACCTTGTGGACCAGCGCTTTATTCTACAGTGCCACACCAGGACTCCATATGTGTTTGTTGTTAACTGCTGTAGAGTCGATTTCGACCCATGGCGACCCTGTACAGAGTTTCCAAGGCTGTAAATCTTTAGGGAAGACGGACAAAAGCCTCATCTTTCTCCCACGTGTTTAGCAGTCTACATTTCTGGCATTTGAAAAGGGTGAAAGAAATTTCAAAGAAATCTATCCTATTCAATTTCTTACTTCTTGTCGGTGACATATGCAGACCCC
>NW_006408613.1:3870326-3908094 GCF_000296735.1 Chrysochloris asiatica | reverse complement strand
TATGCTATGCTATGCTAGCTTACCTGACAGCTTGCATCAAACATGTGTGTCTTCTTTGTGTTTAATCTATTTCTTTAGCCTACCAGATCTCCCACTCACGTTAAAACCCCACGCTTTGTCGAGGCACTCCTTTGTTGAGGCGGGACCCCAACATAAGACCCCCAACAGCTTCTGACTGGGGACATTAAAGTGAATTAAAGAAATGTTGTCTTTATACCACTAATACCTAATACAACTACAGAAAATAAATTACAAGGAACTAGTACCAATGGAGTCCTTGTGTAGTGCTGTGGGCTAATGCACTGGACTACAAAGTCATTTGAATCACTAGGTTGGTGTTTCAAGCTCACCAGCTGCTCCTTGGAAATCCTATATAGGATTACTATGGGTCAGAAATGACTCGGCAGCACTTAACAACAACAGTACCAGTGAAAAGTTTGTTTTTTGAAAAACTCTTGTAACATTTTCAAGACAAAAAGAAGTTGGAGATGGAATTCTTCCTCATCTAACACATATAACTTTGTAGGCATATATTCAACTTTTGAATATTCTGAATTTTAAAGAAAGGCAGTTCACTCAAATTCAATTTATATATCTGAATTATTACGATGTTTCCAGGGAATCAAAATTAAATTTGTTATCTAGTGTTGCTATTACAGAAATACCACAGGTATGTGGATTTAACAAACAAACTTATTTTCTTTACAATTTAGGAGACTAGAAGCTTGAATTCAGGGTACTGGCTCTACGGAAGGCTTTCTCCTTCTGGCAGCTCTGCAAGAAGGCCCTTGTCTTTCCTGAGTTTCTACTGCTGTGTAATCTTCAAATGACTAGGCATCCTTCTTCTCCCAACTCCCCTTCTCTCATGCTAGTTTAATCTCTTTTATGTAAGACACATCCTATACTAATCCTGTCTTACTGACACAGGAAAGAACATCCCATTCCCAAATGGCATTATAACCATAGACATAGAAGTTATAATGCCATTTGGGACAACACATATTTTTTATTGGACCCAACTCAAACCATAATATACAGCAGTGATTTTTCAATTAGTGGGCCACTAAAATGTTTCATCAGCCCATTCAGGACTACATAAAGAAAACTAATAGGTATGGGCTGTTAGCCTTCTGCTAAAAATCTCTGATTTTGACCTATAATGCAGAATGAATCTTTGGGACATTTATTGTGTGTGTGTGTTTTTTTTTCCATAATCCTTCCCACTTTTTGGGGGGTGTGATGGGGGTAGAAGCAAAATACAGAACAGTATCTCCACTAGCAAAGATTTGTCAATTCAGACATTTTGAAAGTCTAAACTCAATGGACCTGCAATATTGTAGGATTTCATGGGTAAAATAGTGTATAATGCATAAAGCATCAAAAGAAGATGGAAGGACTGGTCGGTCTGAAGTGTGGTGAGACCAGGGGACTCTTAAGCCCATGGACAAGGACCTAGCCGGGGAGGGCCAGAGCTGTGAGTGAAGCATTTAGCTGATATGAAGTGAGGGGAGACACACAAGAACACCCAAACTTGCAGATAGTACCCATTTGACCTAGCTTTGATGGTTTGATGTTCAGAACTCAACTATAGGAAGATAAAGAAATTTGATAATGGAAACAAGTGTAAATTACTACAATTTGATGAACTTGACCTATACTTATGGATGAAGTAGCTTAAAATACCAACCAAGATGGACAGAGTCTTCACTTTAAGGATCAAATTTATGCCCTCTATACACAGGGTTGATAGGGACAGGCAACTTAGACACTGGCTACCTAAAATGGGGGTGCTATAAAGGAATGGAATGACTGGCTTACAAGTTTTCAAGAAGGAGTTTAGTTTTAAGTTTTAGAGTGTGTGGGGGAAGTAGAATCCCCACTGAAGAGTTATCATCTTGTCTAAATGGGTCTGGTGAAAGGAGATGGTATAAGATAGTTATGATTCAATAGTGAATAATTGTTATCATGATTAATTGCCATGGTCACAACTGTAAAGGTAGACATTTTGTAACATAAAGTGGGGAGCGGTTAATCTTACATTCTAGGAACAGAGGACCCTAGGGCCATCAAGGGAGAAAAGCACAAGCGGAATGTGGGACCCTATCTAGAGAAGCAGTGACACCAGAGATGGAGGCAGAGATGATGACATGGAGAGAGAGAGCAGCTGAGGACTCTGGGCTCATGGAAACAGAAAGGCTGTATGTTGGTAGTCAGGAGGCAGGCTTGCAGAATGTGCCCTTGGGTTATTTAAATGATTATACATTCCTGAGTGTTTTTGTGTACCTCAAACCACCCCCAAAAAACAGAGGGAATAGAAGCAAATACTATTGAAGAATGATACATGGAGGGGCTTGTAATCATTGCAGTGAAATGAAATACAATAGGATGAGTGCAAAACCAGTATTCTCCCATGTAAACTATCACTCAATTCACAATAAAACCTTAAAAAAAGAAGTAAGGTATAGACAAAGTCACTGTATCAAAAAGAAATGTTTCATGTTCAAAAATTTCAAGAGGTAGCACATGATCAAGAAACAATGGTACTGAAGGAAGAATATAAGCTACACTGAATGTGTTGGTGAAAAAACAAGGCTCCTGGAATTGATGACATACAAATAGAAATCTTTCAACACACTGGGTATACTTCTTCCAACACAGAGTTTTTTGTTCTTTTGGTGGTCCATAGTACTTTTAATAGTCTCCTCCAACACCATACCTCAAGTGCATGAATTCTTTTATTATCTTCTTTATTGACTGTCTAACTTTCACACTCATATGAGGTACTATAAATGCCATGGCTTGTGTCAGATGCACCTTAGTCCTCAAATTGACATCTTTGCTTTTGAACATTTGAAAGAGGTCTTGTGCAGTAGATTTGTTTAATGCAATATGTCATTTGATTTCTTGACTGCTGCTTCCACGAGTGTTGTTGGTTGGCCCAAACAAAATAAAGTCTTTGACCACTTCAATCTTCTTTCCATTTATCTTGGTGTTATTTATCGATCAAGTGGTGAGGATTTTTGTTTTGTTTACATTGAGGTGCAATCCATACTGAAGGCTGTGGTTTTTGGTCTTCATCAGTAAGTATTTTAAGTCCTCTTCCTTTTCAGCAAGCAAGGTAATAGCATCTGCATATCGCAGGTTGCTAATGAGTCTTCCTCCAACCTTGATGCCACATTTTTCTTCATAAAATTCAGCTTCTCAAATTATTTGCTGAACATACAGATTGTATAAGTATGGTGAAAGAATTCAATCCTGGCACACACCTTTCCTAATTTTAAACCATTTAGTGGGCCCTCATTCTCTTTGAACAACTGCCTCTTGACAGTTTCTCATGAGCACAATTAAATGTTCCAGGATACTCATTCTCTGTAATGTTGTCCATAGCTTGTCATGTTCCACACTATCAAAAGCCTTGGCATAGCCAATAAAGCACAGGTAAACATCTATCTGGTATTCTTGGTTTTCAGCCAAGATCCATCAGACATTAGCAATGATATCCCTCGTTCCACATCCTCATTTGGATCCAGCTTGAACCTCTGGCATTCCCTGCCAATGTACTGTTTCATTTATCTTTGAATTATATTTAGCAAAATTTTACTTGCATGTGATATTAATGATATTGTCTGGTGGTTTCCACATTCTGTTGGTTCTTTGCTCTTTGGAATTGACACAAATATGGATCTTTTCCAATTAATTGGCCAGGTGGATGTCTTCCAAATTTCTTGGCATAGATGAGTGAATGCCTCCACAGCTGCATTCATTTGTTGAAAGATTTCAATTTGTATTCCATTAATTCTTGGAGCTTTTTTCTTTGTCAATACCTTCAGTGTACCTTGGACTTCTTCCTTCAGTGTCATTAGCTCTTCAACATATGCTACCTCTTGAATAGCTGAACATTGACCATTTCTTTTTGGTACAGTGACTCTGTATTCCTTCCATTTTCTTTTGATGCTTTCTGCATCATTCAATATTATGCCCATAGAATCCTTCAATATTTCAAGTCGAAGCTTGAATTTTTTCTTCAGTTTAAGACATGTTGAGCGTGTTCTTCTCTTTTGGTTTTCTATCTCCAGACCTTTGCACTTTTCATTATAATACATAATATCAACAAAAAATTCAAAGTAGAAAATAATTTGGTCATGAAACAATCCTTACTTATGGTAACTGATCATTGTTTCTTTCAGGATAATAATACAGAATTTTTTGTCTGCATCTCTGACTAAATCTTCATATGCATGTCTCTCTAACTGTACTACTTTAGTGAGAGAGTTATAGAACAAGTTACAGACCATTGTGAATCTCCAAAAATATCCAGATCCTAAATTATGAGACAGAAATCTGCTTCTAGTTTCAATTCTATTACATATGACAAATTCACTTTCCTAAAACTTCTATGACTTTTGGAGAAAAATTGGCGTCTATATGTTTTCCTAATCTGTGTGGATGGATAAGTAGATATTTATGTGGGGGAAATGAAAAAAAAAACAAGTTGTTTTGAAGGAGAGGGCAGTCTGAATCACTGGGGGAAATCCTTTATGATTTCTTCTTACCTGGAAAATTACAACTTACATGTTAGGTTCCTTACATAAATGTAGTATTTATATGTATTATAGTTTGTCTTTGAAAATGTAGAATAAAAAATAATATTTAGTACCACCTATTTATTCTAAAAATATATATCATGTCTTTTACATTTGGAAACCACATTGGAGACTGATTATTATTCTTCCTTCCTTAAAACTGAGTTCAAATGTCTCTTGTCCCACTTCCCCCAACTTCGTTCCCTATCAATTCTTCTTAGGGTTTTTCCTTCAAATTCAAGCCAGGTAACTTTAGGCCCCTCCCTCTCTCATGCTCAGAATGATCTCTTTCTCACTGATCTTGACTACAGACTGTATTTTTCACTTTATTCTGTAGATTTAAAGCAAAAATGGGTAAAGTAATAAATAACTCCCTGGTTATAGTTGCAAGAAATCAAGGGCAATGAAAAAATCACATATATGTTTTACCTTCTAACATTTATATTGCAGATCTTAATTCTGTCTAAAAATGTAAATGTAGATGCAAAAGAGAATCCCCAAGTAAGGCTTCTTTAAAGATACTGTTCTAACTTTTAAAGATAGTCACATTCTTAAAAACACTAAATACCGTTGTCTTGAATACACTCCTTCAGACATGGGATTACACTTTAGACATGGGAAACTGTAAAGACATGACCTAGACTTTAGGGGTGGTTTCTCAGGGGTGCAGGGAAACCTTCATCATTAGCAGTTTCTGAAAAAAAAGTAATAAAGGTGACCCTAACAACCACTGAGATATCTTAGATTGCTGTAATGCATTAGTTAGAACATTTGGGACTGACTACTGCAGGATGTTCTTTTCAGGTTTCTTGGATTACAATCTAGATTTATGTTGTAACACAGTTCAGAAGACAAGGTTTGGGCAGTAAGTCTGATACTGAAAAGCATGGGGAAAAACACCTCAACTTTATCAGTATAGTCTCTGACCTTGCCACAAGGTGAGATCCTTCTCCTAAGACTTCTGTCTGCAGGCTTTGACTGGATTTGGTTTCACAGCATCAGAGTGAACTTAGATTGATTACAAAGATTATACCAAATTTGCCTTGAAGAGAAATGGAAGGCTCATAATTCTGTCAAAGGCTATAAGCTTTTACTGTTAGCTCTGATTCAGATAAGATCTCATTCATTCATGCTGCTGCAGCTGCTGTTACTGTGTGCAGTAGAACTGGTTTGACGCATCATGAACCATAGGGTTTCTGAGGCTGTAAACGTTTACGGGAGCAGAAAGCTTCATTTTCTCCCATGCAGCAGCTGGTGGATTCAAACTGCTGACTTTGTGGTTAGAGGTCCAACACTTAACCCATTATGGTACTAGGGCTTCTTTGTTAATTCATAGGACTCATTAATTCATTCAGTCAATCTGTATATCCCAAAAATCTTTGATAGTACATAGAATAATGCCCTATGCACACACACACACACACACAGGAGTCCTGGTGTGGCACTGTAGGATAGGCCCCAGACCACAGATCGGTTTAAACTGCAAGGTCGGTGGTTCAAACTCACAAATTGTTCATCAGAAATTCTATACAGGGTCACTATGAGTCAGAACTGACTTGGCAGTACCTTACAACAACAGATATCCTAACCCTTGGAACCTGTGCATACATTATTTTACATGGCAAAGGAGACTTTCAGATGTGGTTCGTAAAATAAGAACATTATCCTGGATTATGTGAATGGGCCTAAAGTAATCACAATATTCTTATAAATGTGAGGCAGGAGGGTCAGAGTCAGAGGAGATGAGAGGATGGATGTAGAGGTCAAAGTTATGTAATCAGTATCCAAAAATGGAGGCAACTTTTAGTGGTTTTAAAAGGCAAGGAATGGATTTTCTCCCAGTTTCTTGAAGGAACATTGTCTTTGATTGTAGTTCCCAAAGCCTCATTTTGGGATTCTGACACCCAGGATTGTATGATAATAGATTTATGTAGTTTTAGTTCTCTAAATTTGTGATAGTTTATTATAGTAGCAATAGGAACCCCATATAACTTCTTTTTGAAAGCCTTATCAGTTTCAACTGCCTCTTTGAAGGAACTGGCCCATAATGTTTCCAAGGCTGTAAATCTTTAGATACAGACTAACACATCTTGCTCCCATAGAACAATTTACAGGTTTCAACTTTCTTTCTGTTAGCAGTCAATGACATTAACTGGTATACTACTAGTGCTACTTTTGACTGATATATAGCAAACATTTAATAAGTGTTTATATAATAAATGGGAGTCCTGGTGTGCCGGGGTGGGTTAATGCGCTGCACTGCAAAGTCATTTGAACAGCAAGGTTGGCTATTCAAGCTCAGCAACCACTCCTCAGAAACTCTATACAGAGTCAGAGCTCTGGTAGCGTAGTGGTTACGAGTTGGGCTGCGAACCACAATGTCAGCAGTTCGAAACTACCAGCTGCTCCATAGGGGAAAGATGAGGTGTTCTGCTCCCATAAAGAATTACAGCCTCGGAAAGAATTACAGCCTAGGAAACCCTGTACAGGGTTGCTATGAGTCAGAACCAACTCCATGGCACACAGCCACCACCATGGGTTGGAATTGACTTAATGGCACTTAACAACAACAACAAAAACAATATAATAAATATGTGATCTTTTAATTTGAGCTATAAGATCATTTTGCTTTATCCTATTTCATTTTGTATGTATCTTTAAAATAGAACATGACCATGAGCTACTTAAAAAAATTAATTTTCTTTGGTCATTTGTTTATTCAACTATTTAGAGTTTTTTGCTACCCTGTTAGGAGGTCAATGCCATTCAGAATGACATGAAGCTATTAATGTGTGGAAAACGGATCAGATACTTTGGTTCACAACACTGAAAGCAACAACTCCTGATGTGAGAAACTTGGCATATCTGTAGCATCCTAACATTTGAATGATAGAATAAGGACAAGGCAATTTTTGTTGAAGTCTTCTATTTCTAGATTTTATGGCTTATAAAACTTCAAGCTGTTCATTTTCTAGTAAAGATTGATTTTTTTTGCCCTTCCAGATGTATTTTCCCATATTGATTTGAGGTCCTTCTTCTTTATTGCCTCCTCCCCCAACCATCTGGGGAAGGGGTGAATGAATGATAAAGTACTAAATAAAGAGAAAAATCAAAGTGTTGGGAAAACTCTACAAACCAGACAATTAGTCCCCAAGAGTGAGCTGGCTGTAAAGATGCACTGTTAACTATAGCAAACAGTAAGTGTTAAGTACATTTTTTTCCTTTAGTGGTGAGCACATTGTCTCTCTATCCTACAGTGAGAAGGAATGCACTGGAGCCATTGGCTCTATTTGTCATCAGCACCCTGGTAACCCAACACACCTTAATATGTTTTTAAATATTTTATGATTATAAATCATCTTTAATACATTGAGAAAAATAGTTAATTAACAATCAGCTGACTTCCACTTCTAATTTTTAAATTAAATTCTCTGCTTTCCAAGTTCAAGTTAAAAAGATCATTATCACTTCATGCAAACTTGCATAGCAATGACAACGTTACCAAGCCAAGTCATGTCACCTAGAGAAAGAAGACTAAGACAACACATTCAATCCATGAGAAGTATTTTACCAGATCTTACACATGAAACACATGAAATTAAATGATTTTAACTATGTAAAACACTTTTCATAATTTTAGATTTACATTTTTAAAGGGGAGGATTAAATACCCAGTTGTAGTTCTTCCTGTTGAGACAGCTCATGATATAAATATAATAAACGCATAGCATGAAAAAATAAAAGTACAGAAAAATATTTAGCCAAACGCTAATAATTCAAGATACAGAAATATAGAGATACTTTTTTCTCATATGTGTTAGCAAATATCTATCTTGGAAAATGGGAATTATTGTGTACCCTCGAGAGACAAGTTACTGTAGAAATATAAGCTATAAAATAAAAATAAGTTTACGGCTATTTTCCTTGTCATGCTTCACATAGATTTTCCCTTTGTTTTAATGACTTCTGAAATCAGTTGTGACATAAGTTGAGAAAAATTTTGGCCCAGAGAAAAATCATTATAATCTAATTTTATAGCACTTTTCCTCAACAATATCAATAATATTCCCTCCCTAGAAAAATCGGGTGAAACGCATATTTAGACAAGTAAACCTTTCTGATAAATCATTTCACAGATGAGGAAGAAACCATGTGTGAAATGAAAGTTAGATGTTTTCAAAACCACTTCACTTAACGAGAAGACACTAATCAATATATAACATTTTCACAATGAAAGAAACAGTAGGATGGAGACACATTTTATGATCGTGGGTCATATTGTCTTGCATTGTAGTTTATCCTATTTAGGTTCCCTGGAGATTAGATTAAAAGAGTCTGTTTTAGCTCAATCACCACATGCCTTTAAGAGGTGAGTGAAAAAACATAGGTAAATTTGTGCCAAATCACGCAAAACAGTCATTGGCAACATCATCCTGTTAACATTTACAATGTCTAATACATACTTTAAATTCTTAATAAACTTTCCATTCATGTATTTGAAATTTAATGGATTAAATCTGAATATATAATATACACATATATGAACATTTCTATTCATCTATTAATTTGTACTGTGGTAGTTTATATGTTAATGTGATGCCATACACTACCAGTTTGTTAAATAATTGGGTTATTTGGGTCACCATTGCGGACAGGCTTCAGCACAGTTTCTAGGCTAAGAATGGACTAGAAAAAAGGAATAGAAGGTTTACTTCTGACATCGTAGCCAGTGAAAACCTTATGAATAGCTGAAAAACACTGTCTGACATTGTGCTAGAAGATGAGCCATTCAGGTTGGAAGACTCTCAAAATATGACTGTGGAATTGCTGCTTCCTCAAAGTAGAGTCACCCTTAAGTGATGTGGATGAAGCAAGAGCTTTCAAGACCTTCGTTTGCTGATTGGGCAGAACTCAAAATAAGAAGAAACAGCTTTAAACATCCATTCATAATTGGAATGTGGAAGGTATGAAATATAAATCAAGGAAAACTGAAGGTCATAAAAAAGAAATGGAATGCATGAAGACAAATATGGTAGGCATTAATAAGTTAAAATGGATAGGAGTTGCTGATTTCAAATCAGACTATCTATACTTAGTGTAGTGGTTATGAATTGGGCTGCGAACCTTAAGGTCAGCAGTTTGAAACTACCAGCTGTTCCATGGGAGAAAGATGAGGCTTTCTGCTTCCATAAAGATTTACAGCCTCAGAAACCCTGTACAGGGTCGCTATGAGTCGGTTCCGACTCTACGTCACCTAACTAACCACCATCTATGCTTGGAATGGCATAGTCAAGAGAAATGGTATCATATTAGTTTTAAGATCTATCTTGAAGTACAATGCTGTCTCTGATAGAATAATATCTACATACCAAAAAGGAAGACCAGTTAATACTATTACCTGGTACTTATGCACTAACCACCAAAACCAATGATGAAGAACTTGAAGAATTCAATAAACTTCTTCAGTCTGAAATTGGTCAAATATGTAATCAAGATGTCTTAATAATTACTGGTACCTGAAATGCCAAAGTTGGAAACATAGTGGAAGGAACAATAGAGCTTGAATAATATGATTTTGCAAGACCAGTGACTTCATTACAAATCCAGTTTTTTCAACAACATAAATGTCAACTATTCATATGGACCTTGCTAGATGAAATACAGAGGAATAAAACTGAGTCCATCTGTGGGAAGAGATGATGGAGATGCTCCCTATCATCAGTCAAAAAAAGGCTGGGTGTTTACTGTGGAACAGACTACCAATTATTCATATGCAAGTTCAACCTGAAGCTGTAAAAATTAAAAACAACTATATAAAAGCCAAAAATTGAACTTCACAATATCCATAAAATAACTGTTTTATTTTTATTTTTTCTGTAATAACAGCCCTAAAAACAATAAAATCATTTACTACAGGGTATTTATTGTTTCAAATAATTTCTGAGGACCATAAAAATACTTAATTGGTACTTGCCCATACTGTTGCTGTTATGTGCCATCTAGTCAGTTCTGACTCATAGTGACCCTGCACAGGGTTTCCTAAGAGCTCATAATAGAAACTCAACAAATATTCATTGAATATATCAGTAACAATCTCTTAAAGTTTTGGTTTTGAATGTAATGATTGTAAAGTTCATTGCTTCCCTGTGTTTCTAATTTGCTCTGTTATTACATTTCTCTTTTAAAAAGGAGTGAGAGTTGAGCCCTGACTCTTTCAATGGAAGGAACAAGTGAAATGCACATTTAAGAGGAGAATTAGCAGCTAAGACCCAAATCACATAAACACTGCCCCCAAGTCACACCTGGAGAGTATTCACAGCTCTGGATATTTCTCACAAAGCACATCCTTGGCACCCATTGTCTGTATTTCCATAACTCTATATTTTGAAAATAGACCATGCCATTATCTAATGCATATCTTCATGGAGGATCCACGGTTTAGGGGTCTGAGAGTATGGCAATAGTCTCTGCTCAGGCACCACAAAACAATCTAAAAAGAAGATTGTGCATTCACAGCTTTCTTTGAAAAAAAAAAATTTAAGTGTATTTAAATAAATTTTAATTATTATTATTTTTTTTAACACTTCAGAAAACTGAAAGCCAGAAAACTTTACATGCCCAGATATTATAGTCATGACATTTTGGAATAAGGTTTAAATCCATATTATCTCTTATAGCTATAAACCATCCCATCCGATAGTTTTCTTTCAAGTGCACTAATAGTATATATTTTACACAGTGGCTGCAACTTGAAATGTGCAATCTCTTAAAACTCTTATTAATTTTAGCATTCGAACAAACCAAGATCTATTTATGGGTATAATGACACATTCCTTCCTAAGCTTTCCTTTGTTGCTTTTCACCCACTCCCAGTGACATGTCTTCTGGTCCCTAGTGCTAGTTAACACAAACAAAGTATATTGTATTTCTTCTCAAAATTATCCCTTAAATTCCTTTGATACTTCTACAGCATTCTAGGTCTTATAATATTCAGATCACTGCGCTATTAAACACTACCTTATTTCATAGCTAATCTTCTTAACTTTTATATGCATCATGGAAATTTTTATTGCCTGCTAACGTTCCTGGGTTTCTCGAGGCCATGTTTATTCATTGCATTACATAAATAATAAAAATATCACTGCCATAAAACATTAGGCAGTGATATTTAGTTTCAGTGGTAAATTTTCAAAGGGTGAGTTTGGTTTTCCATAAGGACATTAAGGAAATTATGATGTTGAATTCTTAGAGCCCTACTATTATTGACGAATTTACATTAACCATTTATTTGCTTTGCAGTCATGAATCATGTTTATGGATCTGCTTACCTTGCAACAGAGATTCACACTGGGCACTGCTAAGCCTAGGAGTCATTACATGTCAATTGGAATTTTACTGCAATCTATTAAACTTCATTATTTAAGACATGATCACCTTCCAAATGTCAGCACTTTAAAAATGTTTTCCTATACAAGCTTTGTCATATTGATACTTGATTATTTTAAAGAACCTTAATAATTAATATATTATGTTCTAGGAGACATACAGGTTATCTATGAAACAAATGTTTTCAAACAATGAAAATGTGATG
Source organism: Chrysochloris asiatica (assembly GCF_000296735.1). Taxonomy (NCBI): domain Eukaryota; kingdom Metazoa; phylum Chordata; class Mammalia; order Afrosoricida; family Chrysochloridae; genus Chrysochloris; species Chrysochloris asiatica. The sequence goes on along the minus strand of NW_006408613.1, from coordinate 3,895,920 downwards.
ATATGAAAAATGCAATTTGTAAAAGTTATAAAATATTTGTATAGTAAATATTACCTGTGGTACTGGTGTACCTGCTTCCCCTAGATTAAATACTCAAATACACCTGTACGTTTCCACAATGAAGGACAGAAAGAGTATTCTTTTACCTGCTGTTGACCTGATGGTTGAGGTGATGTTGGAGGATGGCATTACAGGAATACATTCATCATCTTGGGAGTAACCAGCTTGAATGGCCCGAAGGTAACTGTGACTCCTTGTTCGGAAACATCCAGGGAGGTCAAGGGCATCCATGGCCTGAGATTCAACTTCACTAAAGACGGATTCACACACCGATTCAAACTGTCCATTGATCTCGGCTTCACTCATCTAAAATAATCAATAGAACATTTGATACCAAGGTCCAGACAGTGTTAACTATGCTACAAAAGAACAAAGGGAGCACACTCATGCTACCATATCTTATAGTTATATCTTCAGCATAATTAACTTGAAATAAGACTGAGGGATTTGTTGAGCATGGAAAATTGTGTTTTGGGTTATTTCTTTTAAAATACTATGGTGAATAGCCAATTCCAATATATTGATGAGAGTTTCAAAGGGTAAATAAAGGGTAAATAAAGCTTTAAAGTATGGCTGATGGAGTTATTGCTAAGTTTAAGATAGTACATTTTAAAGTTTAGCAAAGACTCTGGTACAAAATAAGTGTTCAAAATATTAGTACTTCCCTCCTTCCTTTTCCCATAAGTTACTCATTCAGCTTTCCAAGCAATTTACAGCACAGACAACTCCAGGTATGGAGGCCATGTAAGCAAACAAGTATTTAAGTACTATAAATTATTTTCAGTTATTTTTAAAGATATGAGTCTGTATCCACTTGTCATTTACATTAATAAAAAAAAATTGGCATATAAGCTAATATATTTCTCGCCATTAAAGAAAAATACAAACAACAAAAACCCTAGCCCTGTTGCCCTCAAGTTGATTAGAACTCATGGTTGCTCCTTGTGTTATGACAGCATAAATCCAGGTCCTGATGAGAAAAGAAATAGCAGGATTGGGGGCTTTGTCTATATTCAATATGTTGCATATACCTAAATTCCACAAATTCATCCCCCACCTATTTAGCATAGGAGATTTGTATACTCACTTTGATAGTTAAGCAGATAAAATAATTATTTTTAAGCCTGAATGTAACCCACACCAAAAGAGTCACCCATAGAACCCATAAGTTCCAAATGTATTAAAAAATTATCATGCCCTTGGACAGTAGAAGGATCTCAAATTTAATGTATGCAAATGATACAAATTTGCTTGCTGAAAGTGAAGAGGACTTAAAGTATTTACTGGTGAAGATCTTTAGCACAGCCTTCAGTATGGATTGCATCTCAATGTAAAGAAAACAAAGATCTTCACCACTGGACCAATAAACAACATTCCTATCAATGGAGAAAAGATTGAAGTTGTCAAAGACTTCATTCTTCTTGGATCAAGTATCAACACTCATGGAAGCAGCAGTCAAGATATCAAATGATGTACTGCATTAGGCAAATCTGTTGCACAAGACCTTTTGAAAGTGTTGAGGAGCAAAGATGTCAGCTTGAAGACTAAGGTGCACCTAACTCAAGCCATGGTATTTTCAATAACCTCATATGCATCTCAAAACTGGACAGTGACTAAGAAAGACCAAAGAAGAATTGATGCATTTGAGTTATGGTGTTGGAGGAGAATATTGAAAGTGCCATGGGCTGCCAAAAGAACCAACAGATCTGTGTTGGACAAAGTATAGCCAGAGTGCTCCTTGGAGGTCAGGATGGCCAAACTTCGTCTCTCATACTTCAGACATATTGTCAGGAGGGACCAGTCGCTGGAGAAGGATATCATGTTTGGTAAGGTGGAGGGTCAGAGAAAAAGAGGAAGACCCCCAGCGAGATGGATTGGCAAAGTGGCAGCATCAATGGGCTCAAGCGTGGCAACAATTGTTAGGTTGGCCTAGGACTGGGCAGTGTTTTATTCTGCTGTGCATAAGGTCGCTATGAGTCAGTACCAACTCGGTGGCACCTAACAACAACAACAACAACAACATGTGTTTGACCATTAGGTCCGCTGAAGGGCCTTTGCTCAGATGACTGGATGACTCTATAGAAGACATAGTTTTCCAGAGGGTAGTTTTGTTAACCACCATGGAGTTGGGTCCTATTCCAGCAACCCTGTATAGGGTTTCTGAGGAGCGGCTGGTGAATTTGAACTGCCAACCTTGAGGCTCAAATCAACCTTTTGGTCCAGTGCTTATCCAATAGTGCCACATGCCTATGTATGTCTCATGAGTCAAATCTAGAGAGTTTAAATGGAAATCCTATATATCAGTGAAATGCTATACAGACAAAGGTGAAGAGAATGTATATAAAAAGGAATGAGAATTTTAAGAATGAAACACTGAAACTGGACTGGTGTCATGTAGATGCTTCCAGCCATAAAGGTAAAAGGCTGATAGGTTCAGCATGGACAGAAATTGGTTGCTCTAAGTGAATGGCTTACTCCGTTTGTTTGAATGGAACTTAGATAAATGACTTGTTCTCAATATTTCATATACTATGGACATACCACCTGTCTGTATTTTAAATGTCAACGTATATATGCACTTGTGGGTAGGTTTATTAAACTGATAATCAAGAGCTGAGGCTCTCTGGAGGGAAAAGCACATGAAGGAAAGAGAGTAGAAATAGGACTAAGGAAAGAAGTCACAGGGAAGTCCTAATATGTGGCTCCATTTTTCAGTCCAGATTTTCTCCTTGCCATTTCCATTTGACCATGGCCATACAAAGAAGACTAAACTAGAAATCTGAGAACCATTCTTGATGTCCCTTTGATCTCATCCTTCAAATCTAGTTGGTCATGAGTCATTTTGAGTATCCACTCCAAATCCATCCTGATGCCACCAACTACTGGAGTCCTAGTGTGGCACTGCAGGTTAATGCCCTGGACTGAGAAGTCTGTTTGGATGGAAGGTCAGAGGTTCAAGCTCAGCTGCATCTCAGAAACCCCATATAGATTCGCTATGAGTCCGAACTGACTCGGCGGGACTTAACAACCACCACCAACAACTGACCCTGCAGGATAATGCACTGGACCGCAAGATAGATTTGAACTGCATGGTTGGCAGTTCAAACTCACCAGCCACTCCTCAAAAACCCTATATAGGATCGCTGAGTCTAACTGACTCAATGACAATTAACAACAACATCCACCAACTGCATTTAATCTCAACTTTGTCCACCTTCATTTCTCTACCACATCATTACAAGCTTCCTCATACCCAGTTTCTCTGTCTCAGTTAAACAAATTTTATTGTATCATTCTATTACTTAAAAATTTTCACTGGAACCTAGTCTTCAAACTAAGTACAAATGACTTAGCATGATTAAGTCTTCCACAAGGTCCTGTGTTATCCTGTCCCTGCTCTCATCTCCGAACTTATTCCTTACCACATTTCTCAATTGGAGCCATGCAATCAAGTCATCCCCAAACAATACAACTCCCTAAATGAAAATATTTGCTCCATTGCCTCTGATTTGAACAAGCTTCTCCCTCTATTGGAATGTTCTTTCTGTATTTATACCTGTCTCCCTCTTCAATACTGGTCAGATATAACTGTCTCTATGAAGTGACCCTTTGCGCAGATGAGTGAGATGTTTTTCTCTGGGTTTCCATAAAACTCTATACATGTCTTCATCCAAAGACCTATCTGCAAGTTTTATAAGCAAATATTTACTTCTCTATTTTTGCCTCTACTTCAAAATTTATATTCCTGCTTCTGTCTCTCCCTCCCTCTTTTCTTCCTTTCTCCTTCTCCTTTTCTGTTAAAAAGTTTAGAATGAATAAATGATTATTTCTTTTCTTGTTCTGAGTTCTCCTTAGCAAGATCTGTACAGGCTACATGAGAGTTCAAAGCATCAACAATTTCCTGAAACCCATGAATTACGCAGGCAGATAAATTGAAAATGTGTTGTTTTTAAAGTCAAATTATTTCTTTTCCTATCATTGTTCACTGAGTAAAAGTAAGACAAAAGGATCAGATTTTTCTCCATAAAAGGAAAAAAAAACCCAAACTACTTGACCACCTATAATTTGAAGACCTACCTATGGACTTCTTTTATTTTACCCAGATATTATTTACATGATAGAAAAATGGCTACAATGTGTCAACTTGGCTACACCATGATTCTCAGTAGCTTGGCAGTTATGTGATGATGCAATCATTCACCATGTTGTCAGCTGATGTGATCAGATAATCAGTTGTAAGAGGATTAGTGTGGACTGCAACCCTCTTCATCAGGTTCCAGTCCTGATCTGCTATAAGGGGAGGTGTGGCTGGCATCATTTATCCTATAAGACTTAAAAGGAGAGAGAAGTGATCAGATAGAGAGAGGGAAATACTACCACCAAGAAAGAAGGGCTTGGTGAGAAGCTTGTTTCTTGACCTGGGGTCCCAGACCTGAGAATCTCAAATAATTAGGGAAAGATTGATGCTAAGAGATGTGAGTATATCCAAAGAATGCTGTATCCACAGATGTTGACAGGCACTATCCTAGAAATAGAAAGGTAAAGACTGTCCCTAAAATTGTTACTCAGAATTGGCATTTTGAATTTGAACTTCTAGCTTCCTAAACTATGAGAGTAAGTTTCTGTTTACCATAAAGGTATTTCTATTAAAGCAGCATTAGAGAACTAAGACAAGTACCTAGGGAGTAAAATATATTAGAAACACTCATGTTGTTGATGTTGTTAAGTGTCTTTGAGTCAGCTGGTGGGTTTGAACCTCCGATTGTGCAGTTCAAATGACCTTGTAGTCCAGTGCATTAACCCAGCACCACACTAGGACTCCAAAAACACTCATACTAGTGTGAAAATATGACAGCATGTTCTGGATTATGTGTTTCTTTCAATCTAGGCTTTCTGCACTTACATAGAATTTTATCAAAAGTATTAGACCATTTCATGCCATTTAGGCCAACAATATAGGTTAAATAACTAGAAAAGGCCAATATATGAATGATGTTACTAGTCTTTGCCATTGGCCCTGATGGAAGTTTTTGGTAGAAACTTCTGCAGAAACATCGTATCTCTATCTGATATCTCTTCTGTAAGAAGAAAAACTGCTAAACTTCTCTATGAATTTTATAAGCAAAAGATAAAAAATATCAATAATGTTCATTTGGCTATGCTTCCAAGTGTAGATCTAGAGATGAAAGTTACTCTCATCACCAAATTAAAATTCATTGGAAAGGATCACATATTAGTTTAAAAGGGGATTGAAAAATGAAATTAACTGTTAGCTGAGAGCTCAGTAAGTTCGAGGGAGATTGAGAAAAGTGGATATGATTTTACACTGTAATTAGAACCATGGCTATATTCCTTATGAAGATGTTAAAATAATGGAGTGAATTATAGAAATGCCCAGCATGGTTTTGATGTTACAGTGAGAGTAAGTATCCTACCTTGCTTTGTGAGCTATAACTTAGAAGTATTACTTGACCTAGTTCTAGAAAATGAGGACTAAAGTAAGAGAGTCCTAAATGGTGAGGCTACTGTAACTGTTTAGTTGCAGCAGAGTGCTCTAAATAAAGCTAAGGATACCAAAGTTGGCAGCTTGAGATCCTCACAAAGGAGCTTCAGAAGAAAGACCTGGGGATCTGCTTCTGAAATAGCACAGTCATTGAAAACCTTAAGGAGTACAATTGTACTCTGAAACACGTGGGGTTGCCATGTGTTATAATTGGCTTGACAGTAACTGGCTTGAATTCTTTTTGGGGAGGCACTTGTTGGAGGTCACAGCAGATGGCATTTAAAAGGTAAATATGACAAAAAGAGAGGTTGTTATTATTGTTATTAAGTGCCATCAAGTTGGCTCCATCTTCTAGTGACCCTGTGTAGGGTTTCCAAGGAGTGGCTGGTGAGTTTGAACTGTCGACCTTGCAGTTCAAACCGACTTTGGGGTTCAGTGCATTATCCTATAGCACCAAGCACACAAAACAGGTTTTTACAAGGCAATGAGAAGAAAAGGATAATGAGAAAATGGGCATGATCTAACATTGTGAAGAAAGAAAGCAAATATCTTTCCTGTAGTTGTTGCTATGTGCCATTGAGTCAGTTCCAACTCACAGAGTTTCCAAGGAGCAGCTGAACTGAATGTGAACTGCCAACCTTGTGGTTCTAACAGACTTTGCACTCTAGCACATTGACCCCAGGACTCCTTTCTATAATAAAGATAAGGAATATGTTTCTATTCTATGCTGTTCTTCCAGCTCCCCAATATCAACTCTTTTGTGCTACACTAAAACAGCTGTCTTTGTCACTGCATCTTTCACTATCTACAGGAGAAATAAAAAGTGAGAGATTGGCAGAATTTTCAAAGAGAAAGCAAAACAAAATCTTTTCTGTTCATAGATACTGTGGCTCAGAAAGATTTGGTTGGATTGAGCCACAGGGAAGACGAAAAGTCAATGTCACAGGAAAGATAAGACGAAGGATCAAAGAATCTCTTGGCCTTTCCCAAAGCATGAAATATTGCATTTGGTTTCAAGATCAATTTCCACTTTTTACTCACTGAATTGCCAGATCAGTCCTAAAGCACAAATGCATACATACTGCAGTCTAAATTGTTACATTGTGAATCTCTATATGGCAAGATTTAAATAAACAGAAACAAAAATGACTTACTTTCTATCAAGTTTGCGTTTCTTCAATTTAAACTGGGAGGTACACTAGGTTATAGAAATACTGAGAATCAGGTGCAAAAGTATATAGATGGATAATCAGGCTTTGAACAGGTCGTAAAAAATATATTGGTAATGGGAAAAAGGGGGGAAAAGTCAAAGCTAAGACTGCTTGAATATGTCCAATTGCATTGGACCCGTTTTTCTTACCTTCTTTTCCTCTACCTGTTTCAGACAGTGAGAAGCCAAGAGGTTGAGTAAATAGATTTGAGAACTGAGAAAAATTAGCTTTTGGACATAACCTGACACCTTGTACCATAAAAGGATAAAAAAAATGATATGTTCTTAGTGTCTTGTTTGAAGAGGATTAGGGCCAATAAGAAATCTTTGCCCACAGAAACACAAGCAAGTTTGGGAAGCTGACATTGTAGGACAGGGTAACCCCATGTGCCTCCTTTGGCCTGGTTTTCATTGAGAAGAAGCTATCATAAAAACCTGCTTAGTACCAAGGGGGACAAGAGGGCCACAGATGAACATAGACATCCAGGGTAGAGTGTGCTCATATATATTGTTGGTTTTGGTATCAGACAGACATGGCAAAGAATTTCCACTTTGCCACTGGTTGTTAAATGTGTAACTTATTTCAAACTGGACTCCTTTATGGATAAACTTCTTCAAATCACAACTATGTGTTTTGCTGCCCTGCACTTCTAAGTTCCCAACAAAACACATAGTAGAAACACTAATAAATACTTGTTGAGTGCATGTATAAGTGTGGATAATAGTCATACTTTACTCAGTTGTTCAAAGTTGTTGTTTTTGTTAGGTGCGATCAAGTCGATTCTAACCCATAGTGACCCTATGTACAACAGAACAAAACACCACCTGGTCCTGTTTCATCCTCACAATTGCTGCTACACTTGAGTCCATTGCTGCTGTCACTATGCCAATCCATCTCAATGGGGGTCTCCCTCATTTTCATTGACCTTCCTTCTCCGAGGACTGGTCCTTGCTGATAATATGTCCAGAGTATGAGAGTTGAAGTCTGTCCATCCTGACTTCTAAGGAGCATTCTGACTGTACTTCTTCCAACACAGATTTGTTTGTTCTTCTTATCCTATGTACCTTTAGTATTCTTCTCCAACACCATCACTCAAATACATCAAGTCTTCTATCGTCTTCCTTATTCACTGTCCAACTTTCACATGCATATAAGACTCCTGAAAATATCATGGCTGGGGTCAGATGCATCTTAGTTCTCAACATCTTTGTTCTTCAACAATTTAAAGATGTCTTGTGCAGTACACTTGACGATTACAATACATCATTTGAGTTATTGAGGGTTGCTTCTATGAGTGTTGATACAAGCAAAATGAAGCCCTTGACAACTTTAAACTTTTCTCCATTTATCATGATGCTATTTATTGGTACAGTGTTGAGAATTTTGTTTTCTTTACATGGAGATATTGCCCATATTGAAGGCTGTGGTCTTTGATCTTGATCAGGTAGAGTAGTGGTTACGAATCGGGCTACGAACCTTAAGGTCAGCAGTTCAAAACTACCAGCCGCTCCGCAGGAGGAAGATAAGGTGTTCTGCTCCCGTAAAGATTTACAGCTGCAGAAACCCTGTACAGGGTCGCTATGGGTCAGAACCAACTTGATGGCACTTAACAACAACAACAACAACATGCTATACATTGGTGTTCTGGTGGGGCACTGTGGGCTAATGTGTCAGACTGCAAAGTTACTTAAACTGCAAGGTCAGTGGTTCAAACTCAACAGCTACTCCTTGGAAACTCTATACAGGGTCACTATGAGCCAGAATAAACTCAACAGCACTTACCAACAACAAGATGCTATACATTAACAACCTGTGATATGCAGATGATACAGCCTTGCTTGCTGAAAGTGAAGAGGACTTAAAGTATTTACTGATGAAGATCAAAGACCCCAGCCTTCATTATGGATTACATCTCAATGTAAAGAAAACAAAATTCCTCACCACTAGACCAATAAGCACCATTCTTATCAACGGAGAAAAGACTGAAGTTGTCGAGAACTTCATTCTTCTTGGGTCAACTATCAACATTCATGGAAGCAGCAGTCAAGAAATCAAACGACAAAGTGCATTAGGAAAATCTGCCGAACAAGACCTTTTTAAAGTACTGAAGAGCAAGATGTCAGTTTGTGGACTAAGGTGTGCCTGACCCAAGCCATGGTATTTTCAATAACCTCATATGCATGCGAATGCTGGACAGTAAATAAGGCAGACCATAGAAGAATTGATGCTTTTGAGTTATGGTGTTGGAGGAAAATATTGAAAGTTCAATGGACTGCCAAAACACCAAACAGATATATGTTGGAAGAAGTGCAGCTAGAGTGCTCCTTGGCGGCCAGGAGGTCCAAACTTTGTCTCTCATACTTTGGACATATTGTCAGGAGGGCTCAGTCGCTGGAGAAGGATATCATATTTGGTAAGGTCGAGGGTCAGAGAAAAAGAGGAAGACCTCTATCGAGATGGATTGGCAAAGTGGCAACATCAGCGGGCTCAAGCGTAGCAACAATTTTGAGGTTGGCCCAGGACCGGGCAGTGTTTCATTCTGTTGTGCATAGTGTTGCTATGAGTCAGTACCAACTCAATGGCACTTAAAAACAACATGCTATACAGAGGAGTCCTGGTGTGACCCTATGGGCTAATGCGCCAGGCTACAAAGTCGTTTGAACTGCAGCATCAGTGGTCCAAACTCCTTGGAACCCTATACAGGGTCACTATGGGTAGGAATCGACTTGATGGTGCTTAACAACAAATGCTATACAGAAGGAACTCTGGTAGCATAGTGGTTATGAGTCAGGCTACTAACCAAATGGTCAGCAGTTTGAAACTACCAGACATTCCACAGGAGAAAGATGAGACTTTCTGCTCCTTTAAAGGTTTACAGTCTTGGGAACTCTATGTAAGGTCGCTATGAGTTGGAACAAACTCCATGGCACACCACCACCACCTGCTGCACAAGGTCACTCTGCTGCACAAGACCTTTTTAAAGTGTTGAAGAGCAAAGATGTCAGTACCTTGAGGACTAAGGTGCGCCTGACCCAAGCCATGGTATCTTCATTAACCTCATATGCATGCGAAAGCTGGACAGTGAATAAGGAACACCTTAGTAGAATTGATGCTTTTGGGTTGGGGGAGAATATTGAAAGTGCCATGGGTTGCCAAAAGAACCAACAGATCTTTGTTGGAAGAAGTGCATCCAGAGTGCTCCTTGGAGGCCAAGATGGCCAAACTTTGTCTCTCATACTTTGGACATATTGTCAGAATGGACCAGTTGCTAGAGAAGGATATCATGTTTGGTAAGGTGGCGGGTCAGAGAAAAATAGGAAGACCACCAACGAGATGAACTGGCCAAGTGGCAGCATTGATGGACTCAAGCGTGGGAACAGTAGTGAGGTTGGCCCAGAATCAGGCAGTGTTTCATTCTGCTGTGCATATGGTCGCTATGAGTCGGTGCCGAGTCAATGGCACCTAACAACAACAACATTGGTTGGCATTTGCTCGATGGCACTTAATAAAAACAGCAAATGCTTTCAGCGAGCAAGGTGGTATTATCTGCATGTCACATATTGTTAATGAGTCTTCCTCTCACCCTGATACTATGTTCTTCCTCATATAATCCAATTTCTTTAATCATATGCTAGCATACAGAAACCTGTCCACTATGGGCATACCCTGTTGATATTTAAAATATCGGTGGCATCATTTCTAATATTACAGCAGCAACATGCTAGCCACCACAGTATGAAAAACTGACACATGAGTGGTGGGGAGGACATTATGGATGGTAAAGTCCAAGGGCAATTAAAAAGGGGAAAACCCACCACAAGATGGATAGAAACTGTGGCAGTAACAATGTACTGAAACATAGCAACATGTTTGGTGCAGGACCAAGCAGTTTTCATTCTGTTGTGCATTGGGTCACTAAGAGTCAGAACTGGCTTGTTGGCAGCTGACAACAACCCACCCATAGCAATATAAATCATCTAACTCAGTTCCATTAATTTGGTTCCAAATATAGTAGTCATAAAGTCAATTCTGTTCAATAGAGTAAGACTGTCCCAAGGTTTTCCAAGCCTATAAATCTTTATGGTGTGGCACTATAGCATAAATATTGGACTGCTAACCACAAATCTGTTGGTTCAAATCCCTCAGTTACTCCTTGGAAACCCTAGATGGGTTTTTATGAATTAGAATAGACTTGACAACACTTAACAGCAACAACAAATCTTTGTAGAAGCTGACTGCCATATCTTTCCCCACAGAACAGCTGGTGGGTTCAATCAGCCAACCTTTAGGGTAGTAGCAGAGCACTTAATCATTGTGCCACCAGGGATCCTTCAAGAATTTGGTGGTGGTGGTGGTGGTTGTTATGTGCCATCGAGTTAGTTCTGACTCATAGTGACTCTGCACAGGGTTTCTGAGGTTGGAAATCTTTACTGGAGCAGAAAGCCTCATCTTTCTCCTGCAGAATGGCTAGTAGCTTCACACTCTAGACCTCAGCAAATTATAATCAGTGTTATGTTTTTATTTATCATATGGGGAAATATGAGAGGATTTTAAGATCCAATGTGCATTTAAGGGATGTGAAACACTTGGGTGTTACTCCATTTTATGTGCAGATCTACAAAACAGAGGCCTTTTAGCAATGACTATCATGTGTGAAATGTGTGACCATTTTAACACAGAAAATATGAGCAAAATGGGACAGCAAGAAAAAAATCTAACTGTGTTCTCTGAAACTCTAGGGGCATTCTGAGAATAAAGCCAAAATTTAGAGGTCCCATTCAACATATTGACAGAGTATTCAATCCAGAATATTCTGTGAAAGGTCAACAGTGAATAAATAGCCCAAAGAAGACCATACAAAAAGACCCACTGTATCCAAGGAAGCTGTACGTATGATTCTGAGTCATCTGTTCATGATTCTGGAATACGAATAAGTTTAATGTGAATTTCTAGCACTTTCAGTATGATTCCCCCACTTAAGAAACTTTTTGGGTAAATGAACAAGTCAGTACAGATTTGTTTTCTCCTTTAATACATTTCAAACTTCTTGACTGAATCTGAGCATTCAATCTTGCATAACTCCAGAATTTCATCGAGAACACTTAACATTTTTAACTTTCCAGATTCATGAACTAAAAGGAACCAAAATTGAGTTTGACTAATGAAGTTGAAATCTAGAAATGGAATTATTGTTGTTATAAAGTGCTGTTGAGTCCGTTCTGACCCATAGCAACCCAGTATAGGGTTTCTGAAGAGCAGCTGGTGAGCTTGGATTGCCAACGTTGTAGTTCAAACAACTTTGCAGTCCAGTGCATTAACCACAGCACCATAAGAAAATATCACAAGAACCACATTTTTTTTTTTTTTAAGATTCTTGAATCATTTAATTTATTAGATTGATTAAACATTCAAGGAAAAGTAAGAGAGAGGAGATAGAGGTCAACCTTGGATAGGGTGCAAACCAGTGGAAGATCCACGTTATATAGATCTTGAGTTATGCACTGCCTATATGTCCTATCTTTCTCCCTGCTGTATCAGCCTGCTCCATGGATGGTTTCAAGAACCAGAGTTGTATATGTGCAATGGGGTTGAGCAGAATATAGTTGGCAGTAGCTCAAACACTCTTGCTCTGTTGTCAAAATGCAAAGGCAAGAATTCCTTGCTCCAGCTGTATCTTGTCAATTACCTTGATAGGCAGCTATGGATTTGTCTTCTCAAGAAGAGGACAAAAAGAACCAGATTGAGTGCCACAAAGGGATGTCAGATTTAAGATTTCATGACTAAAGAGTGCCTCACAAATATATGCTGTTTCACATATCTTGTAACTATTTGGTACATACTTTACTTGTTCAATCCTTCTGATGAAAGCAATCTTCTGAATCTGCTTTACTTATCATGTCTCAAATGAGAGCTACTTGCTTCTACCTTCAATTTAATGTTGTTATTGTTAAGTACCGTGGAGTTAGCTCCAACTCATAGTGGCCCTGCACAGGGTTTTCGAGGCTATAAATCTTTCGGGAGCAGAACGCCTCATCTTTCTCCCACAGAACCGCTGGTAGTTTCGAACTGCTGACTTTGAGGTTGGCAGCCCGACTTGTAATCTCTATGTTACCAGAGCTCCTTCAATATACCGTCCTAATTTCTTTCTTTTTTATTGTGGGAAAATGTATAAAACATAAAAGTTTTCATTTTGACCATTTTAAGTGTACATTTCAGTGGCATTAATTATATTCACAATATTGAACAACCATCACCACTATTTCAAAAACTTTTCATAGCCCGAAACAGAAACTCTGGACACATTACGCAATGACACCACATCCCCCTCTCTTAGATGTTTTATTTCATTTTTGCACTTGAGAAAAAAAAAAGATGTTAATGATAAAGAGCAAAGCCTCAACAATGTTAGCCACTCAATTCTTGTATCTCAAAAGCACAGGAGTATTACTGATTCTTGTATCCTCGTATCACTTGGGATTGCCCTCTTCCTTCTAGACTTGTTAAGTCACATTTGCCAGGGTTTGATACTGAATCACTAGAAAGGTGTTTATAAATGTGATAAAACACTACACACTGCCAGTGGTCCAGGAATATTTTAAGTAACAATATACATGTTTTTTTTTCAGAATTGAAAATTGAGTTCAATTTAAAGTTATTTTATAGAACTTAGTAATAGGAATTCTAAATTTCAAAGTCACCAAAACAAATAAAACACCAAACTCATCTGCTTTCCTAGTATTTACTATGGTGAACATTTTCAGATAAAAAAAGATATGAGAAAATGTTATTTTTACTGATTTATTTTTGTAGGTTCCATTTGGATTTGCTGTTGATAAGTGCTGTTAAATTGGTTCTAACTCACAGTGACCTTGTAGCAGTTTTTCAAGGAGTAGCTGGTCGGTTTGAACTATCACCCTGAGGTTAGCAGGCGAGTGCTTACAGGACTTAAATACACCAGCTTCTATTTAAAAACCCTCCACAAGGCTGCTATGAGTAGGAACCTACTTGACAGCAATGAACAACAACAACATTTGGGTTTACCAAAATCATGATGTTGAGAGTATTAGTAAGTTTTGTCATAATAATGACTATGAAATCCAGAGCACCTCTGAAGTTTTGATAAGAACATTTGAAGAGGTATATATGATACTATTTAATTGGAACCTACTTAGAGGACAAATCCATAAACAGGAAAAAAAATAAGAAACTGCTAACATCTGTGGTGAAATCAACTTAAACCTCTGCTTATAAAGTTAGTTGATTTTTGAAGTTATATTTCCGTAAACTAGAGTCTATTAATAAAAAAGGCACACAGCATGTTTAAAAGAAGGAAATTTGTTTTCATAGCAGTTAGCCAGGTGTTGTTTAGCAAAGTCCAAGAGGAAGTTGCTAAAATGTTTCATGTCTTTGTTAGTCTGTTTAGTCAATTAATCTCTTTCAAATCCTTTTTTTTTTTCCAAATCATTTTTAGGAAGAAGGAGTGACCAACTATTTCCTAATATTTAGTCACTGAAAACCTTATGCATAGCAGAGAAACACTGTCAGATATAGTGCCGGAAAATGAGTCCCCCAGGTTGGAAGGCACTCAAGATGCGATTGGGGAAGAGCTGCCTCCTCAAAGTAGAGTTGACTGTGATGATGCGAATGGAGTAAAGTCCGTGGGAGAAAAGCCTATGGAACCTTCATTTGCTGATAGGGCACAACTCAAAATGAAGAGAAACAGCTGGAAACATCCTTTGAAAATCGGAACATGGAAAGTACAAAGTATGAATCTGGGAAAATTGGAAGTTGTCAAAAATGAAATGGAACGCATAAGCATCAGTACCTTAGGCATTAGTGAGCTGAAATGGACTGGTATTGGCCATTTTTAATCTGACCACCACGTGGTTTACTATGCCAGGAATGACAAATTGAAGAGGAATGGTGTTGCATTCACTGTCTAAAAGAACATATCCAGATCAGTCATGATGTACCATGCTGTCTGTGATAGGATAATATCCATGCACCTATAGTGAAGCCCGGTTAATACCACTATTATTCAGATTTATGCACCAACCACTAAAGCCAGTGAGGATGACATTGACTACCCAAAATGGGGGTGGTGGGGTTTCAAAGGCATGAAGTGACTGGCTTACAAGCTTTCAAGAGAGAACCTAGATCCAGAGGGTGTGGAAGAAGGTAGACTCTACACTGAGTAGTATCCAATCTGTCTCGGCAGGGTTGATGAAAGGAAATGTGGATAGATCTCTTGTGATACAATAGTGAATAATTGTTATCAGGACTGATTATGAGGGTTGGAAATGTAAAGGTAGACATTTTTTAGCAAGGAGGGGAGTGATTAACTTTGCAGTCTAGTAGCTGAGGTCGCTGGCACCATCAAGGAAGAAGAGCACACAGCGGGGACCCTACCCAGAGAAGCAGTGACTCCAGAGATGGAGGCAGAGACGATGACATGGAGAGATGGAGCAGCTGGGGACTTTAGACCCAGAGAGGGAGAGGAACTGTGTGCTAACGACTGGGGGTGGAGGGAGGGGGCAGGCTTACAGGGTATACCCTGTGGTTGGTTGATGATGCATGGAGGGAATTGTAACCATGGTAATGAAATGATATAGGATAGGATGAATGTAAAACTAATGTTCTCCCATGTAAACTAACACATAATTTACAATAAAACATTAAAAAAACTATTATCATTCATGTAGTGACAACATATCATATTTGTAGCCAAATAAGATATGTTACACTTATTATATAATACGTATATAACTTGAAAAGTTTATACACTTTTTAATATATATAGTCCTTTTGGATGTTTACTATGTTAGCAAATGACTATCTTACTTGCTTACAATTAAGATATGTTACAGAGTAGAGCTGCTCCATAGTTTAATCTTCATGAAAACAGATCACCAGACTTTTCTACTGTGTTAATGTTGGGTGCCTTAAACTGGCAACCTTTAATTTAGCAGTTGAATACAAACTATTTGTACCACCCAGGAATCTTTGTTGAGTAGTTGTTTTTGTTATTACTGTTAAATGTCTTTGAATTCCCTCACTTTTGTATATCATCTTGGACTGGAGTTTACCAGAATGTGTTCAAGAGCATACCCTTGTATTTGTATCATGACAAAGAACATTACTAGCCCTTCTGGCTGGAAGGATTGGATCAGTAGATGTGGATGTATACGACTGGTCTCTCAAAATGGATGAGAGACTTGTTATCTATTACCATAACCTGTTCTTACCAGGAACCACGTATCTTGGATCCAGTTGCACTCTGAGTGAATGTAGCTGAAATTAGATTCAACAGCTTTCCCTCACCTCTTTTTTAGGTGTATTTTCCCTAGAGACTCCCTTAGATAAGGAGATTCAGTTACATAGCAGAGGACTGTGGGAGACAGATGTTAATGAAGGTGTTGAAGTGGTAAAGGTCTCATAGTGAAAAGCATGGGTGCCCTTCTGACCCATTATGAACTTAATTTCTTGTTCGTACTTTCTCACATACTGGGTTGTTACTGTTTTTATTAGGTTCCATGGAGTTTGTTCTGACCCACAGTGACCCTACATACAACAAAACGAAACACTGCCCACTCCTGCTCCATCCTCACAATGGTTGCTGCCTATTGTTGGGGCCACTGTGCCAAGTCATATCATAGGGGGTTTCTTTCTTTATTGCTGACCCTCCACTTTACCAAGCATGATGTCCTTTTCCAGGGACTGGTGCTTCCTGATAACATGTTCAAAGTATGAGTGATGACATCTGGTCCTCTTGGCTTCTGAGGAACATTCTGATTGTACTTTTTCCAACACATATTTGTTTATTCTTCTGGCAGTCCATGGTACCAATGATATTCTTCTTCAACACCACAACTCAAATGTGTCAATTCTTCTATGGTCTTCCTTATTCATTGTCCAAGTTTCATATGTATATGAGGCTATTGAAAAACCATGGATTTGCTGACACTTTTGCTCTTCAACACTTTAAAGAGGTCTTGTTCAGCAGATTTGCCAATGCAATATGTTGTTTGATTTTTTTGACTGCTGTTTCCATGAGCATAGATGGTTGCTACAAGCAAAGTAGTCTTTGACAACTTGAGTCTTTTCTTCATTTATCATGATGTTATTTATTGCTCCAGTGGTAAGGGTTTTTGTGGTCTCTGATCTTCATCAGTAAGTATTTTAAGTCCTCTTTGCTTTCAGCAAACAAGGTTGTATCATCTGTTTATAACATGTTGCTAATGAGTCTTCCTCCAATCCACTGTATATAATCCATTTTCTCTGATCATTTGATGTGCGTAGAAATTGACTAAGAATCATTAAGGAATACAACCCTGTCACACACCTTAACCCTTAACTGATTTTAAATCATTCAGTGTCCCCTTGTTCTGTTTGAATGACTGCCTTTTTGAAGGCCCCCTACTGGCGCAGTGGGTTTATGTTGGGCTGGTAACCCAAGGTTGGCAGCTGGAACTCATCAGCTGCTACTTGTGAGCAAGATGAGGGTATCTACTCTTGTAGAGATTTACAGCCTCTGAAACCTTAGGTTGTTTCTTAAGTGCCGTCGAGTCGGTTGCAACTCATAGCGACCCTATATAGGATTTACAAGGGGCAGCTGGTGAGCTTGAACAGCTGACCTTGCAGTTCAAACGGCTTTGCAGTCTGGTGCATTAACCCACAGTGCCACACCAGGACTCCCTGAAACCTTATGGGGCATTCTAATTTGTCCTACAGGGGCTCGAGGGTCATAAGTTTACTAAACATACAGAGTTTCCATTTGAAAGACATGCCCGAAAATCACCACAGTCAGAATAAATTGACCAAATAAGCTTCCCACGGTCCTATTTTTGTAGACAACTCTCCCGTGGCAAAGGAACACATTCTAAATAACAAACAAACAAAAAAAAGAAGCTGAGAGGACTAGCTTACTAAAATGAAGCCAACATAAAAATGATGTAGACTAATAAATTTTTTTTAAATCAGTTTTTTAAAGTACATGGTTTTTCAATCAATCAAAAGGAATTCCAGGCAGCAACTTCCTGTAAACTCATGTTATTCATACAAGAAATGATTACCAGAGATCCTTATAGCATCAGCTGGGGAAAATTCTGTGACAATATGGCTTTAGAGTTTAGACCCCAAAGGAAAAAGAATGAAAACAATTCCCAACCTGGCTCACACAGCTGGCCTGGCTCAGAGTGCTAACAGCTCTCATGTAGCTCTGGTTCCTGGAGCGGAATTTTGGGGAGTTGTAGTTGGCAGAGGGATCCAAGTTGTGACCACCAGGCACATCACTTGCAGCTTGCAGGTAACTGGGGCTATAGTTTCAAAAAAAAAGAAGAGAAGACACAGCTTATGAACATTTACTGAAATGCTATGGAAGAGAATGATTTTTCAAACCAACGCTAAGAGGCTGTCACAAAATTTGCAGCTGAATGTTTGTGTTTTAATGGGAAACTTTGCTTTGTATAAATATTCTTTAGGTTCACATTTGTAAAAATATGAATTTCATTAAATGTAATAGGAGAGGCTGCTTACAAAATTACTTTGAAACTTGACTTTTTATGGCCAGGTAGTGAAATTAGGATCGTTACACATTAAAAAAATGTAACAGCACCAGTAACTCATATGTGATAACAAACCTGGTACCTTAATTTATGCTTCCCAAAATATCTATAAAAGTTTCATAAGAATAATGTTAGCTTTTTTTGAAACATTATATTACTTCAAAAACAAAAGCAAAAGAACTACTTTCCATTTTAATTTATGCAAAGCTATCCAGATTCTGCAACATAAGCAAAAAAAAAAAAAAAAAAATTAAATAAACTAAGAAATCTGTTCCATTTTTATCACAACGATCATTTTCTTCCTAAGTCTGTTGGCCTCCCTCCTTTCTTGCTATTTTTTAAAGATGTTAAAAGTATAGAAAAACATCGAGAATGTTTAATTTAAATTTCTGGCTAATTAAATTCCCTTCATTTCAATTTTTGTATATAATCTTTCTACAATGTAGTAAAAGTTATTTTTTTAATTGAATACTGGACCTGTAGTCATTTGGACATTAACTGTTTCCATGTGTTTTTTATTTTCATCACTTTTCTTTCCTTCAGACAGGGAGAGACAAATAGCTACATTTTAGACGGGTGCTCATTGGCTTTTAAGACCCCAGTCACTATCTACTAAATAAAGTAGGATGTAGAACATAGTCTCTGAAGGCTATGCTATGCCAATTGACCTGTGTTTTCCCTGAAACTATAATCTTGATCCCCAGGTCTGGCGGCTCATTCCTTCAAGGTGTTTTGTTATATATAAGAAGTTTTCATAACTTGATGGTACATAAAGTAGGAGGAAAATGTGGACTAAAACTCAAAATCATTAAAAAGACCAGGCTTACTGGTCAGATAGAGGCTGGTGGAGGCCTCAAGACTGTGACCCTTAGTCACCCTTCAGGTTTGGAAATGAGCTTAGCACCATGACTCACTATTCAGACAAACAACAGACGGATACAAAAAGAGATTCAGACACTTTAGAATAATCAACCATTAGAGATCAAAAGGGCAGCATTTACTCAAGGACAAAATTCAGAGGGGTTAGGAAGGATTGTTGCTGTTGTTGTTAAGTGCTGTTGAGTCATTTTTGACTCACAGTGACCCTGTATAGGGCTTCTGAGGAGTGGTTAGTGGGTGTGAATCACGGACCTTATGCTTTGCATTCTAGTGCTTATCCTATGGCAGGATAATGATAATAGGAAACAGGAAACACAGGGAGGACGTGGAATGATAATGTTACAGTGAGTAGATTGCAATCAGTGAGACGGAACAAAACATGTATGGATTGCTGAATGTAAAACTGATGGATCAGCTCTATGAAGATTCATGTAATTCACGTTATAAAGTTCAAAACAAAACAAAACCAAAGATGAACAAATTCAAATAGCATATAAATGTATAAAAATATGTTCAATCTCCCTGGAGTTATTGAAATGCAAATTAAATAACAGTGAGTTATCACATCAGATAACAGACTACAACAGTCTGGGAGAGGAAGGACTGTTTCTACAACATCACCAGAAAAGAAGAAGAAAGCTTTGATGCAAAACAAAACAAAAAAAACCCACCCAAATAACAAGCAAGCAAACAAACAAAACTGGAGAGATGCAGTTAGAAATTATTAATTATTTTCTTCCAATGTCTAATTATTAAAAACTCATAGCAGTTAAGTTCATTTCAACTCATGGTGATCCTATAGGACACAGTAGAACTTGTCTATAAGGTTTCCAAGGCCTGTAATCAGACTCCTAAGGCTCTCTGGCAGCATAGTGGTTATGAATTGGGCTGCTAAACTCAGGGTTAGCAGTTTAAAACTACCAGCTGTTCCACAGCTTTCTGCTCCCATAAAGATTTACAACCTCAGAAATCCAGTGCAGGGTCTCTATGAGTCAGAACCAACTCCAGGGCACATAACAACTACAATAGACTCCTGGTGTGGCTCAGTGAGTTAATGCGTTGGCCGTTCCTCAGAAACCTTACACAGGAAACCTTATACAGGATCATTATGGGTGGAAACCGAGTTGATGGCATTTAACAAGTCTTTACAGAAACCAAATGTTACATCTTTCTCCTAGAGTGGCTGGTGGATTAAAACTGCCAACTTTTTTTGTTAGCTGCTGAGCCACTGCAACACCAAGCCTCCTTGGATAATACTTTTTGTTGTTTGTAAATGCCATTGAGTCAGCTCTGGCTCATAGTGACCCTGTATACAGTTCCTGAGGAGCAGCCGGTGGGTTTGAACCTCAGAGCTTTCAGTTAATAAAATGCTTATTCTACTGCATCACACCAGGACTCTAGGAATCTTAAATATCATTGCACAGACCTATATATAAAATTGTATATAAATATTGAATTGACATTTAAATTCTCACTGTATAGTTTCTCATTAAGTGTTCCTTACTTTTCAAAGTAAAATTCAGATGTAACTTTTTTTTTTTTTTTTTTTGTGATCTGCTTCTTTGTATGTGCAGAAATAAAGGAACATAATAAAACAAAACAAACTCGGACTCCCTTTTTATACATTCGGATTAACCAAATTCCATTAACTATAAATTACAAGTCATTATAAAACAACATGTCTAACACAGGGTAGCTTCCACTTCTCCCTCCACTAAAACGAACAGAAAAGCAAATGAAAAGAAATTTGTTTTAAGCA
The DNA here is from genome assembly GCF_000296735.1 of Chrysochloris asiatica. Classification (NCBI taxonomy): domain Eukaryota; kingdom Metazoa; phylum Chordata; class Mammalia; order Afrosoricida; family Chrysochloridae; genus Chrysochloris; species Chrysochloris asiatica. Next base: position 3,874,944 of record NW_006408613.1, on the reverse strand, counting down.
AATTCTCATTTTGTTATCTAAGGAAGTATGTTAATGTATTTATATAGACTTCTTGCTTACAACCATTGCTCTGGGGGAGGCAGTAAAGGCCAGGGATCTGTACAGACGCCAGCAGAGGGCGCTCTCTCCTTTCCTCACAGCTGGAATATCTAGAGTAAAAGAACGGGGGTGGGGGTGGGCGACATTGGCCACACCTGGATAATCATTCCCCAGACTAGAATGAAGTAGGAAAATATCAGTAGTATTCTGAGAATCTGATGAATTTTAGGGTTTACCCATGTCCCTGAACATAAGTATAGTTTGCTCCATTCCATTTGCAGGTTTACTTGCGTGTGTTTAATACAGTATCATATACCAGGTGAAGGAGCCCTAAAATACGGACACTGAGTTATTCTTAGCTTCTTAGTTTGTTTCTCTTTCATATTTGTAAAAATGTAGCATTTCTGCTTTTGTTCTCTCCTAGTGTAGCGCTGTGGGTTAATGCGCCAGACTACAAAACCCTTTGGTTCAACCTCACCAGCTGCTCCTTGGAAACCCTATACAGGGTTGCTATGAGTCCAAACTGACTTGAAGGCACTTCACAACAAGTTTCCTGAAACCACTGATTACATACTTTGCATTTTTGTCAATTAATGCTGATAACTTATTCTTTTCTAATACTAATGCTTACCCTTCTGATTAATAGCTCCTTTTGTCATTTTAACATTTTCAAGTTAAATTTGCCTTCTAGGCTGAGAAAGGAGCCCTGAGTATTTCCAGAAGACCTGGAGGCTATATCCTAACCTGGACTGTGTCCTTTTGCAGAAATAGGGTAGACGCTTCTTTGGAGCAAACCCAAAGTCTCAATCTCTTGGTAGATGCGAAGATGAATGTTGAGAATACAGAAAAAAAACAAAAAAACAAACAGTCGTTTTTCACTCAGTGTGATGCTGTATGTCTGTCTGCCTTGCTGCTGCAGGGTAGCTATAGTGAAGGTTGACCAGATCTGTCACAAAAAGAGCATCAGGTTCTTAACAGAAGATGGTTTTACTACTGTGGATACACACTTGCCAATCTTGGAGAACATGAGTTGGTAGATGAGAAAACCAATATTGCCCAAGTTAGCAAAGGAATAGAAGATGGGCCTGATTTGTTGCTGTTGTTGTTGTTGTTAGGTGCCATTGAGTTAGTGCTGACTCATAATGACCTTATGCACAGCAGAACGAAATACTGCCCGATCCTGGGCTAATCTCACTATTGCTGCCACGCTTGAGCTCATTGATGCTGCCACTTGGCCAACCCATTGGGGGTTTTCCTCTTTTTCTCTGACCCTCCACCTTACCAAACATGATATCCTTCTCCAGTGACGGGTCTCTCCTGACAATATGTCCGAAGCATGAGAGATGAAGTTTGACCATCCTGGCCTTCAAGGAGCACTCTGGCTGTACTTCTTCCAACACAGATCTATTGGTCTTTTGGCAGCCCATGGCACTTTCAATATTCTCCAACACCATAACTCAAAAGCATCAATTCTTCTACCGTCTTCCTTATTTACTATCCAACTTTCACATGCATATGAGGTTATTGAAACTACCATAGCTTGGGTCAGGCACACCTTAGTTCTCAAACTGACATCTTTGCTCTTCAACACTTTACTAAGGTCTTGCGCAGCAGATTTGCCTAATGCAATATGTTGTTTGATATCCTGACTGCTGCTTCCGTGAGTGTTGATAGTTGATCCAAGAAGGATGAAGTCCTTGACAACTTCAATCTTTTCTCCATTGATAAGAATGCTTTTTTATTGGTCCAGTGGTGAGGATTTTTGTTTTCTTTACATTGAGATGCAAGCCATATCGAACACGGTGCTATTTGATCTTCATCAGTAAATGTTTTTAGGTCCTCTTCACTTTCAGCAAGCAAGGTTGTATCATCTGCATATTGCAGGTTGTTAATGAGTCTTCCTTCAACCCCGGACGCCACATTTTTCTTCATAGAACCCAGCTTCTGGTATTATTTGCTGAGCATCCAGGTTAAGCAAGTACGGTGAAAGAATACAATCTTGTCTCACACCTTTCTTAATTTTAAGCCAATCAGTGTTCCCATGTTCTGTTTGAACAACTGCTTCTTGGTCCAGGTACAGATTCCTCATGAGCACAATTAATTATTTTGGAATACTCATACTTCGTAATATTGTCCATAGCTTGTCATGATCCACACAATCAAAAGCCTTTGCATCATCAATAAAGGACAGGTAAACATCTTCCTGATATTCTCTGTTTTCAGCCAAGTTCCATGGGCCTGATACCAAGAGAATAAAATGTGATTCACCTCAGACAACTCAGGTCAAAAATGATGCTGGATTTCTGCCCTATGCAGGAAGCTCTGGAGGTTGACTGGTACACTGAGAAAGCTAAAGCTGCCCTGGAGCCCATGCCTTCAGATTCCTTTCTCCTCTAAGCATTTTCCTTGTCCTCAAAACCAGCCTTCCTTTCTGAAAGGTGGTGTACTATTTTTTTTTTTTTTTTCTTTTGCTATCAGCTTGTCAGTATTGTTGGCCTCTTATTATTTGGTGTTCTTTTTGTGCCTGGGATTTTTTTTTGGGGGGGTGGTGGATAGTATTAAGATCCCTATTTTACATGCAAGGAAAGAGAGATTAAGGAGATTAAGGTTATTCGTGTCCTCAAGATTACACAGCAACTCTTTAAATCTTGAACTGAGGTCAATTTGTAACTATGTAAGAGACTGGCTTAAAAAATACTGAACATTACCCATATGTACTGTGTTCTTTTAAAACATTATCTATATAAAACCAAATGGCCAACAGGTACTTTATGACAAAGATGAGGCTAGAAGGGGGCAAGGAAAGTAGATGAATGAAAATGGAACAAACAAAATGGAAGTAATGAGAATACTCACACATTGTGAATAATGTATCCGGTGTCACTGACCAAGATGTGTAGAAACCCTAAACTGCTCTGTAAATCTTCACTGAAAACACAATAAAATATTTTAAAAAAGAGTAACAGGTATATGGTTTTCCTTCTCTCTAGTATTTGCTCTTTGATGATGGTTATATGATTGCTCTTATTGTTGTTAAGTGGCATCAAGTCAGTTCTGACTCAGCACTCTATGCACAACAGAATGAAACAATGTGCGGTCCTATATCATCCTGGGATAAGGAGCCTTGGTAGTGTAGTTGTTACGAGTCGGGCTGTTAACCTCAAGGTCAGCAGTTCAAAACCACCAGCTGTTCCACAGGAGAAAGAGGAGGCTTTCTGCTCCCGTAAAGATTTATATCCTTGCAAACGTTATACAGGGTCACTATGAGTCAGAACCGACTCCATGGCACACCACAACAATAACATACCATCCTCACAATTGTTATGTTTGAGCCCCTTGTTGCTTGCGGTCACTGTGTCAACCCAGCTCTTTGGTTTCTTTCCCTTTTTCATTAACCCTCTACTTTTCCAAGCATGATGTCCTTCTCGAGGAACTGTCAAAAGTACAAGAGATAGTCTTAGCATCCTTGCATCTAAAGAACATTCTGGCTCTATTTCTTCCAAGACTGATTGTTTTGTTCTCTGGCAACCCATGGTACTTTCAATATTGTTCGCCAATACCACAATTCAAATACATAGATTCTTTTAAAGTCTTCCTTCTTCACTGTCCAACTTTCACATGCATACTATGGAATGGGTCAGATGCACCTTATTCCTCAAAGTGATATATTTGCTCTTTAACACTTTTAAGAGTCTTTTAGCAGTACGTTTGCCTAGCGTAATATGTCCTTTGATTTCTTGAACGCTGCTTCCTTCAGCATTGGCTGTGGATCCAGGCAAAATGAAGTCTCTGACAACTTCAATCCTTTCTCCATTTATTATGATGTTATTTAGTCTTCCCATTGTGAGGATTTTCATCTTCCCTACATTGAGGTGCAATCCATACTGAAGGCTGTAATCTTTGATCTTCTTCAGTAAGTATTTCAAGTCCTCTTCATTTTTTAGTGAGTAAGGTTGTGTCATTTGTATATTACAGAAATGGCTATAATGATACATTGACAGAGAACTTCCAGAGGTTCAAGCCGGATTCAGAAGAGGCCGTGGAATGAGAGATATCGTTGCTGATGTCCGATGGATCTTGGATGAAAGCAGAGAATATCAGAAAGATGTTTACTTGTGCTTTATTGACTACGCAAAGGCTTTTGTGGATTGTGTGTATCATGACAAGCTATGGACAACACTGCAAAGTATGAGTATTCCAAAATAATTAATTGCGCTCATGAGGAATCTGTACCTGGACCAAGAACTGACATGGGAACACTGATTGGTTTAAAATTAAGAAAGGTATGTGACAAGGTTGTATTCTTTCACCATACTTATTCAACCTGTATGCTGAGCAAATAATAGGAGAAGCTGGGTTCTATTAAGAAAAATGTGGCATCAGGATTGAAGGAAGACTCATTAACAACCTGCAATATGCAGATGATACAACATTGCTTGCTAAAACTGACGAGGACTTAAAATATTTACTGATGAAGATCAAAGATCACAGCCTTCGATATGAATTGCATCTCAATGTAAAGAAAACAAAAATCCTTACCACTGGAGCAATAAACAACATTCTTATTAATGGAGAAAAG
>NW_006408613.1:3830189-3869071 GCF_000296735.1 Chrysochloris asiatica | reverse complement strand
AAACAAACAAACACAAAACATATATTGACAGATATTCAAAAAGTAGTCAAACATAACAAGAAATTCTCTATTTGTTTTTTTAACTTTTTATTGTGATTTTGAGTGAAGGTTAACAAACAAGATCATCAACTCTACCTCCAATCAATCACATGCTAACAGCCAAGTCTTTAGACATTATGATTCTAGTCTCCTAGTTCTGATTTTAATAAGCAAAAATATCAAGCCAGATTTATGCATCTTAAAAAAAAGTAATCATATAAAAAAGAGTAATCCTAGTTTTGTCTTTGTTTGTTAATGTGCAGATTATTGCCAGTTTGTTGCACAGTGAACTCATAAGCTCTTCTGTAACTTTAAACCATTATGAAAACAAATTTGCATAACAAGACATGTACCTAACCATTTATTTATTTAGATTCATGCAGTGATGGTGTTGGTTTCTGTGCCACAGAGTCGGTTATGACTCATAGTGAGCCTGTAAAGACTTTCTGAGGCTGTAAAATTTTGCAGGACCAGAAAGCCTCATCTTTCTCCCGTGGAATAACAGTTGGTAGATTGGAACTGCTGATCTTGCAGTTAGCCTCCCAGCTCGTAATCTACTATACTACAAGAGTTCCTTTGAGATGAATGCAAATGTTCTTAAAATATAAAACAAAATAAGCTGTCTCTTTTATCTTTATCACCTTAGAAAAACAGTAAGGATTATATGCATGCTGCATTAAGGAGAAATAAATGAAAACAACTTTTTCATACTAAATGTGTTCATTCCAAGTACAGAGGTCAAGTTTTCATTTTTATAAATGGACTCTGACAGGCATGGCATACATATCTAAAAAAACCAGCCTCCACTTTATTTAATGAAAAATGAAATGTCCTACATAAAATCAGGGATAAATATATCTTTGGGTATGTGTGTGTGTAATGTATATATGTACTCCTGGCATGGGGCTATAGGATAAGAACTGGAACACAAGGTCGGTCTGAACCATAAGGCTGGAGGTTCAAATCCACCAGCGACTCGTCCAAAACCCTGTGAGTCAGAACCATCTGGACTGCACTTAACAACAACACTCGTATGTATGTATATGAATGTGTATATACATACACATATAAATAATATTTCTCTTGTTGTTGTGAAGTACCATTGAGTAAGTGCTGACCCATAGCAACCCTATATAGAGTTTCCAAGGAGCAGCTGGTGAGCTTGAACCACCAACCTTGCAGTTCAAATGGCTTTGCAGTCTGGCACATTAACCCACAACACCACACCTGGACTCCCAAAATTTCTCCTACAAAATGGAAATTACTGTTTCAGTGTGCATTTCCCATAATCTTGCCATTGTTGTTGTTAAGTAAAGTCCAGTCAGTTCTGACCCATAGCGACTCTGCATAGGGTTTCTGAGGAGCAGCTCATGAGCTTGAACCACCGACCTAGTGGTTCAAATGGCTTTGCAGTCTGGTGCATTAACCCTGATTTTTACAAAAAATTTTTTTCAAATCATTTTCCATATTTAGCATAAAAGTGTTCTTGAAGCTTTAAGTATAGTATCAAGGTGGGGGAGACATTACCATTTGGAGATGAAAACATACTATTTTCATAATTATATGATTTGGGGTAAATTGTTGTTGTTAAGTGCCATCGAGTCAGTTCTGACCCATAGCAACCCCATATAGGGTTTCTGAGGAGCAGCTGGTGAGTTTGAACCGCCAACCTTGCTGTTCAAACCGACCTTGTGGTGGAGTTGGGGTAAATATACCACCTAAATATAATTACCATCTAATAAACAAAGCTTGACATGAATAATTAGGTGGTAATATTTAATGGTGTTCATGTGACTCAGCTGGCTAATAAGTCTACGGAGAAATCTGCTGAGTGGTTTCTGAGAAGGATTTTTCTTTCCTGATTAAAAAAAAGAGAAAGCCACTCTTTAAGTCGTTGACTGCTCCTCTCTAAGATTTGGGGATTTGGAGCTGTAGCCACCATTTTACAGTCAGCTGGAAATTAAAACCAGCATTCTCCCAGAAAAATGAGAGGTGCCAAGCAGATAAAACAGCTGATACAGCAAGCCAAAGACTGTCTTCCTTTGATTTTTTTTCTCAATTAAGCTAAATATAGTCTTAGGCTTTTTAATCCAGTGGTTGTTGTTAAGTGCTGTTGAATCGGTTCCTACTCATAATGACCCTGTATAGATTTTCTGAGGTGCGGCGGATGAGTTTGAACCGCTGACATTGTTTGATTAATTAGGGGCTGCAGAAAGCTTCTTAAGTGGAACACAATGAAGCTGCATATGAATAAAGAACCAGTAAATAAGGAGCTCCAGTAGTGCAATGGTTACCAGTCAGGGGTGCTAACCTCAAGGTCAGCAGTTTGAAACTACCAGCTATTCAATCTGCTCACATAAAGATTTACAGCCTCAGAAATCCTATACAGAGTTTCTGTGAGTCAGAATGTACTCCACAGCACACTACCACCACCTCAGTAAATCTGGTAATGAAGTGCTAGGAAGACCTCTTTAAAATACAATAGTAGGAACACCAGTGCACTACAAATGTTTCAAGCACTTTGTCTTTGTTTTTCTAAGCAATTTGACATGCACATATATTTTGCCTAGATAAAGAAACTAATGATAAAGGATTTAGGTAATTTCCTCAAAGTCTCATCATTTTAAGTAGTAAAGCAAGAATTTAAACCCAAATCAGAATCTTCCCCATGGCACTTCAAAACAGCAAAATTCTGATTTTGGTGGGTCTCTGAATCACCCTACCTTCTCCTGGGCAGTGTGACAATGAGATCTAATGTACTCTGGACTTTCTGTGCAGGGACCTCTCCGAAATAAGGAAGGCAATTTGTAAAACTATGATATATAAATCTTAAAATTAATGAATATGTACTTGACATATCAAGACTGTAGAGTATACATCCTTGCATGGTACAATGTGAATTCTTCTTAACAGAGATTGTTTTAAAGAAGATAAAATAAGTTAAGGATAAAAATTAAATTTCTTTTGAAGACCTTCATTTAAGGTTAGGAGAGATCTTGGATGACTCACCCTTTTTTATATAGTTGAAAATGAATTCCAGTGAAGAGACTTTGCTAGTGCTAGCTAATAGATTAGTAGATGAATTTCCTAGAGACACGTCCAGATCTTCTGAAGTATGGTTCAGTGAATTTTTTACTGACAAATGGTTTCTTCTAACAAATGATTGTACTTCCTATTATGAACAACCTACTATCCTGGTGTGGTGCTCTGGGCTAATGCCTCAGACTGCAAAGTCGTTTGAACTGCAAGGTCACCAGTTGCTCCTTGGAAACCTTATAAAGGGTTGTTATGGGTCAGAATCGACTCAACAGCACTCAACAACAACAACGACTCTTTTACCTTCCTCTTCTCCATTCATATTTATTATTTTATTATATAGCAACTCCTTAATGGAAAGGTATTTATATCATTTAGCTAAATTACGAAAAAATATATGTTTTTGAGTGCTGCATCAGGCATTCTACTAGGTGATAGAAGACAAAAAGATGAATGATTAGGGCTGTTAAATAAAATACAGGGCACCGAGTTAACTTTTAATTTCAGGTCCGTAGTGGTTACGAATCGGGCTGCGAACCTTAAGGTCAGCGGTTCGAAACTACCAGCCGCTCGGCAGGAGAAAGATGAGGCTTTCTACTCCCGTTAAGATTTACATCCTTGGAAACCCTGTACAGGGTCGCTATGGGTCGGAACTGACTCGACGGCACTTAACAACAACAACAACAACAAACAATGAAAACTTCTTTATGTATATCCCAAATATTACCTCAAAATGTGTCCCAAACGGCATATATTTGTACTCAAAATTTATGCCACAGGAAAAAGAAAAACATTAATATTTTATATGAGAAAAATCATGAGGTCAGAATTCAGGACTGGGTTCTGTAAAATGAACTGGGTTTAGCGAACACAAGACCAAAGGCAGGAAGTCTCACTATTGACAGTAGCTTGGAGAAGCAAAGAGGAATTGACCTAAGGTATTTTCACAACGGAGATGGAAGTGTAGAGATTTCAGTGACATCAGACCACTGGAATTAATACAGTTCGTTCTTCTTGTTGTCAAGGGCCATCTATCTGGTTCCAACTTATAGTGACCCTGTGTAGGATCTGAGGATGTGAACTATCAGCTTTGTGGTGAGTAGTCCAGTGCTAATCCTACTCAGACTAATGTTGTTGTTGTTAAGTTCCTTCGAGTTCGGTCCAACATGTAGCCATCCTGCATAGGGTTTCCGAAGAGCAGGTGGTGAGTTTGAACAGCCAACCTTGCAGTTCTAAACAATATTGCAGTTCAGTGCATTATCTCACAGTGCCACATCAGGACCCCACAGACACTAATGGTGGTGGTGATTATGTGCCGTGGAGTCAGTTTTGACTCATAGCGACCCTGCACAGGGTTTCTGAGGCTGTAAATCTTTACGGAAGCAGACAGCCTCATCTTTCTCCTGCGGAACACCTGTTAGTATGGAACTGCTGACTTTGCTGTTCGCACTCTATTCGTAACTACTATGCTATCAGAGCTCCTTATAGACACTAATAGGGATTAATAATTTATTAATCACAGCACACAGAAGGCATTTGCTACTTCAGGGTAAGGGCTAGCACTGTGGTTAAAGCACTTGGCTGCTAATCAAAAGGTTGGAGGTTAGAGCTTGTTCCTCTGTGGGAAAAAGGTGTGACAATTTGCTCCTATAAAGATTTACAATCTTGGAAACTCTATGGGGCAGCTTTACTCTGTCTCTGTCCCTATAGGGGTGCTGGAGTCCTGGTGTGGTGCTGTGGGTTAATGTGCCAGACTGCAAAGTCGTTTGAACAGCAAGGTTGTCAGTTAAAGCTCACCAGCTGCTCCTTGGAAACCCTATACAGGGTAGCTATGGGTTGGAACTGAGTCTACGGCACTTCACCACCACCACAACAATAACAACAAATAGGGTTACTATTATTCAGAATGAACTCCAGGGTAGTAGATTGACTTTTAGTAATTGATTGGTTGTAGTTATAAGGGAGAAAGAGGTAACTAAAGTGATTTTAAGTCTTCCAGACTTTCTTTTAGGGTACCTTTAGGAAGTGAAACATCTTCTGGTGGTTGAACATAAATTTGATTGGGCATGCTAATTTTAAGGTACTGTTGAGAAATTTATGTGAAGAAATGTAGCAAATTTGTTTGTCAGAACCATGAAGATTTGTGAGTCTCCAGTACAGATGTATTATTCAACATGTATACTACCAGCTGCACCACATGAGAAAGATAAGGCTTTCTGCTCCTGAAAAGATTTACAGCCTTGGAAACCCTGTATAGGGTCGCTGTGGGTTGGAACGGACTCAACGGTACTTAATAGCAACTACAACATGCTGAGCAAATAATCCTAGACGCTGGATTATATGAAGAAAAATGTGGCATCAGTATTGGAGGAAGACTCATTAGCAAACTGCAATACACAGATGATACACCCTTGCTTGCTGAAAATGAAGAGGACTTAAAATACTTACTGGTGAAGATCAAATACCAGAGCCTTCAGTATGGATTGCATCTCAATGTTAAGAAAACAAAAATCCTCACCACTGGAACAATAAACAACGTTCTTATCAACGGAGAAAAGATAGACATAATAATTTGGTGAACGCTTGTATTTAAAATTGAAGTAGAAAAAGGCAAGTCAACAATCACCAAAGGAGTTCAGGAAGGAAAAGTGAGGGAGGAAGAGAAAAAACAAGAGATCTTAGTCAGCAAAGAAAAAAGAACTAAGGAGGATGAACTGGCCAATGTATAAAATGCTACTAAAATCAAAATGACCTGAGAAATGGCCATCACATTGAACAATCTGGGAGTCATAATATGTTTAGATGTTTTGGAAGAAATAGATTTAGTCATTTGGGGGCATAAACTAGATAGAATGCAATAAGTAAAGGTTAAAAAATGAAGCATGAGGACAATTTTGAATAATTTGTCAATTGAGACGAGAAAATAGGATAATTTGATTAAAATGGTGAGTGTTTTGCAGGGAGGTTAGAGCAATGTGAGCATTTATTTTTAGAAAGTGATAACAAAACACCATTAGTAAGAAACTCAAAAAAGATGCAGTGAAATTATTTTTCTGTCTAAAGAAAATGCTTTATCAGTGGTCAATAACATGCTCGACATCACTGTTGGAAGAACCACAGTATACAGAAGGCAATTTGTACTAATGAGTAAAGCATGCACTTGAAGTCAGATAGACTATGTTGAAATCCTAGCTCAAGCATTTCCTATTGTATCCTTTTGGACAAGTGACTTAATCTCTCTCAAAATCTATAAAACAAGGATGGTAGCAATAAGAATTAACTCAAGGTTTTGTGAATATTAAATAAAATATTGCAAAAGGATACGTATAAAGTAGTACTTGGCACATTCAATTAATATTAACAAACATTGCATTCAAATATATAAAGAGATCTTGCTAAATATTTTGCCACTAGTACTGATGCTAACTGTAGGTTTTATGTAAATGCTTTTTATCCTATGAGGAACTTCCTTTTTATTCCTAGTTTACTAAGAGTTGTACTCATAACTGAATAATTGGAAAAACTTTTTCTGCATGTTTTGAGATAATCAAATAACTTTTCCTCTTTCATTCATTGGTCTTACCTTCCTGACTTCCTCCTTCTTTCTTTCTCTTTTGCTCTCTCTTTTCTTCTCTCTCTCTCTCTCTTTCTTTCTTTTACAGTGGATTTCCCTTATATGTAGTCCTTCTGGTTTTAGGATTATAATTCTGCCAAAGATGTTTGGCTAGTCCACAATCTTACAAATGAATGGTCAATTACAATACACATAGGGTACATGTTGTTGTTGTTGTTGTTAAGTGCTGTCGAGTCAGTTTCAAACAGCTTTGCAATCTGGTGTGCAGATTCTGATTCTTACTCTGTCCCCTACTCCCAAAGTCAGGTGACTTCTGATGTTAGACTATAATTATTGAAGCACCTATTTGATACCTACTATGTCTTAAGCACTGGAAATGGAAAGTGTGTACCAATACAATTTCTGACATTAGGTGTGGTGGAAGTACAGAAAATGGAGACTCTCAGCTATTCTATGCAGCAAAAAGTGACAGCATTTAGGAAACACTTCATATATAAGTAACTTGTATTTAATAGTTTGCACTGGAGCTCATCAAATATTAAATGCTCAAATATTTAACAGCATTTTCCTGCCAGGAGAACATGGAGAGGATAAGCAGTATGTTTTAGAAGCATCTTAATCCCTTTACAAGCTTACTACCTTAGTCAAATAATCTCTAAGCCAAAAAATATCTATTGTTTAAATTCTATTGGCACAGTGTAGGGAAAACAAAAATGAACAAGACAGCTACAGTCTACGTTTTTATTGGGAAAACATGAAAACAAAACAAAGCAAAATAGCATAATTCTTATTTTGATTTTATTGTCTTGTACAAATCAGTTAGCTATCTTTATCTTTAGAAACAGCCTAGAACTTCAGGCTGTAGAGAATTAGAAAGGCCTAAGGATGCTGGTGTGATGATATAGGATAAGTACTGGACAGCTAACCACAGGTCAGTGGTTCAAACTCACAAGTCTCTTCTAAGAAACCCTATGTTGTTGTTGTTAAGTGCCATCAAGTTGATTCGATCCCATGGCAACCCTATATAGGGTTTCCAACCCTATATAGTGCCTTCAAGTTGATTCCAGCAGCTGGTATAACGTTGCTATATGTCTGAACCAACTAGACGGCACTTAAGGACAATAACAACAAATGTTCAGAAGGAATCTCTGGATGGTGAAAAGGTTAAGTGCTGGATTACTAGCTGAAAGGTTGAGGTTCAAACCCAACCCAAGGAACCTCAGAAGACAGGCCTGGTGATCTGCTCCCCATGAAAACCTGATGGAGAAGTTCTACTCTTGCAGAGACTCCTTCTGAACAATTGTTGTTATATAGTTGCTATGACTTGGAATTGACTTGGCAACAACGAACAAAACCAGCATGAAACATTCAGAGACTACATGAATAGGCTTTACATTCCTGGGAACAGTTTTCTGAGCATCCACAAAAGAACTTGGACATTTTGAAGAAGCCTGACAAATAGGACAAGACAAATGTTGCTGGTTAGTCTAACCAATTTATATGACTTATAATTTATAACATATACATTGCTGGCTAATTACACGAACATGTTAATTGATACATAGAATGCCTAACCCACTGCAATTGAGGTAATTTTGACTAATATTGACCCTGTGCAGGGTTTCTCAGGCTATAACTTTTATGAGCAGAAAGCCTCATTTTTCTTCATGGTGGGTTTGAATGGACTATATTAACAACTAATTAATCTATCCATTTATTTAACTAATATTTACTGAATAGCAATTTTGTGTTAGGCACTGCCTTAAATACAGCTGTGAGACACAGAGAAATTTCAAATATTTACACAGCTTACATTCTCAAGAGAGAAAGTTAATCACCATCATCATCATCTAACAAGATAATTTCAGATAGTGGTGAAAGGAAACATTGTTTGTTGTTACATACCATTGAGTAAGTTTCAACTCAAATGATCCTGTATACAATTTCTAAAGAGCAGCTGGTGGGTTTGAACTACCAACCTTGTGGTTAGCAGTCCACTGCTTATCCCACAGAGTCCACATTTAATTGCTCAATAATATAGTTAGCAAAAAGAAGTAGTACAATGAAAACTTTGAAGATAATGGAAAATTCAAAGAACATTCACATTTTCATGTGATGGGTAACATTAGTCAAATTTAGAAATAATCTATTGCAATGAGCAGCAAATTTACATACCAACAATTAAAGTCAGGGATGATGAAATTGAAGAATTCTGCCAAATTCTTCTGTCTGAAATTGATCAAACATGCAATCAAAATGCATTGATAATTACTAGTGATTGGAATGTGAAAGTTGAAAACAAAGAGGAACAACATGACCTTGGTGATAGAAACAATGATGGAAATTGCGTGGTAGAATTTTTTACTCAACGCAAATAACTTTTTTTTTCAAAAAGAGTATACAGGAATCAATTTACCTATATCTGCAGGAAGGAGTGATGGAGAGAACCTATCACCTACCAAACTAAGTCCAAGTACCGACTGTGAAGCAGATTATCAGTTGCTCATAGGCAAGTTAAGGGTAAATTTGAGGAAAATTAAAACAAGTTCATGAAAGCCAAAATATGACTTTGAGTGTATACCACCCAAATTTAGAGACTATCTCAAGAACAGAATTGATACTTTAGACATTATTGACCAAAGACCACAAAAGTTGTGAAATGACATCAAGATCATACATGAAGAAAATAAAGTGTCACTAGAAAGACTTTCGAGAAGGCCAAAAAGGATGTCAGAAATGATTAGAAAAAAATGATGAAGCAAAAGAGTTGAATAGAAAATGAAAAACAGCAGTTGGAGAAGACAAAGTCAAGTACTATAATGAAATCTGAAAAGACCTGGAGTTAGAAAACCAAAAAGAAAAAGAAAAAAAAAAAACACTCAACATTTCTCAAGCTGGAAGAACTTAAGAAAATATTCAAATCTTCAGTTGCAGTGTTGAAGGAATTTATAGGCCAACTATTGAATGATGCAGGTAATATCAAAAGATGATAGAGAAATATTCAAGAGACACTGTACCAAAAAGAGTTGGTCAATGTTCAATCATTTCAAGAGGTAGCACATAATCAACAACTGATGGTACTGAAGGAAGAAGTCCAAGCTGCACTAAAGGCATTGATGAAAAACAAGGATCCAAGAATTGATGGATGCAAATTGAATGCTTCAACAAACTGACACAGTACTGAAGGCACTCACTCTTGTGTACCAGGAAATTTTAAAGACAGCTAACTGGTCAATCAATCAGAAGAGATCCATATTCATACCTATTCCAAAGAACATCAACCCAACAGAATATAGAAATCACTGAATAATATCATTAATATCACATGATAGTAAAAATGAGCTGAAGGTAATTCAATAATGGTTGTAGCAGTACATCAACAGGGAGCTTCCAGAAATTCAAGCCGGATTCAGAAGAGGTCTTGGAACTATGGATATTATTGCTGATGTCAGTTGGCTCTTGGATGGAAGCAGAGAATATCAGTAAGAAGTTTACATGTACTTTACTGACTATGCAAATACATTAGATTGTATGGATCACAGCAAACTGTGGATAACATGACAAAGAATTGTCATACTAGCACACTTCATTGTGCTCATTAGGAACCTGTATGTAGACTTGGTGGTGGTTATATCTGAGGAGTTGGTTCTGACTCAAAGCAACCCTGGATAGGGTTGCTGAGGCTGTAAATCTTGATGGGAGCAGAAAGCCTTATCTTTCTCCTACGAAACAGCTGGTGGTTTCAAACTGCTGACCTTGAGGTTAGCAGCCTGACTCATAACCACTATGGTACCAGAGCTCCTTGTATATAGATTTATTGATGTTAAGTGTCAGTCATCAAATCGATTCTGACTAATAGTGATGCTGCATAGGGTTTCTAAGGAGCAGTTAGTGAGCTTGAACTGCTGACCTTGTGGTTTGCAGTCCAGTGTGGATCATAGAGCACTACACCAGGAGCGCTGTATAAAGATTTGTTGTTGTTGTTAGTGCTGTCAAGTCGGCTCTGACCCATAGTGATCCTGCATAGGGTTTCTGAGGAGCAGCTGAGCTTGAACCACTGACCTTGCAGTTCAAACAGCTTTGTAGTCTGGGTACCAAGAGGTAGTAATTCAAACAGAATAAGAGGATAAAAGGAATGGTTTACAATCAGGAAAGGTGTACATCAGGGTTGATGTACAGGTTCACTGTACTTATTTAATATGTGGAGTCCTGGTGTGGCACCAGAGGATAAACATTTGACCTCAAGGTCTGTTTGAACTGCAAGGTCGGTGGTTCAAACTCACCATTCGCTCCTTGGAAACACCATACAAGGTCACTATGAGTTGGAACCAACTTGATTTCACCTAACAATCAGTATGAGAAAATAATCTGAAAAACTGGATTGTATGAGGAAAAACAAGTTTCAATACGCAGTTGACACAAGCTTTTTTGCTGGTAGTGAAGAGGACTTGAAATACATACTTAATGAAGATAAAAAGCTTCAGCTTTCACTATGGATTTTCCTCTATGCAAAGAAAACAAAAATCCTCACTACTAAACCAATCAATAACATCACGATGGTCAGAAAAATGATTGAAATTGTCAAAAGAAATTCATTTAGCTTCAGTTTTTCCTTCAATTATTATTATGTTATTTGTTGGTCTAGTTGTGAGTATTTTTCTTTTCTTTGCATTAAGGTACAATTCATATTGAATATTTTAGTCTTCATCAATAAGTATTTTAAGTCATCTTCACTTCCAGCAAACAGGGTTGTATCATTTGTATATCACAGGTTGTTAATAAGTCTTCCTCCAATTCTGATGCCACATTCTTCTCTATATAATCTAGTTTCTCACATTATATGCCCTGCATATACTGAATAAATATGGTGAAACAATACAAACATCTTTCCTAATTTTAATCCATTCCGTATCTCATTGTTTTGTTGGAACAACTGCCTCTTAGTACAGACTCCACATAAGCACAATGAAGTGTTCTGGAATACTCACTCTTTGCAATGTTATCCATAGGTTGTTATAATCCACACAGTCAAAAGCGTTTGTATAGTCAAGAAAGCACAAGAAAACATCTTATTGGTATTCTCTGCGTTTTGCTAACATCCATCTGACATCAGCAACGATATTCTTCATTCCTGTCTTCTTCTGAATCTAGCTTGAATTTCTGGCAGCTTCCTTTTGATGTACTGTTGCAACCAGTTTTGAGTTATTTTCAGCAAAATTTTACTTGCACACTCTATTAGTAATACTGTTTGATGCTTTCTACATTTTATTGGGATTTTGCTCACAGAATCCTTCAGTACTGTTTTTTTCTACAGTTCTTTCAGTTTGAGAAATACTAAGCTTGTTCTTCCTGTTGGGTTTTCTGACTCCAGGCCTTTGCATATTTCATAATACTTGGCTTTGTCTTCTCTAGCTGCGCTGTGGGATTTTCAGTTCAACTCTTTTACTTCATTATTTCTTCCAGTTGCTTTAGCTTCTCTACATTCAAGAGCAAGTTTCAGACTTTTTCTGACATCCAGTTTGGTCTTGCTTTCATGTCTTTTTTATGGCCTCTTGTTTTTTTCATGTGTGATGTTCTTGATGTCATGCCACAGCTCATCTGATCCGTGATCCTTAATTTCTAATGCGTTAAAAATTTCTAATGGTCTCTAAATTCAGGTATGATATTTTCAAAGCTATACTTTGGTTTTCGTTGACTTGTTTTCATTTTCTTCAGCTTTAATTTGAATTTGCATATCTGCAATTGATGGTCTGTTCCACAGTTGACCTCTAGCTTTATTTTGGCTATTGGAGCTTCTTCATCATTACTTTCTACAGATGATTTAATTTCTGTGTATTCCATCTGGTGTTGTCTACATATATGGTTGTGGTGCTGGTAGTGGTTTTGTGCCATGGAGTCAGTTTCCACTATAGTAACCCTGTATAGGGTTTCTAGGCTATAGATCTTTACAGGAGCAGAAAGCTCCATCTTTTCCCCATGGAACGGCTGGTGGTTTTGAACTGATGATCTTGAGGTTAGCAAACCTACTTGTAACCACTTGTAATCAGAGATCCAAGTCTACATATATGGTTGTTGCTTATTTTGTTGAAAAATGGTATTTGTAATGAATAAGTAGTCAGCCTTGCAAAATTCTATCATGTGATCTCCAGCATTGTTTCTATCACTAAAAGCCATATTTTTCAACTACCAATCTTTGATTTCAACTTTTGCATTTTAATCAATAGTAATTATCAGTGCGTCTTGATCTCATGTTTCATCAATTTCATACCGAGTAAATTGTCAGAATTCTTCAATTTCATCATGATTGGCTTTAGTGGTTGGTGGGTAAATTTTAATAATAATGGTAATAACTGGTCTTTCTTCTAGGTGTATGGATATTATCCTATCACAGAGCATTGTTCTTCAAGATATATCTTGAAAACAATTTTTGACAATGAATGTAAGCTATTCTTCCTGAATTTGTCTCTCCTGGAATAGTAAATCATATGATTTTTCTGATTCAAAATGGCCAATATCTTGTCAGCTTACTAATGCCTAGGATATCAATATTTATACATTCCATTTAATTTTTGATGTCTTCTAAGTTTCCTAGATTCATACTTAGTACATTCCAAGTTCTATGGTGCTGTAGGATAAACACAGGAACACAAGGTTGGTTTGAACAACAAAGTCAGTGGTTCAAATTCACCAGTTGCTCCTTGGAAACCCGAGGCTAGATCGCTATATTTCAGAACCAACTTGACAGCACTTAGCAACAACAAACATTCCAAGTTCTGATTATTGATAGATATTTTCAGCTATTTCCTTTCATTTTGAATTTTGTTCCATCAGCAAATGAAGGTTCTGAAAGCTTTGCTCCATCATGAAGGTCAACTCTACTTGAGGAGGCAGCTCTTTACTGTCTTATTTTGAGTGCTTTCCACCATGAGGAGCTCATCTTCTGGTATTATATCAGGCAATGCTTTGCTCTTATTTATGTTTTCAGTGGTTAAATCCTTAGAAGTGGTCCATCTTGTCTTCTTCCTAGTATAATCTGGATGCTCAGCTGAAACCTGTCCATTACATATCACCATGCTGATATTTAAAATGCCTGTGGCATAGTTTCCAGCATCACAGAAACACAAAAATCACCATAATACCACAAACTGACAGATGAGTAGAAATATCTTCTGCCAAACATACATATGTTTATAGGTATAGTTCCATTTGCTTTTCCACCCTTATTCAGATTGAGAGTCTATCTATGTATTCACTCATTGATTATTGTTATTGCTATTAATGCTGGACAGGCTTTGTAATAGTATTTACTTCTGTTGCTTTTCATTCTTGTGCTCCTCTATGTCTTTCATTGCCTTGGTCATCTGCTGCTGACCTCCTAGTTATTGTATATTGCCTTTCTCTTACACAAGTTAATACATGGAAACCTCCAAGAGTTTTCAAAAAAAAAAAAAAGTATTATCTTTTCATTTCATTTTTCCATTAAAGTTTTGAGGCCCCCTTCTATGTATCTTACTCTGTGGGACAGTATCTTCATTGAAGACCACAGCCGACCCCTGCTTTTCACCATGTTCTCATCCACCTCCGACAGATAACCATTAATCTTAGATATTTGACTTGAGGAGTTGGCTTGTGATGTGTATTTTATTATGATTAAAAAAACAGTAGACAAGTAGCAGATTACTGATTGTGGTAGGGAATAAATAATTATTTTTATAACAAGTATGGATGAGATGCTTACTAGATATCTTATGGATATGTCAATATACAATGCAATGCTCAAGTCTAGAATTCTAGGTAGAAGTCACAGGTCAATATGTAAGTCTGGTAATTATCAAACCAAAGATGGTATTTATTGTTGTTAAATTCCATTGAGTTGGTTGTAACCCATAGCGACCCTGTATTATAAAGTTTGTAAGGAGTAGCTTGTAGGTTTGTACCGCTGACCTTGCACTTAGGAACAGTGCTTATCTTACAGCATCATACCAGGGCTCCCTAAAATGGTACTTTGTTGTTGTTGTTGTTGTGAAGTGCCGTCGAGTCAGTGCCAACTCATAGCGACCCTGTATAGGGTTTCCGAGGAGTGACTGGTGAGCTTGAACCGCCGACCTTGCAGTTCAAACAGCTTTGCAGTCTGGCTCATTAACCCACAGCGCCACACCAGGACTCCAAGATGGTACTTAGAACCATGCAAATGAGTTAGGTCATCCAGGAAGATTATATAGAAAGAGAAGAGAAAGAGCTGCTAAACTGTCTTAGGACGCTCCAGTATTGAGAGGTCAAGCAAAATAAATACACGGGGAAATATACCAGGCAATTAGAAATGGACACCAGTGTCATTCAGGCTGGAGATTTGAGTTTTGTAGATTAAAGATGATAATGAAAAATTAGTCACCAATGAAATTTCTCAGTTTAAGAATTTCTATATATAGAAAAATGAAAGAACAATATAAAATAAAACCTTTAGGAAAACCAGCATATGAAGATATTACAAGAGTCTAGGAAGGAGCTCTGGTAGCGTAGTGGTTACGAATCAGGCTGCGAGCTGCAAGGTCAGCAGTTCGAAACTACCAGCAGTTCAGCGGGAGTGCGATGAGGCTTTCTGCTCCCATAAAGATTTACAGCCTCGGAAACCCTGTACAGGGTCGCTATGAGTCGGAACCGACTCCACAGCACATAACAAGGGAGGAGTAGTTAGGGTCCATAGAAAAATAAGAAAAAAGTACCACAATGGGAATCAAAAGAAAACAGAATTCTGGAAAGCTAAGTATATAATACAAAATTGTTGTTATTGTTAAGTGCCATCGAGTTGGTTTTTGACTCATTGCTATCCTGTTACCGAGGAGCAGCTGGTGGGTTTGAATTGTTGACCTGTGGTTCGCCGTCCAGTGCTGATCCTACAGCACCACAAATAAAAAATCGTGGTAGTGTAAAATATTTTACGCTACATATAAAATTATTTTATAAATGAAAACACAGTAGAAAGAAGAAATATTCTTTACTTAACAAAATACAGGAATGTAAATACATTTCCTGGTAGCGTAGTGGTTACGAATTGGGCTGCTAACTTCAAGGTCAGCAGTTCGAAACTACCAGTGGTTCTGTGGGAGAAAAATGAAAGCATTTTGCTCCTGTAAAGATTTACAGCCTCGGAAACCCTGTGCAGGGACACTATGAATCAGAATCGACTCCACGGTACTTAACAACAACAACATACTTTCCTTTAGCCATTCACCTAAATTTATACCCTTCCCTTAAGAGCTTCTTGAAAGACTTAAGTAGACTTTTAGCCTCCACGTGCCTTCACATCCACTCTCCAGTCCACTGAAATCGAGCTTCTGTTGACTTAACTCTCGCTAACACCACTGCTATTTGTAGGGTCACTAATGGCTTCCTTTTGGTGAAACCCTAATTTTTTTCACAGTACTCATTTTATCTCCTTACTGTGTTAACAATTTTGACTGCTCTCGCCTCAAGAACATATGTCTCCCTTTGACTTTAATGACAGCATCCTCTTCTACCTATTTTGGCACTCCTTTGCACACTGCAGTAAACTTTGCCCACTTCAATGACACCGCCTCTTTTGTTTTGTCTTTCGCCTTTTAGGATAACTTCTTGGCAGAGACTTTTCTCTCTGCTTCTTAGATTTGTTCCTTTCCCTGTAGTTCTTTTCACAAACAGTAGTTACCTTCTATATTATTGATAATTTACAAGTACAGATTTGTAGTTGTAGCCATTAGTACACATGATATCACAGCACAAAAACATCCAAAACAGACACTCTAAATTTTTTAAAATGTATGTTTTTACCCATGTCACACGTCCATTATAATATATCTGGGACACTGGTGTATTTTGTTCTCATTCTTAGACTACTACTACCATAAGCAAATGAAACCACTGCCAGAAACTACTCATCCCCATGATAGAGAAAGAAAGCTCTCTGCAAGATCTCAATTCAGAAATTACATACATCACTTTCACTCAGAGCTCATTGGCCATAAGTAAATCACCTGGACTCACTAAGTCACAGTGTTCAGAAAGACAATCTTCCATAGGTTCAGGAGGCAAAGGACAGGACATGTTCAGTAAGCAATACCAGATCTGGAAAATTTAGAGCATATGAGAAACTAGATGTTATCACACTATTGTGTCTCTTTTACCTAATGATTAGACTTGGGGAAGCTATTCCTCTCAACCATTTTAAACTCAGTATGTCCAAAACTGAATTCAGTGGATTTCCACTAAATCTATTCTTCCTTCTGCACTTCTTATCTCATTCAATAGCACCATCAGTCTTACCCAAGTCACAGTCTTGGGTGTCATCCTGTACCTGCTCCTGTTGGACACCTCTCACATTCACTAGCATCTGTTCAATTCCATCCTTTGACATCTCTAGCCTCTGACTCATTTTCTGTCCAGCACAGCCACTGCTGATTCAGTCTATTATAGCTCACCTGGATTGCTCCACAGACATTAAATTGTGTTCACCCAGCTTTGCTTCATGCATTCTAGCCTCTAAAATATTGTCAAATTGATCTCTTTCTAAAAAAGAAACTGCTACTCAAAATTCTTCATTGGCTTTGTATGATCACACACACACACACACACACACACAGAGTTTTTAAATCATTAGCTTAACAAATAAGATTACTGTTTTAAGCAAAAATAGTACTTTAACAAGGGCTTCCTCATAGTATCAGTAATAATCCCACAGAATTAGCTGGTGTAAAATAGTTTTATATGCAATTCAGTCCATCAAAAAAAAATTTTTTTTTAAGTACTTACTCTGTGCAGGAGCCAACTTGACAGCACTTAACAACAACAACTCTGTGCTGTGATAACTAAGACATGTTCTCTGCTCTCAAGGAATTTATAATGAAGTCTAGTGTGTAACATATGCAAAAATAAGTAAGTTGAATAGAACACAGTATGTAATAACAAAAGGAGACCTGGTGATACAGTGATCAAGCACTCAGTTGCTAACTGAAATGTTGACAGTTTGAACCAGTGTCTCTGTGGGAGAGAGAACTGCAGATTTACTCCTGTAAAGATTATAGCCTAGAAAACCCTGGGGGCAGTTCGAATTTGTTAGGTGGGATCACTCTGTGTCAAAAATCAACTCAACAGCACTTAATAACAAAAGATGTACTAAAAAAGAGATATGTGCTGGAGAGTACATTTTAATTTAACCTATAATAGCTATTTTTGCTACAACTATGTTCCCAACTGGCATTTGAAACTAAATATCACTGAGACAGTTAAGCACATTTGCAGTTTTTTCACTGATATTTTATGACTAATGGTCTACCACTATTTAAGAAGTACATGTTACTTAAGGAAAAAAGAGAAAATAACTTTCTTATTGCAATATTTAATGATACATGCTAAATTTAGTAAATAATTTGACATAAAATAGGAGTCGATAGACAGTATAACCAGCCATCCTGTTATTAATGTGGATAATTAAAGTGTTCACTAAATGTCCATCCATTTGAAACTGAGGTAATAAATAGTATAACTGTCAAAAAATAAAACGAAACAAAACCCGTTGCCATTGAGTTGGTTCTGACTGATAGTGAAATTACTGGACAGAGTAGAAGAGTTGCATAGGATTTTCAAGGTTCTATATCTTTATAGAAGCACTCGGCCACATCTTCCTTCCATGTTGTTGTTATTGTCAAGTGTCGTCGAGTTGATTCTGACCCATAGCGACCCTGTATAGGGGTTCCAAGGAGCAGCTGGTGATCTTGAACCACCGACCTTGCAGTACCAATGGCTTTGCAGTCTGATGCATTAACCCATGGTGCCACACCAGGACTCCTTCTTTCCATAGAGCAACTTAATTGCAAACAACTCAGTTAGCAGCTTATTACTTAACCACAGTACTACCATGGCACCTGAGTGTGATTCTACCATGTAGAAAACCATAAATGGGACTCGGGTCAGTTAACAAAAGGTACCCTGGTGATGCAGTTGGTTAAGCATTGGAATGATAACCACAAGGTCAGAGTTTCAAACCCACACAACCTGCTCTGTGGGAGAAAGATGAGGCTTTCTGCTCCTGTAGAGATGAACAGTCTCAGAACCCAAAGGAACACTGCTCTCACCTGCAGGGTCACTCACTGTGAGTCAGATTCAAGTTGCCGGCAGTAAGTTTGGGTTTTGTTTGTTAGTTAACAACACTTATGGAACACTCATTCCATGCCAATTACCGTATGTTAATGAAAAGATATGATTGCATATTTTCCTTCCATTTGAAATGGTGGTGGTGGAATATGCTGTGGAGTCGGTTCCAACTCATAGCAACCCCTGAATGGGATTTCAATCTTCACAGGAGCAGAAAGCCTCATCTTTCTCCAGAAGAACGGCTGGTAATTTTGAACTGTTGACCTTGAAGTTTTAGCAGCCCAACTCATAACCACTACACTAATTTCAGGAGGATATAATTTAACCCCAACCCAACACAACACACTGGTGTCAAGTCACTTCCTATAGAGGACTGTTCTACTCTGAGAAACATGGGATGCCCTTGAGTTGGAAGTTACTCCATGATAACTAACAACAGTAGCAGAGAGTTACAGCTAGCAAACAGTAGTCATTATGTGAAGACGGACTACAGTGTGCAGGATGCAAGCAATTAGCTGGGACATAGACAAGAGCTGTAACTAATCCACCACCACTGGTCTGCCACTGTGTCAAACTGTGGTGTCTTTTGTGTTGTGGTACTAGAAGCTATGCCACTGATATTTTAAACACCAGCAAGATCAACCATGGTGGAGAGGCTTTAGCAAAGTTTCCAGATTAAAACAGAGTTGGAAGAAGGAGAGACACACCATTTTTTAATGGTTACCTATTTGAAACCTTATGAATGGCAGCAAAACATTGTCAGATATAGTGCTGGAAGATGAGCCCCTCAGGTTGGAAAGCACTCAAAATATGACTGGAGAACAACTGACTGTCTCCTCAAAGTAGCGTTGAGTTGGATGACATGAATGGAGTTAATTTTCAGGACTGCTGATGTGGCACAACTAAAAATGGGAATAAAGAGCTGAACACATCCATTATTAATCAGAACATTAAATGAATGAAGTATGAATTTAGGAAAACTGGAAGTTGTCCATAAAGAAATAAAATATGTAAGGCGATATCATAGACATTAGTGAGATGAAATGGACTGGTATTGGCCATTTTGAATTAGATAATCATATAGCTTAGTATGTTGGGAATGACAAACAGTTGCAGAAGTATATCCACAGGGAGCTACCAGAAATGCATGCTGGATTCAGGAGAGGGCAAACATGGAATAAGGGATATGATTGCTGAAGTTAGCTGGATCTTGGCTGGAATCAGAGAACACCAGAAAGATTTGTACTTGTGTAAAGGAATTCAACCATGTGGATCAGAATAACCCATGGATGTTATTGTCAGGAATGGGTATTCCAGAACATTTCATTGTGCTCCTGAAGAACTTGAGCACAGATTAAGAGGTAACTTTTAGAAGAGAACAAGGGGATACTGAGTGGTTTGAAATCAGGAAAGATGTATGTTAGGGTTGTAGCCTTTCATCATACTTATTCAATCCATATGCTGGGCAACTAATCTGAGAAACTTGATTATTTGAAGAACATGGCATCTGGGTTGGAAGAAAGTTCATTAACAACCTGTGATATGTAGATGACACAGTCTTGCTTACTGTTAAAATCAAAGACTTCAGCCTTCAGTATTGATTGCACCTCAATAAAGCAAAACTTCTCACAACAGGATCAATAAATAATATCATGATAACTGGAAAAAAAGGTTGAGGTTGTCAAGTACTTCAATTTGCTTGGATCCACAATCAGTGCTCATGGAAGCAGCAGTTAAGAAATCAAATGACATATTGCATTAGATAATCTACTGCAAAAGAACTCTTTAAAGTGTTAGAGAACAAAGATGTCAGTTTGAGGACTAAGGTGAGCCTTATTGAAATCATGGCATTTTCAATCCTTTTATATGCATGGGAAAGTCAGACAGTGAATAAGGAAGACTGCATGAGATCGATGCATTTGAATTAATAGTATTGGAGAAGAATATTGATTATACTATGAACTGATAGAACAACAAACACATCTATCTTGGAAGAAGTACAGTCAGAATGCTCCTTAGATAGAAGAATGGTTAAGACTTCATCTTTCTTAATTTGGACATTTATCAGGAGGGACCATTCCCTGGAGGACACCATTCTTGGAAAAGTGGAGGGTCAGTAAAAAAGAGGAAGGCCCCAAGGAGATGGATTGACACAGTGGCAATAACAACGGGCTTAAACACAATAACGATTGTGAGGCTAGCACAGGACTGGGTAATGTTCTGTTCTATTGTGCATAAGGTCACTGTGAATCAGAATGGATTCAATGGCACCTAATAACAATTACAAAAGTACGGCTGGTAAGAAGGCATACAGGTGGGTATACTGTGCTCTGGTTCACAGTGAAATCAAATTTCTACAGGGATAAAGTTAGAGGATTCTCTTGGGGGAGAAGTGCTTAGAGTTTCAAACCCAAACCCACTGGCTTTTGGCCATTTCTGACTCATAATGATCCTGTGTAGGATTTCTGAGGCTTCACATCTTTACAGGAGCAGCTGGTGGGTTTGAGCTGCCAATATTGCAGTTATTCATCCAGTACTTATGTTCCCTCTTTCTTTACTCCTGCTTTGATCCTTCATCCAATCAGTTGTTGTTGTTGTTGAGTGCCGTTGAGTCAGTTCCAACCCATAGCAACCCTGTATAGGGTTTCTGAGGAGCAGCTGGTGAGCTTGAACTGCCGACCTTACTGTTCAAACTGACTTTGCAGTCCAACACATGTAACTCACCAGGATTCCATCCAATCAATTAGGTTGGAGGAATTTTTGTGAGTTCTTGATTTGTATGAGAGCTCTTTCTCTGTATATATTGTTTCCTTCTCTAAACAAAGTTGTATTGTAACTTTCTAGTTTGTATTAAAATTATTCATTCAGAGGCCTGAGCATGAACTTCTAAATCAATAAGAAATACTTACAATATGTTTACTTTGCTTCTGGTCTGGATCTAGATATGGTCAAAATGTGACAAGAAGACTTAGTTTGTATTTCGTAGAGCTAAGAAACTTTTGGGTGGAGGGGTTAGTGAGTAATATAAAAATGAAGAAATAGAAACAGGCAATAAAAAAGTGAACAAGAATATGAACAGTTTCATGTAGCGATAAACCCACTGCTGGTGAGTCAATTTGGACTCAGAGATGCTATAGGGCAGAGTAGAACTACTCCATAAGGCCCTAAGCCCTAAGGTAATCTTTATGGAAATATACTAGTTCATCTTTCCCTAGGGAATAGCTGATGGGTTCAAACTGTCTACCTTTGGTAAGCAGAGGAGTTTAATCACTTTGCCACCAGAACTCTGCATGTATCATAAGTGTCATGAAGAAAAATACTAATTTTAAGAGAGACTGGAAAATGCAGCAGGAAATGTGGGCTAATTTTAGTTCAATAGTGAGAAATGATCTCATTAAAGTGGTAACATTTAAAGTTAGGCATGAATAGTATGACGATGCAAGCCATTAATGTACAAAGACAAGCTTAGCATACTCAAGAAAATGTATAAAACTAACTAACAACAACAACAACAAAACCCAACAGCATAGTATAATGGGAACTTAGAGATATGAGGGGTATAAGGAAAAATTAGGCCTAAAAGCTGGGGAGGTTCCAAACAAACCATGTGAAATTCTAATCCTTTACTCCTCACTCCCATATTGCAGGTGATTTTACCTCTAGCCTTCATTTTCTCATACAAAATATAGACACAATGATATCTACCTTAAGGAATTTTAGTGAGAATTATATGAGATGGTTCTTGTAAAATACTTGGCATAGCACAAAATACAGTTGTATTAATTTAATAGCATTTATTACCTATGTCTTTGTGCATGTGCACTTATATTTGTAGTTGAGCTATATAAAAACTTGATGGTATTAGATGCTGAGTGAAATTTATTCTGTTTCCCTGGAATAAGATCTAAGGTCTAATGCTGAAGACACAAGGTATTAAGAACAGTTAATTCAAGGTTCAGAGAATTGACACCTATTCAGGTCATCCTCTTTCTCCAAGAAAAGGCTAGGAAGCATTCCAACAACAACAAAAACTCTACATTGGTATAGCCATCTCACCCTCCAGTCAATATAAAGGTCAGATATGAGAGCTAAGCAAAGGCTGCCATTTAAAGAAATTTATTATGCACAAAAAGGATTCTATTTTCTTGTGTTGGGAAAAGGGAAAGGAATGATTCCCCTGCAATGAAGCCACAAGGGGGAGGATCAGAGGATATAATTTATAAAAAACTGTTGTTGTTGTTAAGTGCTGTTGAGTCATTTCTGACCCATAGCGACGCTGGTGAGCAGCTGGTGATCCCGAACCAACCTTGTGGCTCAAACGACTTTGCAGTCCAGCGCATTAGCCCACAGCGCCACACCAGGACTCCTTATAAAGACTGCTGGTGGTGTGCCATCGAGTTGGTTCCAACTCATAGCGATCCTGTACAGGGTTTCCAAGGCTGTAAATCTTTACAGGAGCAGAAAGCCTTATCTTTCTCCTGCAGAACTGCTGGTAGTTTCAAACTGCTGACCATGAGGTTAGCAGCCCAACTCGTAACCACTATGCTACCAGAGCTCCTATTATAAAGAGTAGGTCTGCCTAAATAAATAATCTCCTGTCTACTGGATGCTCACAAAGATCTCTTGTCTTTATGAACCAGAATACTGGTGGAGTATACAGTAATGCCAGACAGAGATGGCTGGCCTCAGAAAAGGGGCATACGTGAACTAGTCTACACATCTGTATTTGGAACAGCAATCATACACATATTGTCTTTAGATTCATAGACACTTAAAATGTTTCTTGATTTGAGTCATTTTCCCATACTGTTCACCAAGGGGTGCAGAGATCTGAAAAGTAGATGTTGGAATGAACCAGAAGAATGCCTCAGAAGAAAGACTCGTAGTGCTCCTATAACACAAACACCACAGAAGAGTCACTTAATTAACAGAAATTTATTTTATCACAGTTATGGAGGCTAAAATCCAAATCAAGATCTCTGCCATGTCTACTCATTTCTTTTGGGTAGTTCCATGCATTGCTTGGTTCCTTGGCTTAAGCCTCACAAGGCAGCCATTGTCCCCTGTTTGTAAATGCCTGTCTATGTTGATGTTATTGTTAAATGCTATTGAGTTGGTTTCAACTAATAGCAACTCTGCTTAGGGTTTCCAAGGAGTGGCTGATGTTAACCACTGGCATTGTAGTTTGCAGTCCAGTGCTTATCCTACAGCTCCACACCAGTACTGCATTCTGCCTTTTATATAGCTCAGAAATCAATAGATTTATCATTTAGCCTACATTGGTACAATCTCAACAGACTGGTTACATTATAGTAGATTGTATTAAGGAAAGTTATTTTTAGATTAGATTAGATCCACAAGTTTAGGATCTTGATACATATTTTGTGGAGACTCAATTTAATTTATAATATGGTGGTAATAACAGAGAGGGTGCTAGGCAGGAAGAAGAAAGTCATCTCTCCCATGCTAAAGAATGATGGACGGGAAGGGAAATACCACCTCTGGGTGCTCAAAGGGATTAAAAAATTTACCAGTCAAAGAGCCAGCCATAAGAAAAATAGTGACAGCCCATCAATAAGGTACTTCAATTGTGGTGTCAAGTAAGTAGACTTCTATTTCCTCTCCTTTTTTTTTCCATACCAACCCTAAGGAACCAACATTGGAGAGGGTGGAAACAGGAAATTATGTACAAATAGACCCTCATGCCCTAATATCTCATTCCCATAAGTCTCTAGAGCTTCATATTTAATTTTATTGGGAGAAGTACAGTAAAGAGCTTTTAGTAGGATTAGAGATTGAAATTTAAAAAGAATTCTGGCTTTCTAGATAGTGTTAAGTGCTATATGTTATAGAATCAGCTTAAGATATCCTTAGTCATGCATGTTCCTGAAGCTGTTGAAATAAGCATGGCTCCCAAGCAGAATAGAAAAAAAAAATCTATCAACATTTTTATATTTATAATTTTATAGAATTTAACATTAATAATCCTGAGACTAGATCTATGTATCTTTTGTTTGATCCTTTAATACCATTTTTAAGATGGTTACTGGGTAGCTTAAGTGATGATTTATAGAGATAGAGATCTACCAGTTACAACAGTGACTATGATAATGCTGCCTATGACCAAGAATGGGGGCTCAGGAATGTTTTGTTTTTGTTGTTACCCTCCAGTAGGTTCTGACTCATACTGATCCTAGGTACAACAGAATGAAATACTGCCCAGTCCTGTGCCATCCTCACAAGTGTTGTTACTCTTGAGCCCATTGCTGCAGCCATTTTATTGGGGGTGTTCCTCTTTTTTGTTGACCCTCCACTTTTCCAATCATGGTGTTCTTCTCCAGGGACTGGTTCTTCCTAGTAATATGACCAAAGTATGAGAGAAGAAAAATTTCCATCTTGTCTTTTAAGGACCATTCTGGGGGTACTTCTTCCAACAGAGATTTGTTTATTCCTATGGCAGTTCATGGTACTTTTAACATTTTTCTCCAGCACCATAAGTAAAGGAATTAATTTTTCTATGGTGTTCCTTATTCACTGTACGAGTTTCACACGCTTATGAGGTAGCTGAAAAATACCATGACTCCTACTGACATCTTTGTTCTTGAACACTGTGCAGCACATTTGCTGAATGCAATATGCCGTTTGATTGTTTAACTGTTGCTTCCATGAATGTGGATTGTGGATCCAAGGAAAATGAAATCCTTGACAACTTCAATCATTTCTCATGATGTTATTTATTGGTTAAGATATGAGGATATTTGCTTACTTTGCATGGAGATGTAATCCATGCTGAAGGATGTAGTCTTTGATCTTAAAGTCCGCTCACTTCCACCAAGCAAGGTTGTGTCATCTGCATATGGCAAGTTGTTAATGACTGTTTCTCCATACTGATGCTATGCTTTTCTTCATATAATCCAGTTTCTTGGATTATTTGCTCAGCATATAGATTAGATAAATATAG
Source organism: Chrysochloris asiatica (assembly GCF_000296735.1). NCBI lineage: Eukaryota > Metazoa > Chordata > Mammalia > Afrosoricida > Chrysochloridae > Chrysochloris > Chrysochloris asiatica. Next base: position 3,843,335 of record NW_006408613.1, on the reverse strand, counting down.
TAAAATATATAGCCCTGGCACACATCTTTCCTGATTTTAAACCATTCAGAATTCCTTTGGTCAATGTACAGGATATTTTTATTCTATCTGTGCGGTCCATGTGTCTTTTATGTTGTTTAAAAAAGATGTTTGAAATGAATAATTAATCAGTCTTGAAAAATTCTATCATGTGATCTCCAGCATCATCTCTGTTACCAATGCCATATTGTCTAACTATTGATCCTTCTTTTTTTCAATTTTTCATTAAAATTACCAATAATTATCAATACATCTTGATTGCATGTTTGATCAATTTCAGGTTGATGAAGTTGGTAGGATTCTTCAGTTTCATCATTACTGGAATTAATGATTTTGCATAGATTTGAATAATAGTAGTATTATCCAATCTTCCTTGCAGGCATATGGATATTATCATATCACATACAGCACTGCACTTCAAGGTAGATTTTGATATATTATTTTTGATGATGAATGTGATGCCATTCCTTTTGAAATTGCTATTCCTCTTGAAATTGCCATTCCCAGCATCATAAACCTTATGATTGTAAGATTCAAAATTTCTAATACCAGTCAATTTTGTTTCATGAATACCTAGGATATGGATCTTTATGTGGTCCATTTCATTTTTTGGCAACTTCCAATTTTCCTAGATTCATACTTTGTGCGTTCCATATTCTGACTATTAATAGATGTTTGCAGCTGTTTCTCCTCATTTTGAGTTGTGCCACAGTGCCAAATTAAGATCTCGGGAGCTTTATTTCAGTCACATTATCATGGTCAACTTTAGTTTGAGGAGACAATTCTTCTTTAGTTATATTTTGAGTGACTTCCAACCTAAGGGGCTCATCTTCTGGCACCATAGCTGATGATGTTCTGCTGCTATTTATAAGGTTTTCAATGGCGGAACATTCAGAAGTAGGCTGTCTCTCCTTCTTTCTAATATGTTTTTGCTTGGAAGTTTGGATGAAACCTGTCCACCATAGGTGACCCTGCTGGTATTTAAAATACCAGTGGCATATCTTCCAGCATTATAGGAACCCCCAAGTTACCACAGTATGAAAAACTGACAGACAAGTGGCAAACTGAAGTATAGAAGAAAGAATAATAAAAATGGAATGGAGAAAGACTGTTCATCACCAGGACCAAGGAATAGAAGAGATGGGATATTGGTTTTTAAGTGAAAATGACAGAACAAGAGTTTAAGCAACTAAATTTCTTAGAAGAATAATTATAAACAGTTGATTTTGAAATTAAAGAATAACTTCTGTATGTAATACAATTTTCTCTTTGTCTTAGAAACCTAAAGTATCTTTATGAATTCCAAACATATAACTAAATAAGATGATATAAAGATAAATAATTTGAAGAAGAAAAATCAGACTTCAACCAAGTAATTGATATTGTTCAGCAATTGACAGGCAAATACCCATGGTTATTCAGTTAGATAAAATTGTTATAGTTTAACCAAACATTCCAGCAGAAAAAAAGCACCACAGAAATTGAGATAACTTTCTGAAATATGGTTTCGTAATTATTAATGTATATCAGTGCTACTGTATACACATTTTATTATCTTGGGTAAGTGATGAATGTCTCCATCTTCCACCAATGAAAATGATAATCTTACAGTTGAAAATGATCTCAGAGAGCTTCTAACTAATGATGCTAAAATGCTCATTCTTTACATTCTAAGAAGTAAACTAGGTTCCCTGGTGATAACAACAAAAACCCAACTGCTCCTTAAGACATGGACCTATTATTAAACATTCTATTATGGAATGTCTCATTTAAAACAAGCTGTAGAAGCACAAAATATGGTAATGTTAAGAATAAATTTCATTTATGTGACTTTAAAACACAAACAATTATAATTCCATCTATAGCTGAAAAGTATAATAAAGTTGCTAAGCAGACTTATTACTATGGTAACTTTACAATACAAAAATAATGTGTTTTAAAATGCATTATTATCATTGGAGAAAGAGTTCTTATAAGCTACTAGGGGGTTAGAAGAAAAAGAAACTGATTTTCAATATATATTTTTTGTTTTATTTTCACACTAATACATGATTTTTGTACTGCATTTAGAAAAAATTTAAAAGAAAAAAATTTACCATGAGCCTAATATTCAGAGATTACCATCATTTTGGTGCCTATATATACTAGATTTGTATCACCTTATAATTGATGACTACAAACTTAGTTGTTTAAAACAACACACATCAACTCACATACAGTTCCATATAGGTTAGAAGTCCAAAATGGTTTGCTACAGAATGGGGGTATGGGAGTCTTTGCTAATGGTATGGAGGGAAATATGCTTCCAAGATCATTCAGGTTGTTGGCAGAATCCAATTTCTGTGATTTTATTACTGAAGTCCCGATTTTCTCCCTGGCTTTCAAGTTAGGGCTGTTCTCAAAATCTAGAGGACTTTCCATATGGTCCTTTCCATCTTCAAGTCATAAAAGGCAAGTAAAAATTTGTATTGTGCTTCAGATCCCAGACTTCCTCATCTACCACCATTCAGAAGAAATATACTGTTCTTGGGTCTTTTTGTTGTTGTTCTTAAAATTACACTAGGTTATACCCATCTAAGGTAATGTACATTTTGCAATGTTGTTGTTGTTGTTAAGTGCTGTCGAGTCGATTCTGACCCATAGCGACCCTGTATAGGGCAGCTGGTGAACTTGAACCGCCGACCTTGCAGTTCAAACGGCTTTGCAGTCTGGCACATTAACCCAAAGTGCCACACCAGGCCTTCATTAGCCCTCTACTTTTCCAGCTATGATATTCTTCTCCAGTGATTGGTCTTTCCTGATGACATGTCCAAGTAAGCGAGCTGAAATCTCACCATCTTTGCTTCTAGGAACAATATCTTTAGACTGCGAACCTTAAGGTCAGCGGTTCGAAACTACCAGCTGCTCCACGGGAGAAAGATGAGGCTTTCTACTCCCGTAAAGATTTACACCCTCGGAAACCCTATACAGGGTCGCTGTGGGTCGGAACCGACTTGATGGCACATAACAACAACAACATAATGCTATATATATGCTATACTTATATTTAACAAAATCATGGAAGTGATATCTCATAATATTCACAGGTTCTACCCACACTCAAAAGGTAGGGGGTCATTAGGTGTCATCTTACAGTTTTCTAAATTATCTTTCTTGCGTTAGTTATGAAAATTTCATTATTATTAATATATGATGAAATATAAAGATTATTTTACAAATATAATAATCATTCTTCTATATTATGAAAAAAATAATTAAGATTTTTGCTGATAAATATATGAATTTCTGAGAGTCCTGGTGTGGTGCTGTGGGTTAATGTGCCAGCCTGCAAAGCCATTTCAACTGCAAGGTTGGCAGTTCAAGCTCACTAGCAGCTCCTCAGAAACCTTATACAGGGTCGCTGTGGGTCAGAATTGATTCGACGGCACTTAACAACAACATATGAATCTCTTTATCAATGGATACTTAATGGTTCTAATTATTTTCTACAAATTCTAGTAAAGAATTGAAATTCTTTTAGGACTTATATATTTTGCTTTTTTTTTTGATATCTGACTCTTTCCACAGGATCCCACAAGTGGAATTAATATAAGTGGTTTGACTGTTGATGCTAGTTGTCATCAAGTCAATTCCAATTCATAGAGACTCATTTGTGCAGAGTGAAATTTTGGAAGCAGATAGCTAGACCTGTCTCCAGAAGTACCTCTGGGTGGATTCAAACTGCCAACCTTTCAGTTATTAGTCGAGCACATAACTATTTGTGTCACTAAGGGAACCCACATTTTTGATACATACTTCCAAATTGCTCAAATGAAACAGAGTTTAGAAACATTTTCTTTAAATAAAAAAAAAAAACTAATTTCAAAAACACATTGTTTAAACAAACAATAAATAAGGAGGATTCGGATGCAGACCGTGCAGACCCGGTCAGGAGGCCAAGCCCCTGTGGGCCCAAGCGTTGACCGTCTAAACCATAGGCTCTGAGGATCAGACTTTAGCTACCTAGTAGACATAGCAAACTGTCCCTCATCTGATTATTCAGTAATGCTTGTTAGTCATCTCATACATGAGCCCTGGATATCCACAGACAAATGTAAAAACCTTCCCTAAAAGCCGAGACTGTAAATTCCAAAAAGGCAAGTCCCCCCCCCCCACCAAAAAAAAAAGCTAAAGAGGATAGAGAGAAACACTGTTAACTGATGATATATGGAGGGGATAATAATCAATGTAATGAAACAAGCTATATGAATGGTTGAATGTGAAGCTGATGATGTGCCCTGTAAACTTTCACTCAATCCAAAATAAAAACATTTAATTAAAAAAAAAAAAAAGTTCATGGAAATTGAGACCAAAAGATGTAATGGAAGTTTTACATGAACTTTTTTAAGTTCTGTCATATGATGATATTAAGAAAAAAAAAAAAAAAAACCATTGTTAATAAAAATTATCCTTCTTCAACTGTGAAAATGATTTTACTAATTTTTAATTCACTACATTTTATTTTTCAAGTCTTGGTGTGGCACTGTAAGATAAGTACTATACTGCTAATCTCAAGGTCTTCAGTTCAAACTCACCAACTGCTCTGCAGGAGAAAGAGGAGGCATTCTGCTTCAATAGTTTTACAGCTTCGGAAGCCCTGTATGGACTACTATAAGTCATAATCGACTTTATGACAATGAAGATATTTAGTTTCAGGTGTATAGTCAATATCTTGACTTTTTTATATTTATTTATTTGTTTACATATTTAATAATTATCTGACTTACATATGCAGTCCTTAATACAGTCTTACTCATCAGATGAATTAATAAATGAAATTCATATATTAGGTGACATACATCAAAGATGACAATAAATTCAGTAGAATGAATTGACTTTACTTACTAGAGACAGGAAAAATTGCATATATGTGTTATTTAGTAAGACTTACTGCTGTGGTGCTGTGGGTTAATGCGCCAGACTGCAAAGCTGTTTGTACTGCAAGGTCGGTGGTTCAAGTTCACCAGTCACTCCTTGGAAACCCTATATGGGCTGCTATGGGTCGGAACTGACTCAACGGCACTTAACAACAATAACAACAAATGCTGCTTCAAGTTTTGTAATTTACTTAACTGTGCCCTCATTTATAACAGATTTGCCTCTCTTGCTCTATTCTTTCTTAGTCAATATATTCTTGAAAAACTTAAAAAGTGAGTACTTTGACAGCTACTAGATTCTGATTCATTAACAGAAAATCTTGTATGACTTTTTATAGAAGTATTTAACTGATATACCTGTGCTGCTGCTGTTAGAAGTTTGGAAGTCTCCAAAAGAGTGACTCATATTTGAAGAATGATTGCTTTCAATACTCGTCATTGTTCAAATGTGAAAAAAAAGTCTTTGTTAATAATGATATCAGAACTTTGCCAGAAGTCGTGAGATGAACTTATATAAGGTGTTAGGCTACTGTGCAGAGTAATGTACCAGGGTTAGAAAATTGGTAGCAAAAAATGCATAAAAAAGAGTTCACTGGTAGGTTGAAAAGTTAGCACACACTTTTTATAGCTGTGCATGTGATCAGGGATAACTTGATACCTGAGAATTGAAAAGCCATATAATTAGAACAGGGGAATTAAAAATAAATTATATTTTATCTATCTCTCTAAAGCTAATACACTATGAAAAATAAGAGCTGACTAGAAAAAGTAGTCAGTTATATAATTTTACACATCAAAAAACTGTAAAAGCAATTAAACAGAAGAAAATTAATAGTGAGGCAATGGTATGGCACTGTAGGCTAAGCACTGGGCTGCTAACCACAAGGTCAGTGATTCACAAACACCAGTTGCTCCTTTGAAACCCTATGCAGGGTCACTCTGAATTGGAATTGATGAAACAGCAGTTAATAACAGCAAGAATAACAATAGGCTTACTTCAACAACCCTGTTGTTGTTGTTAAGTGCTGTCCAGTAAGTTCCGACACATAGTGACCCTATCTAGGGTTTCCAAGGAGTGACTGGTGGGTTCAACAGCTGACCTTGTGGGTCAAACCAAAATTGTGGTTCAGCGTATTATCCTGAAGTGCCACACCAAATAACCTCTCTGCTTTACCAAATAATCCTTTCTCTGCTTTATCAAATCCATTCAATCTTTGGGTCAAAGTGGAAGTTAAAAAAAAAAAAAAATTTCAGCATATCTATAGTGCTGAATCAATTGTGACTCATAGGGTTTCTAGGGAGGAGTTCAGTGCTTATTCTATGGTGCCAATACCAAGACTTCAGTGACAACAAAAGCATTATATCTTCATATATATGTTGTTGTTGTTAAGTCACGTGGAGTCGGTTCTGACTCATAGTGACCCTGCACAGGGTTTCCAAGTCTGTAAATCTTTATGGGAGCAGAATGTCTCATCTTTTTCCCACGGAACCGCTGGTAGTTTCTAACTGCTGACCTTGAGGTTGGCAGCCCGACCCGACTTGTAACCACTACACTATTGGAGCTCCTATATGAGATATAGTTAAAGATATGTTCTTAGGAAAATTCATAGTCTTAAATATTTTATTACTAAATAAGCATTAAAATCGAGAATCAGCAAAACTAATCTAAAGAATGAAAATTTTAATATGTTTAATTAAAAAGCAATAGGAAACTGATGAATAACTCCAAAAGCTGCTTCTACAATCAAGTTCTTATAATGCTTTATAGTCTATTCTCAGACCACTATCTCACAACACAAGCATCCCTTTGAAGTTGACAGAATTTTGTAGCAAAGTTATTTATCCTGACAATCAAATCTATAATAATATCATAATATCTTTATTTCCTGAAATAGAATTATTTATAGATATTAATGAATCAACAGCAGATATTTACAAAGTGACAGAGATTGATGGTAAGGCTACATTATAAAATTAGGAGAATCTCTATTTAACCTAAGCCTTAAAGTTTTGCAAATTTTCTTCAAAATAGGATATTCCTAAGATGGTATATGCAGGGCAGCTAATTATTTATTATGACTCTTTCAACCAAATTTCTCCATTTTTGTGATATATTATAAATTCTAACCTCTATGCTTGTGATTGGAGTCCTGGTGTGAGTAAAAACACCAGACCACTGCAAGGTTGGCAGTTCAAATCCATCAGCTACTCCTCAGAAACCCTATACTGGGTTGGAATTGACTTGATGGCACTTAACAACAACAGCAATGCATGTGATAATGGACTCATTTTGAAATGAGTTGCTAAAGATTAATTCAAGCCTTAACCTGAAATACTGAAGGATTCTTTGGGCAAAATATTGAATAACAGCATCAAAAGAAGATGGAAGTTATATACTGAATCATTGTGCCAAAAATAAATCGTCGATGTTCAACCATTTCAAGAGGTAGTATAAGATCAAGAGCCGATGGTACTGAAGAAAGAAGTCCAATGTGCATTGAAGTCATTGGTAAAGAACAAGGTTCCAGGAATTTGATAGAATACAAATTGAAATCTTTCAACAAACTGATGCAGCACTGGAGACATGCACTCATCTATGCCAAGAAATTTGGAAGACAACTACCTGACCAACTGATTGGAAGAGATCAATATTTGTGCCCATTCCAAAGCAAGGTGACCTAGCAAAATGCAGAAATCATTGGACAATATCATTAATATAGCATGCAAGTAAACTTTAATCAAAATAATTTAAAAATGGCTGTACAGTACATTGACAGTGACCTGCCAGAGGTTCAAGCCAGATTCAGAAGAGGATATGGAATGAGAGATATCATTGCTGATGTCAGATGGATCTTGGCTGAAAGCAGAGAATACCAGAAAGATGTCTACATGTGCTTTATTGACTATGAAAAGGCTTTTGATTGTTTGATCAAGACAAGCTATGGACAACATTTTGGAGAAAGAATGTTCCTGAACATTTAATAGTACTAATGAGGAACCTGTAAATAGACCAAGAGGCAGTTGTTCAAACAGAACAAGAGGACACTAAATGGTTTTAAATCAAGAAAGGTATGCACCAGGTTTGTATTCTTTCACCATATTTATTCCATTTGTATGCTGAGCAAATAATCTAAGAAACTGAATTATATGTAGAACATGGCTTCAGGATTGAAAGAAGACTCATTAGCAACCTGCTATATGCAGATGATACAACCTTGCTTGCTGAAAGCAAGGATGATTTAAATACTGATGAAGATCAAAGACCACAACCTTTGGTATGGGTTACACCTCAATCTAAAGAAATAAAGAATCCTCACAACTAGACCAATAAATAGTGTCATAATAAATAGAGAAAACTTTAAAGTTGTCAAGGACTTCACTTTACTTGGGCCCACCATCAATACTCATGGAAGCAGTTTGTACAAGACCACTTAAAAGTGTTCAAGAGCAAAGATATCCACCTGAGTACTAAAGTGTGCCTGACCCAAGCCATAGTATTCTCAGTAACTCATATGCATGTGAAAATTGGACAAAGAATAAGGAAGACCTTAGACTAACTGATGCATTTGGAGAAGAATATTAAATGTACCATACGCTGCAAGAAGAACAAACAAATCTATGTTGGAAGAAGTACAACCAGAATGTTCCTTAGAATCATTCAAAGATGGCCAGACCTCATCTCTCATACTTAGGATATATTGTCAGGAGGGACCAGTTCCTGGAGAAGGACATCATGCTTGGTAAGGTAGAGGGGCAGAGAAAAAGAGGGAGACCCCCAATGAGATGGATTGGCACAGTGATAGCTACCATAGGCTCAAGTATAACAACAAATGTGAGGATGGTACAGCACCTGCGGTGTTTTGTTCTGTTGTACATAGGGTAGCTGTAAGTCAGAACCCATTCAATGGCACTTAATGACAGCAAGGAGTAAAGATTACAGTTGTTGTTCTTGTTAAGTGCCGTCGAGTCAGTTCTGACCCATAGTGACCCTGAACAGGGTTTCCGAGTCTGTAAATCTTTATGGGAGCAGAAGGCCTCCTCTTTCTCCCGTGGAGCAACTGGTAGCTTCACACTGCTGACCTTGCAGCTCGCAGCCCGATTTGTAACCACTACGCTACCAGTGCTCCTTAAAGATTACAGTAGAACTATGGATTAAGGGTGCCCCCACCTTATTAGCAGGTGTGATTCATGTCACTACCCTTAATTTCTCTTGGGGGCATGGTTTGACTCCAATTTACAAGACTGCTTTTGGACAAGTTCACTTTCTTGACCTGGATCTTGCATCTGGCTCATTAAGTCTAACTCCCAGATCATGGGACTTTTGGCTGATCACCTGACCTGATTTACCAGCTCCCAAAGTGTCATGCATCAACAGCTTGTTGTCTGACCAACTGATTTGGGTTCCTCAGCTCCTGAATTTAAGTGGGTGAGAAGATTCCTCCAGACTGATCTCTGAACTATGGGATTTGGGTCTTGCCAGCCTCCACAATTGTGAGTTTTGTGAGACATTGCAGCATTTGCAAGACTCTGGGACTTGAGGGGAGGGAGTAGTAATAATTGATATCAAGGACTATGATGTGGTATAACATGGTGGAAAGTCAAACAGTTGGGATATCTTTAACCTCCGAAAAGAACCAGCTTGTGCTTATTTTTCTGAAAGAAATTATTCATGTACTATCCCATTTTGTTTGATGGGAAATATAAAATTGGGCAACAGAATCCTTGTTTCCAGGACCAAATAGAGGTAGAGGGTTAAAGTATTCATGGATAAACTCATTTAGAAACCCCAATTTGAGATAACTTCCTTTCTAATAAAAATCTTCTTAGCCTTATTGATGAGCATAAAAGATTCAGTGGAGTCTTACTCAATAATTGTTCCCTATTGTGCTGCCAAGAAGAGAAAAAAATATTCTTGTAATAAGCATGTTTGTGGTTGCACATATACAAAGGAATATTTGATTTGCAACATTTTGCAATAATGAAAACTTAGAGGCAATTCACCAACAATAAATCAATGGATATACAAATAGCATAAGGAGCTCTGGTAGCATAGTGGTTACAAATCGGGCTGCAAACCTCAAGGTCAGCAGTATGAAACTACCAGCTATTCCACAGGAGAAGGATGAGGCTTTCTGCTCCCGTAAAGAATTACAGACTCGGAATGCCTGTACAGGGTCGCTATGAGTCAGGACCGACTCCACGGCACATAACCACCACCACCATACAGAAATACTATGCAGTCATTAAAAATGATAATATAGAAGTATAGGAATGATCCTAGAAGGATAGATAGTTGTAGTAGGCAGAGTTTTTGTCAACATCATTTTGTGAATGTTACATTATGTGTCAAAAAAAGAATTAAGGTTATAGATGTAATTAAGGTTTCTAGTTGAATGACTAAAATAGGGAACTATCCTAGGGTCTAAAGGTAACTGCAAGATCAGCAATTTTAATCTGCCAGTCGCTCTGAGGGAGAAAGACAAGGCTTTCTATTTCCATAAAGATTTATAGCCTAGGAAACCCTATAGAGGGTCGCTATGAGTTGTAACCAACTTGACAGTATAAATCAGTACCACAAACATTCTGGGTTCTACAAATGAACCCAATGTAATCACAGCGGCCACTGAATGTAAATGAGGAAAATAGAAAATGTACTCCTAGATGAAATGACTGAAGATGAGGTAGGGAATTTTTCATGTTGTGAGAGCAACTCTCAAGTCACTGTTGTTAGGAAGGGGACCAAAAGCTAAAGCATGTGAGGGTCTCTAGAAACTGGGAACTGCTCTCGGCTAACAATAAGACACAATTCTACTAGAAGTTAACACATAAGTGCTAACACTTTGATTTCACTCAGTGAAGCCCAAGCTGGATTCCCAACCTATAAAACTGTGAGTTAACTCATCTGTCTTGTTTTAAACCACAAGTTAGTGGTAAGTTGTAAAACAGCAACAGAAAACTAAAGAAATGGGTTAGAAGAAAAATGGAAAATCATAGCATACCATACATAGTCATACAATTTTTGTTAAAAGATATGTACACATATACACATTTTTATATGCATACAAGTGGATCTGAAAGAACAGGATACAACTGTTGCTGGTGAATACTTTTGGGATCTGAGAGTGTGGAAAAGCAAGTGGCATTATATTTTATACTAGTATGAATTGTGCTAATTTTTACCAGGTTTATAAATGATTTGAGAGTGCATTGGCTCCAAAGGATAAGCACAGGACTGTGAACCACAAAGTCTACAGTTCAAGCCCACCAGGCACTCCACCAGAGCAAGATGAGGCTTTCTGCTCCCACAAAAATTTAAAACGTCAGACCCTATACAGGGTCACTATGAGACAGAACCAATATAACAGCACTTAAAAACAACATAAATGATTTTGCTAGGTAACTAATTCATAATTAAACTCCCTATTTATTATTCCATGACTTGTCTGTCAGTTTGTTGTACTGTGTTGACTAATGTGTTGTTGTGATAATGATACGCTGTGATGTTGGAGTTATAGAATTTTTCAAGACCAATGACTTATTCACTGCAAATACCTTTTTTTCAACACCATAAAAGGTGGCCATACACGTGGACCTCAACAAATGGAATACACAGAAATCAAATCAACTATATTTGTGGAAAGAGACTATGGAGTAGTTCAATATCACTAGCCAAAACAAGGCCAGAGGCACATTGGGGAACAGACCATCAATTGCTCATATGCAAGTTCAGGCTGAAGCTAAAGAAAATCGAAATAATTCCATGAGTGCCCAAAATTACCTTGAATATATCCCACCTGAATTTAGAGACTAGCTCAAGAACAGATTTAATGCATTAGATACAAATTACCTAAGACAAGAAGAGTTGTGGGATGACGTCAGGAAAGAAAGAGAAAACCAAAATATATGTCAGAAGAGATTGTGAAGTTTGCTCTTGAGCATAGAGATGCTAAAACAACTAGAAGAAATTATTAAGTAAAGGAAAAATGTTTCTTAGAAGTGAGGATGGCAAAATTTTGTCTCTCATACTTTGCAATGTTGTCAGGAGGAACCAATCCCTGGAAAAGGGCATCATGCTTAGTAAAGTAGAGGGTCAGTGAAAAATAAACTACTACCAATATTGGCATGGTGGCAATAACAATGGGCTCAAACATTTCAACAATTGTGAAGATAGTGCAGGACTGGGTAGTGTTTCACTCTGTTGTGAATAGGGTTGCTATGAATTGGAAACGACTCAATGGCACCTACTAACACAATTTAATTATTGGTGTGCCAGCGAACTGGCCATAATAGCTACCTCTCATAGCTGCACTGTGAGTGGTTCAGTACCACCAGGTTTCCCCACAGAGACAGTTTAGACATATTACTACAAACGGTTTTCTCTGGGTGCAAGCTCATTATTGGTGTTCCTCTGCAATGGTATAATTGATTTTAAAAAGAAGGTAAAAAGTGATTATATGATTTGTGGATTATGCATTTTTAAGTGTACAGTTCCCATAAAATGGTTGGCTGGTTAGTGATAGGTAGTCTTGCTGCTGCTAATGGCCTTAATGAATATTAATATAATATTAAGGCTAATGGCCTTAATGAATATTATTAATTAACAAACAAAGGGCAAGGGTCTTAGGTGTCTTTTTTTAAACTAGTCCTCAGAAGGAAGAGTTTCAGTCATGATTGACTTAAAAATTAAATATTAAAGTAAAATTATGGAAATGTAAAAACCAAGTAGAAAAGGACAAATAAAACTGAGAATGACATTAAAAATGAGAGCTATTAAAATATTAAAACACCAGGAAAAATTGAAATAAGGCTAAAGTTGTTTTAATTGCCACTGAATGGGGCCTGATACAGCAACCTTGTATAGTGTTTCTGAGGAGTGGCTGGTAGGTTTGAACCACCTATCTTGTGGTTTAGCAGTCTAGTCCCAATCTTACAGTGTCACTCTAGAATTCCAAGACTTGAGTTAGCAACCATTAAAAAAACAAATTGAGCAACAAAATCATGTAAAAAGTAAAGAACCTACTCCTACTACTGTCAAGTTAATTCTGACCCATAGAAAATACAGGACAACGTAAAACTGCCCCAGAGGGTTTCCAAGGTTTCCCTATTCCTCTAGAATAGAGATGGGGAATGTCTGACCTGTGAAATCATTTTGTCTGGTCCTGCCAAAGCAACCGAAGTTCTAGCCGTCACATTGCTGCTGTTGTTAAGTGTC
>NW_006408613.1:3812434-3826199 GCF_000296735.1 Chrysochloris asiatica | reverse complement strand
AATTTGAGGGCACTTAACAACAACAATCTTTACAGAAGCAGATTGCCACAACTTTCTTCCTTGGAGCAGCTTGTTGGTTTAAGCTGCTGACATTTTGGTCAGCAGTTCAGCACTTTAACCACTGTGTTACCAAGTTCCCTTCAATAATGACATATGAGGGTAAGTGTATTGTTTTTTAGGGATGACACAACAAAATTCTATAAACTGGTGGCTTACAAGAACAGAAATGTATAGTCTCATGTTTCTGTAGGCTATGAGTATAAATCAGGATATCTACAGTTCTGATTACTTCTGAGGGTCTTGAGAGTGAAATTATTCTGTGACTCTCACCTAACTTTTTGTGGCTATTAGAAATTCTTAGCATTTCCTTATGTTGCACTGTGGGTTAATCAGCTGGACTGCAAGGTTTGGCAGTTCAAGCACGCTAGCTGCTCTTTGAAAACCCTACACAAGATTGTTATAGGTCGAAACTGACTTGACGGCACTTAACAACAGATGAAACATCACATGGCTCTTTATTGTCCATTTCCATATCTGTATTTTCTTTTCATAAGGGCATCAGCCATAGGATTAGGAAAAAATTTATGTCAGTATGTTAGTTAGACTTCATGTTAACTTGATAGCATCTTCAAAATCTGTATTTGCAAACATGGTCACTTTCACAGGTGCCAAGGATGAGACCTTTAACATAACTTTTTTTGGGGAGACAAGTCCACCAATAACCATGAGATATTTGAAAATCCACAAAAGAAATGTAAGTTAGGCAGATCCAGTTTCCTTCATTGAAAGACTCTTGTTAAATCTGCAGCATTTGCAATGGAATCATTTTCCTCATGGGAAAAAAAAAACTGAGGGAAAAAGTGCTAGGTACCATTTTTATCCTAATGTTTCACTTCCCATTCAGATGCCTGTGCCTTTCTCTGATGAGAAATACATTTTCAGCTACCTGTGAATCTAGGAAGTTGGACTCATTGGAGCTACAAGTACATATTCTTAGTGCAGGCAATAGTTTCTGCTAAGAAAAATTTCTTCCTGGTGTCCTCCTACTAAGGTTAAATATTTAGAAGCCAACAGCCTGTATAGGTGGCAGTGAAAATGGGGATCTACTCCATGGGAGTATAGGATTGCCTATAAATCACAGAATTGCACATTAAAGTTGTGTGATATTTTGAGAGGAGGCTAACATCTGGTCCATTTTGGATTAATATCAAGAGTTTAAGAAGTTGGATGAATGTAAACCAGCTTTAAGCACATCTTTTAAGTTGATACATTTTATTTTAAAGTCTTAAAAAGTTAATATTATCTTTCTGGTGTTCTTAGTTGCAGTTCATTTATTAAGATGATTAGCAGTGATCCCTGACAATTGATTTACAAGAGGTTAGAAAGTTAGTTTTATTCATTTGTTTAATGGGCATTGTTGTTGTTATTGTTGTTATTAAGTGCCGTCGAGTCGATTCCAACCCATAGCGACCTTGTACAGGGTTTCTGAGGGTGTAAATCTTTACGGGAGTAGAAAGCTTCATCTTTCTCCCATGGAGCGGCTGGTAGTTTTGAACCACTGACCTTAAGGTTCGCAGTCCGATTCGTAACCACTTAGCTACCAGAGCTCCTTAATGGGCATAGAGTACATTTAATGTACTATGTAGTGTCAATACAATAGCAATAATAGATAAGACATTTCTTGTCTTCAAAGAGTATATTGACTATTCAGGAAAGCAGACAAGTATACAGAAAATTATCATTGTGATGCTTGCTATGGTGAGAGAAGCATTATGTACTAAGAACATACATTACAGAGGAACCTACTTCCAAGTGAAGATATACCTGAGCTGGGCATGCTAGACAATATGGTATATTTAGGAAATGGAAAGTAGTTCAGTGGTACTGCAATATAGATTTCAAGTTTTTGGGATAGTGAAAAATAATGCTTGACAAGTTGCCAGCAATTATATAATTATGAATGTGCCATGGGACTGTTGTTAGGTGCCATTGTGTCAGTACCAAGTCATAGTGACCTTATGCACAGCAGAACGAAACACTGCCCGATCCTGGGCCAACCTCACTATCGTTGCCACGCTTGAGCCCATTGATGCTACCACTTGGCCAATCCATCTTGAGGGGGTCTTCCTCTTTTTCTCTACCCTCCACCCTACCAAACATGATACCCTTCTCCAGTTACTGGTCCCTGCTGGCAATATGTCCAAAGTATGACGGATGAAGTTTGGCCATCTTGGCCTCCAAGGAGCACTCTGGCTGCACTTTTCCAACACAGATCTGTAGGTTCTTTTGGCAGTCCATGGCACTTTCAATATTCTCCTCCAATACCATAACTCAAAAGCATCAATTCTACTATGGTCTTCCTTTTTCACTGTCCAGCTTTCACATGCATATGAGGTTATTGAAAATACCATGCTTGGGTCAGGCGCACCTTAGTTTTCAAGCTGACGTCTTTGCTCTTCAACACTTTAAAAAGTTCCTGTGCAGTAGATTTGCCTCATGCAATACATCATTTGATTTCTTGACTGCTGCTTCCATGAGTGTTGATGGTTGATCCAAGAAGAATGAAGTCCTTGACAACTTCAATCTTTTCTCCCTTGATAAGAATGGTGTTTACTGGTACAGTGGTGAGTATTTTTGTTTTCTTTACAATGAATTGTAATCCATACAGAAGGCTGTGCTCTTTGATCTGCATCAGCACATGTTTCAAGTCCTCTTCACTTTCAGCAAGCAAGGTTGTATCATCTGCATATCGCAGGTTGTTAATAAGTCTTCTTCCAATCCTGATGCCACATTTTTCTTCATATAACCCAGCTTCTTGGATTATTTACTCAGCATACAGGTTGAATAAGTATGGTGAAAGAATACAACCTTGTCACACACCTTTCCCAATTTAAAAACATTCAGTGTTCCCATGCTCTGTTCGAACAACTGCTTGTTGGTCCAGGTACAGATTCCTCATGAGCACAATTAAGTGTTCAGGAATACTCATACTTCGCAATATTGTCCATAGCTTGTCATGATCCACACAATCGAAAGCCTATGTGTAGTCAATAAAGCACAGGTAAACATCTTTCTGATATTCTCTGCTTTCAGCTAAGATCCATCGTATATCAGCAATGATATCCCTCATTCCATGGCCTCTTCTGAATCTGACTTGAACCTCTGGAAGTTCTCCATCAATGTATGCTTGCAGCTATTTCTGTATTACCTTTAGTTAAACTTTACTCGCATGGGATATCAAAGAGATTGTCCAATGATTTCTGCATTCTGTTGAGTCACCTCTCTTTGGAATGGGCACAAATATGGATCTCTTCCAATCAGTAAACCAGATACTTGTCTCCCAAATTTCTTGGCAGAGATGAGTGCCTCCTATGCCACCTCCCTCTCTTGAAAGATTTCAATTTTTATTCTATCAATTCCTAGTACCTTGTTAAATTTAATGGGGGATATGTATGACCAGAAGCAAAAAGCTGAAAATGTCAAAGGAAATTAGCACAGTTGAGGGTTTTCCTGGGTCAGCACTTCGGATGGTATTTCAGAAGTGCTAGGAGTTCTGGTAGGAGTCTTGGTGTGGTTCTGTAGATCAGCACTGGAGCACAAATCGGTTTGAACTGCAAGTTTGGTGGTTCAGTCTCTCCAGCCACTCCTCTGAAACCCTGTATAGGGTGTATGAGTTGGAACTGACTCAATGGCACATAACAAACAAACCAAACAAGAGGCTATATGATCTGCAGGTTTTGATAGCCCAATTCAAAACAGAGTCTCAATATTTGTCAATATCAATGCAACTAGAATGTGGAAAGTAGCTTTGAAGGATCTCCAATTAATCTTCATAGATGAGTTTTGAATAATTAGAAACTCATCAAAAGACTTTTTACTCAGTTGGCTATGTCTCAAAAGTAATCCTGACTATTGCTTGATAGTAATGTAACCATCTGCTGAATCCCAGGAGATCTTTAGAATATTTGTTCCGGTTATCAAAATGACTATGTTATCCATGTTTGAAAAAAGGTAGGTCACTGTTCCTAAGGCAAGTGGATGAGCCAGAAGGAAAATCTGAGCCCATTTTTTGGAGCTATTTTCATAACTGTGTATTGATAGATAGCATTGATATTCCTAACCCCAGCTCACTCAATCAATACCAGATTCGGGGGTGAGAAGATGGATGAGGCTATGTCATATCCTAAACAGCCTACGTATGAATATGTAAAACAAAGGAAGTATCAGAAGGCTGAAGTATGTTCCTCCTATTCTTTTACCAGAATAGTTTATTTATCATTGCTGAGAAACCGCTTGCACATGATTTCATTTTTTCTCACTCATCCATAAATTCTCTGGTAGATAGTGGATTATGAGCTGAGCTGGTAACCGCAAAGTCATCAGTTTGAATCTACCAGCTGCTTCTTGGGAGAAAGATGAGGCTCCTGTAAATATTTCAAGTCTCCGAAACCCTAAGATGGTGGTGGTGGTGGTGTGCAGTGGAATCAGTTCCGACTCATAGTAATCCTGTATAGGGTTTCCTAGGCTGCAAATCTTTACAGGAGCAGAAAGCCTTATCTTTCTCTCGCAGAACGGCTGGTAATTTCGAACGGCTGACCTTGAGGTTAGTAGCCCGACTGTAACCACTACACTCCCAGAGCTTCTTCAGAAATCCTATAGAGGCGGCGCTATGAGTCAGAAGCAACTCCACAGCACATAACCACCACCACCATCTTAGCTTCTATAAGATATACCAATTCTGGTTTAGTTGCTGTATCTCTAACTAATTAGGGTATGTTGTCGTTGTTAAGTGCTGTCTGGTCGGCTCATAACGACCCTATGTAGGGTTTCTGAGGAGCAACCTATGAGTTTGAACCACCTACTTTGCTATTCAAACCCACCTTGTGGTCAAGTACCTATCTTATAGTGTCTGTAGAGATGTATGGATTTTGAAAAATGCATACAGCCATGTATGTAATCACCATCAGAATCAAAATACAGATATTAATTTCACCCCAAAATTCCCTGGTGACCCTACCTCCACCCTTAATCCCCATAATCATCTATCTAAATTCTTTATATATTATGCGTTTTTAAGATAGATGTTTTGAAAATGTTTTCTTCTAGTGCATGGCTTATATTTATATTGTTTAGTAATGATATCTTTTAAAGTGGTAAAAACTTTCATAAAGTTGAACTATCATTTTTTTCTTTCATGAACCATGTTTTTATGTCTAGGCTTAAGAAATTGTGTGTAATCTGAATTCACAAAGATTTTTCTCTAATGTGCTGTTTTAAAATTTTTTTAAATGATAACTTTTTAAATGACAGTATACCATTTAGGAATACTACCCATTTCAAGTAAATTTTTATATAATATTTGTAGAATAAGTCAATGTTATTTTATTATTATTTTTAAATGTATGTATACCATGCCATTGTCACTATTGTTTCCATTCGGTTGCTTTTGAGTAAGTCTTGAATACAGATAGTGTAAGTTTCCCAATTTTATTCTTTTTTTTTTCCACAGTTGTTTTGAATATTTTAGATTCTTAATTCACATATAAACTATAGAATGAATTTGCTGATTTCTATAAAAATGCCTTCTGGAATTTTTAATGGATTTGCATATGATCCATTAATCAAGCTGGAAGGAATTTTCATGTTACCAGTATTGCGTTTTCTGGCCCATGAACATCTTTTTCATTTTATTAAATTTCTCTCAGCAAAGCTTTATAATTTTCAGCATAAAATTTTATCCATATTTTGCTCTATACTTTTATTTCATGTGTTCGGTGCTATTTTATTTTAATTTTTAGTCGTTTATTGCAAATATATAGAAACATAGTTGATTTACATATGTTGATCTTGTATCCCTTGCCCTTACTAAGTTCATTTATCAGTACTATTAGTCTTTTGTAGATACTTGGGAATTTTCTGTGTATGTTATGTGCAAATAAATACTGTGGTATGTAGTTGCTTCCATTTCGTATGTCATTTATTTGTATTGTTCCACCTAAGATCGTTTAGCTATTGCTTCATAGAATCAGTGAAAGCTGGCAACTGCACTTTTTTCTCAATTCTTTTCTCCAAGTGCGGTTGAGTCCATTTTGACTCATAGCAACCCTATATATATAGGGTTTGAACTGCCAACTTTGTTGTTAGCTGTCCAGTGCTTATCCTACAGTGCCAAATTATTTAGTCTTTCATGATCAAGTATAAAATTAGCTCTAGGTTTGTATAGATACTCTTTATTGTGTGGGGAAATTTGCTAATTTGCTGAACGTTTTCATTAGGAATAGATGCTGTTTGGTCAAATGTCTTTTGATTAAGACTTTTAGACCATTTATATATAATGAAATTATAGATATGGTTAAATATAAATTTATCATCTTCCTAGCTGTTTTTCATTCTATCTGTCCTTTGTTCTCTTTTCTTCCTTTATCCTATTTTTTGATTATTTTAATAGTCTTACCTATAGCATAGTGGTTACGAATCGGTAATGACCTTAAGGTCAGCGGTTTGAAACTACCAGCCGCTCTATGGGAGAAAGATGAGGCTTTCTACTCCCGTAAAGATTGACACCCTTGGAAACCCTGTACAGGGTCACTATGGGTCGGAACCGGCTCAATGGCACTTAACGACAACAACAACCTATCTTAACTCTTGACTTATTTACAATACCATATTTTAAAATTTAG
This sequence comes from Chrysochloris asiatica, assembly GCF_000296735.1. NCBI lineage: Eukaryota > Metazoa > Chordata > Mammalia > Afrosoricida > Chrysochloridae > Chrysochloris > Chrysochloris asiatica. The sequence continues at coordinate 3,819,519 of NW_006408613.1, read as the reverse complement.
TAGTTGCTCTATCAGCAAGGTTAGTGGTTCAAGCTCACCAGCCACCCCTAGGAAACCCAACAAAGGGCTGCTATCGTTCAGGACCAACTTGACAGCATTTAACAGCAACAACAACATGTTGCCCTATACATTGTTAATTCATCATAGTCTACTTCTGTTACACAATTCTCCCAGCAATGTACTTTCAGTTCCTTCTTCCCAATACTTTGTGTTAGTATTGTTAGACAATTTAACATATATTATAAATTATCTGTATTTGGTTACTTTTTCTTGCTATATAATCAGTTATCTTTTGGACTAAACAGTAAGGAAAAATGATTTATTAATTTATTTTATTTCTTTAATGTCTGGAGCTCTTAATTTCTTTCTGTAGTTCCAAATGTCTGTCTGTTAGCTTGTTCTTTCATATTCATGTTTGAATAACTTCCTTTGACATTTCTTGTAGTACAGATATGCTGCAAATTAAATCTCCCAATTATGTTTTTGTAAAGAGGTTTTTATTTCATTTTCATTTTTTAAAGACGTTGTGGGTACAGAATTCTGTGCAGTAGCTTTTTTTTTTTTTTTTAGTACTTTAAAGTTGTCACTTCATTGTCTTCTCATTTACATAGTTTAAGATGAAAAGTTTGCTATAATTTTTATCTTAGCTCTTCTGTTAATGTCTCTCTCTCTATATATATATATATATTTTTTTTTTTACGAAATTTCTGCAAAATGTCCTCTATATTTTTGATTTTCAGAACTCTGAATATAATGTTTATAGATGAGATGCTTCAGAAAGTTCATGGGAGAAAGAATAAAAGGATAATGGAGGTTTTCCATGAAATTTTTGAAGTGCCCTTGTGTACATGCAGACTTTTGAAGGTTACATTTTATTTTCTCTTTCCTGAGATTTTCTGAAAGTATTCAATCTGTGGCATAATAACTTTCAGTGTTTTATAGGAAATCCTCAGCCATCATTTCTTTAAATATTCTATCCTGTTAACTTTCTCTCTTTTCCTTCTGCCATACCAATTATATAGCTGTTAAATGGTTTGATAATTTTCCATAACCCTTGGATGCTCTTTTCTGCATGTGTTTGTGTTTTCACTCACTCCTTTTCTTTTTGGGTTTCCATGTGGGTAAGGAACCTATCTTCAAATTCCTTGATTTATTATTCAACTCTGTTGAGTCTACCGGCAAAAGTCTTTATTTTTAATGCCATAATTTTTATTAGTCCTGGTATGGCATTATAAGCACTAGACTAATTGCATAGCTGGTGGTTCAATCCCACCATCTGCCCCTTGGAAACCATAGGGTCTCTATGTGTTGGGGCCAACTTGATGGCACTTAACAACAAGAATAACAATTTTTATTCATAGTATTTTTGCTGATACTTTTTTTTTTTATAGTTTTCACTTCTTAGGAATACTCTGGTTGTACTTCTTCCAAGACAGATTCATGTATTCTTCAAGCAGTTGGTGGTATATATAGTCAATATTCTTTATCAATCCTATAATTAAAAGGCCTCAGTTCTTCTCTGTGCCTCTTTATTCATTGTTCAGCTTTCACATGCATATGAGGTGATTGTATATACCATGGCTTGGGTCAGGCACACCTTAGTCCTCAAAGTGACATCTTTGCTTTTTAACACTTTAAACAAGTCTTTCACAGCAAATTTGGCTAATATAATATGTTTTCTGATTTCTTTTCTTTTTTAACTTTGATTTAGGGAATAATGATAGAACAAGTCAGTTTTACATTCAACAATTCATATATACTTTTTTCATGTAATTCATCAATTGCAATCCCCACAATATAACATTACTCATCCAGTTTCCCTCTTGTTTTTCATGTTTTGGTTCCTCTTTTTTCCTATCCCTTCTTGCCTTCTGAACTTTGTCCTTGGGCGAATGCTGCCCTTTTGATCTTGGATGTATCATCTGCGTAGCTCAAGTTGTTAATGAATCTTCCTCTAATCATAATGCCACATTTTTCTTCATGTAACACAATCTCTTTGATTATTTGCTTAATATGCATACTGAAGAAGTGTGTGAAAGGATACAACTCAGACACACCCCTTTCCTGACTTTAAACCATTCATTATGCCTTTGTTCTATTCCAATGACTGCCTCTTGGTCTATGCACTGGTTCTGCATGAGCAACTTAAGTTTTCTTAATTTTACAATGTTATTCCTAATTAGTTATGGCTCCTACAGCCTTTTCATGATCAATAAAACACAAGTAAATATATTTCTAGAATTGTCTGCTTTCAGTCAAGACCCATCTGACACCAACAATGATATCATTCCTTCCATATACTTTTGTGAATCTAACTTGAATTTCTGACAGTCCTTGTTAATGTACTGCTACAACCATTTTTGAATTATCTTAAAAACATGATCTACTTGTGGATGATATTAATGATATTGCTTAATAGTCTATATTCTGTTATATCACCTTTCTTTGAAATGGGCACAGATATGGATCTCTTCCAGTAGGTTGACCACGTAGCTTACTTCCAAATTTCTTGGCATAGACAAGTGAATGCTTCTAGCATTGCATCCATGTTTTGAACATATCAGTTTCTACTCTATTAATTCATGGACCCTTGATTTTGTTTTTGTTTTTTTTTTGCCAATGTCTTTAGTGTAGTTTGGACTTCCTCCTTCATATTATCTGTTGTTGATCATATGCTACCTCCTGAAAAGACTGAATGTCAACTGACTCTTTTTGTCATGGTGACTCTCTGCATATTCCTTCCATCTTCTTTTGATGTTTCATGTGAGTGGTTCAATATTTTGCACATAGAATCCTTCAATATTGTAATGCAAGGCTTGATTTTTTATTCAGTTCTTTCAGTTTGAGAAATGCCAATTATATTCTTTCCTGTTGGTTTTCAACTCCAGTTTTTTGCCAATTTCATTATAATACTTTGTTTTCTTGAAATACCCTGGAAATCTTCTGTTCAGGTATTTTACTTCATCATTCATTCCATTCTCTTTAGCTTGTCTACATTCATTTGGTCTTTTCTGTCTTTCCTGAACTTTGCTTTCTTCATGTATTATGTTCCTTTCCTGATGTTGTCCCACAACTCTTTGGATCTTAAGTCAATGCGTCAAATCTATTCTTGAGATGGCCTCTAAATTCAGGTGGGATATACTCTAAGTGGGAGTCCTGGTGTGGCACTGTAGATAGAATAAGCACTGGACAGCTAACCACCAAGTCAGCAATTTAAACCCACCAGCTACCCTTCGGAAACCCTATAAAGGATCTCTATGAGTCAGAACTGATTCAAAGGCACTTAACAAAAACAAACAAACTCTAGGTGGTGATCCATAGGAATGTGGAACTCTTTGAACAATATGATTAATATCACATGCAAGTAAAATATTTCTGAAGATATCGATGCACTAGTACATTGACAGACAACTACCAGAAAATAAGATTGCACATTTTGTTATAATATTTGACCTTGTCATCTCAGGCTACTCTGAAATTTTCTATTTATCTCTTTCTCTCCTCATTTGTTCCATTTGCTTTAGCATCTCTACACTGGAAAACAAGTTTCAGAGACTCTTCTGACATCCATTTTGGTCTTTTCCTTCTTCCTTGATGACCTTTTGCTTTCTTCCTGTATGATGTTCTCGATGTCATCCCATAATTCTGGTTTTTAGTCTTTAGTGTTTAATATGCATCAAATCTGTTCTTCAGATGATCTCTAAATACAGGTAGGGGTATGTTCAAGGTCATATTTTTTGCTCCTGTGGACTCATTTTAGTTTTCTTCAAGTTCAGCCTTAACTTACATATGAGCATTTGATTGTCTGTTCCACAGTCTTTCCCAGCCTTGTTTTGACCCTATAGAATATTTCCACCATCTCTTTCCACAGATTATTCAGTTTGATTTTTGTGTATTCTATCTGGTAAGGTTCATGTGTATATTCGTCTTTGATGTTGTTTAAAATAGATACTTGGAATGAAGAAGTCATTGGTCTTTCAAAATTCCATTATGTGATCTCCAGCATTGTTTCTATCACCAAGGCCATATTTTCCAACTACTGCCTTTGCATTCCAATCACCAGATATTATTACTATTTCTTGATTGCATATTTGGTCAATTTCAGGCTGAAGAAGTTGATAGAATACTTCAATTTCATCATCCCTGGCTTTAGTAGTATGTAAATTTGAACAACAGAGGTACTAATTGGTCTTCCTTGTAGGTATATGGATAGTATCCTACCACAGACTGTATTGTACTTCAAATGGATATTGATATATATATATTTTTATGATGAATGTGAAGTTATTTCTCTTCAATTTTTTATCCAGGCATAGTTAACCATGTGATTGTCAGAATCCAAATGGCCAATACCTGTCCATTTCAGCCAACTAATGCCTACAATGACAATGTTTATGTGCTTCCTTTAATTTTTAATAATTTCCAATTTTCCTAGATTCATACTTTGTTCTGATTATTGATGGATGTCTACAGCTGCTTCTCTTCATTTTGAGTTGTACCCCATCAGCAAATAAAGGCCCCTAAAGATTTTCTCCATTTGTGTCATCATGGTCAAATGTACTTTGAAGAGGCAGCTCTTACCCAGTTGGATTTTGAATGCCTTCCAACTTGAGTGGCTCATCTTCTGGTACTATTCTGGCACTATTCTGGTGATCTTCATCATGTTTCAATATTCAATATTTTGGTGCTATCACACAGTGTTTCACTGATATTCATAAGGTTTTCAGTGACTAAATATTCAGAAATATTCCATCTCTCCATCCTAGTCTGTCTTCACCTGGAAGTTCATCTGAAACCTGTTCACCATGGTTGACCATGCTGGTATTTAAAATACCTGTGGCATAGCTTCCAGAGTCACAGCAACACACAAACCACCACAGTATGACAAACGGACAGATGAGTGGTGGCAGCAGCCTCATAGGCATGTGAAAGTTGGACAATGAATAAAGAAGACCATAGTACAACTGATACATTTGATTTTTAGTGTTGGAGAATATTAAAAGTACCATTGCCTGACAGAAGAACAAACAAATCTGTGTTAGAAGAAGTACAATTAGAATGCTTTTTAGAATCCAAGATGGTGGGACTTTGTCTCTCATATCGGACATGTTATCAGAAGAAACAAGACCTTTGAAAAGGACATCATATTTGGTAAAGTGGAGGGTCAGTCAAAAAGAAGATCCCCAATGAGATTGAGTGGCACAGTGGCAGCATCAATGGGCTCAAGCGCAGCAATTATAAGGATCACAGAAGACTGGGCAATGTTTCTTTCTGTTGTGAATAGGGTTGCTATAAGTCAGAACCAACTCACTGGCACCTAACAACAGCAATATACTCTAGGTTGTATTTTGGCTCTCATTGACTTGTTTTCATTTTCTTCAGCTTTTACTTGATCTTGCATATGAGTTTTTTCACAGTCGGTCTCTGGCCTTGTTCTGACTCATGATATTAAGCTTCTCCATCATCTTTTTCCTCAGAAGTTGTCAATTTGATGCCTGTATCTAATTGGTGAGGTCCACATGTACATTCACCATTTACGTTGTTGAATAAGTCGTTGCCATGAAAATAAGTCCTTTGTCTTAAAAAATTATATCATGTGATCTCTGGAATAATTTTCTATAATCAATGTGTTCCAGTAACTAATCCTTCTTCTTTGTTTCCCATTTTAGCATTTCAGTTGTCAGTAATTATTATGCCTATTAATCAGTTATTTTAAAGTTCTCTCCTATAGTTTTAACAGCTGTGTCAACTCTGAATCTTCAGTTGACTGCTTTGTCTCTTGATAATGTTTCATTTAAAAAATTATTTTTATGTTTCTATTGATTGATTGTTGGCATCATGCGCCAAACAGTAGAAATTAAACAAATAGTATTTATACTTGGAAACAGACATGCATTGTATTCTGTTATGCTTTTAATGTAGGGAATTGAGACAATTTAGTTAGGAGTTGAACTGGGTTTGAACTTCATGTTGCTATGGTTACCTTCAGTGCACCTTAGACTTTCAATTTCTCTAGAGTTGCCTTTTGTTAGGGTGGTGGTTGGGGTGCTGACAGGATTTTTCTCAGTGTTTCCATGTTATACTCGTCTTCCATTAATCACTGTACACCTTAGTACAGAGTGGTTTTCATATAACTTCTATCTTCTGTTGTCTCTTGGTATTTGCTAGTCTTGTCCTTTTTACAATTGCTTGTTATCGGCATTTACTACTTTATTGTAGCCATATTGAGATTCTGCTATCCTGGAATAGACAGACTTAGGCAGACCTTTGTACATGATCTTTAGAAGGAGCAGCTTTGTCTATACCTCTGCTTCTTCTCCCCATAGGGGTCAAATGCTCCCTTATATTTATACCAGATCTTGTATGGAAAACTTGTCTTGACCTTTCTCTGGTGGAAAGTGAACTGTATTGGTTATACACTAGGTTTTAATGTGCTGCTACAGGATAAGCACTAGACTGCTAACTGAAATGCCAGCAGTTCAAGCTCACCAGCTGCCTCTAGGAAACCCTCTACAGGGTTGCTATGAGTCAGACCTGACACAATGATACCTAACAACAACAATAGCAATATATTAGGATTAGAAGGTTTTCATTTTTCATCTCTCCTTTCCCCAGCAATGGGTCTTTACCTGCATCACGTTAGTAAGTAAATAAATAAACAAAAGAAGAAAAGAAAGTCAAGACAGGTAGTATGTGGTTTTATGCCTTTCCCAAAGTGATGACTGTGACTCTGCTTTCATATCTATTCCACCAAAGGGGTCTGTCCAGGCTCCAACCTTTAACCCACTTAATCCAGTCTTTGTTTGTTTTTTTTTTCAGTTTAAATTTTTAAAAATGTTTTTGGTGAAGTTTAAATAGCATTTTGGGTTCCTTTTCTTTTCTTTTTTTGGCTGATAAAACAATTTTTAATAGGTTTATTAATTTCAGAAATTTTCTGCAGCATGCAGACCCTCCACAAGGAAGATACTTCATTTGGCATTAGTTCGGCCCCTCCCTTCTTGTTTTTCCACAGAACATTATTTCTATTCTTAAGATTTAATTTTCATCTAATACCTAGCACCATAAAGTAGATTCCAACCCACTGT
>NW_006408613.1:3807742-3811544 GCF_000296735.1 Chrysochloris asiatica | reverse complement strand
TACATATATATTTAAAGTTTTTATTATGTATTGGGTGATGGTTTACATGGGGTAACATCAGTTTTATACTCATCCTATCATATTTGTTTCACTGCAATGATTACAATGGTATTCATTTCATTGCAATGGTTACAATCCCCTGCATGCTTCATCATTCAACAGTATGTGCTTCTATTCCCTCTGTTGTTTTTTTTCTTTTGATGTGCACAAAAACACTCAGGAATATACAATTATTCAAGTGGCCAGAGAGCACACCCTGCAAGCCTGCCCCCTGACACCAGCACACATCCCTTCTTTTTCCATGAATCTAGAGTCTTCAGCTGCTTGTCTCTCTGTGTCATCATCTCTGCCTCCATCTCTGGCATCACTGCTTCTCTTGGTAGGGTGCCACACTCCACTCCTGTTCTTCTCCTTTGATGGTCCCAGGGTCCTCTACTCTGGGATTGTAAGATCAACCACTCACCCCTTTTTGCTACAAAACTTCTACCTTTACAGTTGTGACAATTGCAATTAATCATGATAACAATTACTCACTATTGAATCATGAGAGTCTTGTCCCCATCACCTTTCACCAGGCCTGTCTAGATAGGATGAAAACCACTCAGTAGGGATTCTACCTTCCCCCACACACTTTGAATCTAAACTCCCTCTTGAAAACTTGTAAGCCAGTCAGTTTGTGCTTTTACAGCTCCCCCATTTTAGGTGGCCGATGTCTAAGTTTCCCATCCCTATCAACCATGTGTACAGAGGGGATAGGAATGACCCTTGCTGTAAAGATTCTTTCCTTCTTGGTTGGTATTTTAAACTACTACATCCATAAGTATAGGTCAAGTTCATCAGATTGTAGTGATTTTCACTTGTTTTCTTAAAAAAGAAAAACAAAAAGAAAAAAAAAATTGCTCCCTCTTTTTCTTTCTCTAGTCGAGTTTTGAACATCCAGCCATTGAAGCTAGGTCCAATGGGCACTATTTGCAAGTTTGGGCACCATTATGCATATCCCCTCACTTAATATCAACTGGATGCTTCACTCTCAGCTCTAGCCCTCCATGGCCATGTACTTGTTCATGGGCTCAGGAGTCCCCAGGTCTCACCATACTTTGGGCCAACCAGTTCTCACCATACTCCAGGTCGATGGGGGCCTTTGTAACTTGGTTGGACTCAGCCCACAGTTTCATTGCTGCTTTTCCCCCACTTCCTCTCACCAGTAGACAAATGTGGTCGCCTGTAAGCTTATATGCCTGCTCATGTAGTCCCTTTGAGTTTCAGTCTTGGGAGGCGGTTTGTCCTGAAGGGACTTGATTGCTTGCTTTGATGGCTTTCTGGTGAAGAACTTGCTTGTTCTTGTAGTAGCCAATCAGACTGCCATTTTGTTTTTGGTTTTCCCTGCTGGTCTTTCTTTCAAGAAGTATCTTCTGTTCTTCTAGCTGCTGTAGGCTGGTCTGCTTGTCTTTTCAAGTAGGAATTTCCCATCTCAGAAGGTTCTGGATGGTGATCAGGATCCCACCTACGGTTTTATACCCTACAAAGGCTCTGCAAGAAGCCTCTTTCACTGTAGCCCAGTCTTTCTTGTGAGCACCCAGTAGATTCTGTGGGGAAAAGACTGTAAGTAACTGTGAATTCCTCTGTGCTTGGACACCTCGGATTCTAGACCCTTCATCTTTAGCACTTTCAAAACTTTTTGCTGATTTTTTCTTATCCATTTCTATGGTAACTGGCATCTCTTTGTTATGTGTTCTGTTTTATGAAAGATAGTCCTTTCATCCCATTTATCCTTGGCAGGATCTGACCCTCCTTGGCATTCAGGCTACTTGTCTGCTGTAAAACCTCAACTTTCTAATGACTTTTTAATACAATTGTGATGTTCTCGTTTGTTCATCTACTTATTGTTGAGTAGGAATACTAATTCTTTCAGGCATCAATGTCTTAGGTGGACTTCTGGAATGCTGCTCTATGATCAGTACAGGACTTTGAACCACAAGGTCTGTAGTTTAAACTCACCAGTTGCTCCTCAGAAACCCTATACAGGGTTGCTATGAGTTGGAACCCACTTGATGGCCCTTAACAACACCTCTTCAGTAGAAACTGAATTTTATTTACATTCTATTTTTAAACTTCCTTTTAATTTTTTTGAACTTTTATTTGTAAATTGAGTGAAGGTTTACAGAGTAGGTCATTATTTACTGGGTGTCTTGTTTCCATTCCTCCTTCCTTCCCAAACCTTCTGAATTTTGTCCTTAGGTAAATGCTGCCCTTCTGGTCGCTAATGGTTGACCATCCTATAATGTACATGTGTCACTAGTGTTCTTGCCCCCACTAATACACCTATCTATTGCTTGGCTGAAAATTGAGCCTCAGGAGTGAGTTCAGTAAACTGCCTTGTTAATAAAAAAATGTTTTAGGCATTGTTGTTATTGTTAAATGCCATCGAGTAAGTTCCAACCCATGGTGACCCTGTGTAGGGTTTCCAAGGAGCAGTTGATGAGCTTAAACTGCCGACCTTGCAGTTCAAATGGCTTTGTAGTCTCATGCATTAACCCACAGCCCACATTGGTCTATATTAATTTGTAAAAATATCTTATCATATTTAATAGTTATCTCACATGCTACCATACATATGAATCATAATGTATTTAGCATAATTTTATTATGAAAGGCCTATTTTATATTTTATACAAATGATACCTTTGTATCATTGAACATATAAAAACTATATTGAGATACACTGCTCCATTTCTCTTATCATTTATTTCCTTGCCCCTCCCTCCTTATAGGTAAATATTTTTATTAGTTTCTTTTTTATTCTTTATTGTTTCTTTGTGCAGTACAAACTGATATAAATTATATTCTTATTTTCTCATCTTTATTCTACAAAAAGTAACATGCTATATACAAGAGTCCTGGTGTGGCACTGTGGGTTAACACGCCAGACTGTAAAGCTGTTTGAACTGCAAGGTTGGCAGTTCAAGCTCACCAGCTGCTCTTTAGAAACCCTATACAGGGTCGCTATGGGTCAGAAATGACTAGACAGCACTTAACAACAACAACACCATACTTTGATTTTAAATTGTTCTGGTCTGTATCTCTACATATCAGTATATGTAAGTGTTCCTCATTGTTAAAAATATCTATCTAATATTCTAGTATATTCACTAAATAGCATTCTAAGCATTGTATACCTATTATTCAATCAGTACTATAATGACAGACATGAATTATTTTAACCTTTTGCTATTACTAAGAAAAATTTCTTGTTAGAATATGTGCATGCTTATTCCCAGAATAGATTCTCCTAACTGGGATCCAACTAATCTACTGATAGGCATTAAGTAATTTATAATTTCTTTTAATGATATATAATGAAATACTGAATACCATTGTATTTTTGTACATCTTTGTATGATTTTCAGGAATTTCCTTAGAATAAATATTTAGATTTCCATTTCAAAGGATAAACTAAGATACTCTCCAGCAAGTTTTAATTATTGATAAGGTATGCAAATTTTTTTTCATGCCTTTATTTATTCTTTATATTGTTATTATTTGTCAATATTGTTTTTTATCATAGTGATAACTTTTAGTTTGTTGGTTTGCTTTTACGTATAAGCTTTAAATTTTATTAATTAAAAATATTGTCAGTCTATTACAGTTTCTTGCCTTGCAATCATGTTTGGATATACCTTCCCCATCCCAGGTTTATAAAATATTCTTCTATGGATGTGTACCTGGAGTCTTGATGTGATGTTGTTGTTGTTAGGTGCCATTGAGTCGGTACCGACCCATAGCGACCTTATGCACAGCAGAA
>NW_006408613.1:3804004-3807157 GCF_000296735.1 Chrysochloris asiatica | reverse complement strand
TTGGTTTGAACCATAAGTCTGGTTTAAGCTGAAAGGTTGGTGGTTCCAACTCACCAGCTGCTCCTTGGAAATCCTACACAGGCTTGCTATGAGTCCAAACTGACCCAATTGCACCAACAAAAACGATCTTTAGCTATGTTTATTTTTACAAATGATGTGAAGTAGTTCTTAAAATAAAGCCCCCCTTTCTTTATAAATTTAAAATGTTTTCCTTCACCAGAAAAATGACTCAGAGATGTTCAAAGCTATCAGAGTACTATCTCCTCAATTTGAGTTAAGCAGAACAAAAACAAAATATCCAAAAATGAAATCACTTGGTCTACCTTTAAATAGTCAAAATTTAATGTAATTTAATATCTCCACTAATAATACTACCTAAGCTCATTTTAGGAGCTCTGGTAGCATAGTGGTTACGAATCGAGTTGCGAGCCTCAAGGTCAGCAGTTCGAAACTACCAGTGGTTCCGCGGGAGAAAGATGAGGCGGTCTGCTCCCGTAAAGACTTACAGCCTAGGAAACCCTGTGTAGGGTCTCTATGAGTCGGAATCGACTCCACGGCACAGCACATAACAACAACAACAACAAGCTCATTTTACAGTTCAAAACTACCAGCTGTTCCTCAGGAGAAAGATGAGGCTTTCTGCTCTCTGTAAAGATTTACAGCCTCAGAAACCCTGTACAGGGTCGCTATGGGTCGGAACTGACTCCACGGCACATTAACAATAACAAGCTAATTTTAAAATTCAGTGTGTTCAGTTTAGTAGTAACTTGAAATTTATTATTTCAATTAGTTTATAATAATTCTAAGTGGTACTCTGCATATGAGCAGTATCTCTCTGCCTTCCTAATCTACAAACAGAGCTCTAGCCCAATCTTAAGCAACTGACTTTCCTGATCAATCAAAACACTTATTTATAACCCTGTGCATTCAGTCACTAACACAATGTGAGACTAAGTTTTTTGATTGTTTCTCCCTTAAGGAGTGTTAGACTTTCCATTACCTTGCATTATTCTAGAGAAGAACAGCAAGGTGAAAGTGAAAATACTTATAAGTGTAACAAGGGTACATATTACATTATTAATGGGAAGACTGGTTTTATTTTCTCCAATTTAACAGCAGGAAGACAAGACTGTTTCAACAGAATCACTCTGGCACTGTACCAAGAGGTCAAGCTTTTTGAAGTAGAATATGTACAGTTTTTACAGAAGGGCTTTTATATTATATGACTTCAAAAGAAGGACCTATAATAGGCAATTAAAGGTCCAATCTTCTTCCAGTTCAAAAGAACTGCAGGTGCAGCCCATTTGATATTGCTCTATAGTGGTTTGGGAATTGCATAAGAAGCTCTCCAAAATTTAGTATGTCAGTAATTCATACTTTTCATATTCAGTGATAAGAACATAAATCCATACCTATCAAATTAAAATAAGAATGTAATTATTAGGTTCACGTTGTCATTTTATTTGCATTCTTAAATACATTAATGTTAAAAGAGTTGCTTTTGCATACCAAAAGGAGAATGAAAACCTTCAGAAGGTTGTTGTTGTTAAGTGCCTTTGACTCAGTGCTGACTCATAGCACCTTGTATAGGGTTTCCTAGGAGTGGCTGGTGGGTTTGAACTTCTGCCTTATGATTATCAGTCCAGTGATTATCTTACAGTGCCACATCATGAAAATCAACTTGTAGAACTATCAATTTTAAATAAGTCTTTGGGTACAAAATAAACTCTACAGTGAAGATAGACTATGTAGTTACTTAAGTGGCAAAATAAACAGGTTAATTGAAATTACTTCCATACCTTCTCGCCTTTCAGAAGCTGTGAAAATTTCCATTATTGCTAATGGCAGTTCCTGAAAGGAGCCATGTGCAGTAAGTAGTCTATGGAGCCATTAAAGGCAGGCTGTAAATTGACTAAGATTGAATTGATTACTCATTTGTTCTCCAAGACATGGGTATGCTAGTCTTGGAATCCCCAGATTGTCTTCTTTGGTCCTCACATGCTCCCTTTTCCCCCTCTATCACTTGCCTCTGCAGTTGTCCAACTGTTGGCCCTTGACAACTGGTCACTTATGACTCCTGGCTACAATAACATATCCTTCTAGCTAGCTCTTACAGTTAATTAATTCCTATGATCAAAGCAATGATGGTGATGGTGGTGCGCTGTGGATTCGGTTCTGATTCATAGCAACTCTGTTTCCGAGGCTGTAAATCTTTAATGGAGCAGAAAGCCTCATCTTTCTCCTGTGGAACAGCTGGTCGTTTCGAATTGCTGACCTTGAGGCTAGCAGCCCGACTTATAACTACTATGCTACCAGAGCTCCTTAAAGCAATAGCTCCTGTAACATTTTAACTGAAATAATCTAAAATTATTTCATAACTTAAGCAATACATTTTGGGAACTGCATATGTTTCAACTAGGTTTTTGAGGTTTTGTAATGCTAATTTGAGTGAGGCATGAGCTTGCCTTGTGAAGGGATTTCTGCTTGAGGGGGAATTAAAAGGTTTCACTGCTTTTTTGAATCTTAGTTATCCTGGAAATGCTATCCCACAACTGGGAAACTTCAAAAATGGCTTTTGATAATGCTCACACTTCCAAGAATTTCAGAAGGAAATTTTTCTTCAACATAAATACTTAATTGTCTATATCCAAATTATGATAAGTCATTCAATATTGGTTTATGGGTGTTTTATTTTCTTAACTTAATAGCATCTTTCTGAAGTTCAGATTTCTTAGATTAAGAAAGAAGGAAACAAGATGTAAAATTTTAACCATATACATAAAACATCTCTGGAATTATTAGATAATTTTTTTTAACTGTTTCCTTTGAAATACTTGAAAAATGTATGGCGATAACTGAATTATGCCTTCTGTAATATCTTAACCATTTAAAAAAATGTTGCATATAAAATTTTTGCCTAGCAATATTTTTGTTTTATATTAAATATTAACATTTCAGTATATAATGAACCTGACATACCCTTTAAAGAGTATTTTAACATTCAAGGAAACTGTTCTCCTCTATTATCGATAAGTTACAAATACTAGTATTTATCTAAGTACTAAAGTACATAATTTTAAGTGGCTGCCTATTGATGTCAGAATTTTGGGAGTCCCAGTGTGGCGCTATAAGGAGCTCTGGTAGCGTAGTGGT
>NW_006408613.1:3744163-3803329 GCF_000296735.1 Chrysochloris asiatica | reverse complement strand
ATCTGCTCCCATAAAGATGTACAGTCTCAAACATCCTAAGGAATGATTCTGTTCTGTACTTTAGGGCATAAGGGTAACTATGAGTGTGAACTAACTCCACAGCATTAGGTTTGGTTTGAGCTCTTATTTTATTTTTACATACTAAAATCTGACTGCCTACATATTGACTCATTATTTCTCCAAAACACCAAGTTTATTCCTGTCTTTGGGTCATAGTCTCTGTTATACATCTCATCCAACATCTTTAATTTCTAATGCTCATGTTTCTATTATGATCTGATGCCTCGTAGCAATAATTTTTTGACTAGGAAAAGGCTTTTGACTGTGTGTATCATGACTATTTATAGACAACATTGCAGAGAATGGATATTCCAAAACACTTACTTGTGCTCATGAGGAACCTGTACCTAGAACAAGAGATAGTCAGTCAAATAGAAGAAAGAGCTATTGCCTGGTTTAAAATCAAGGAAGATGTGCACCAGGGTTGTATCCTTTGCCATCAGGTCCTATGCTATCATCACAATCATTGTTAAACTTGAGTCCATTGATGCTGCCACTGTGTCAGTGCATTTTATTGGGGATCTTCCTCATTTTCACTGATTCTGTACTTTACATAGAATGATATACTTCTTCAGGAACTGGTCCCTCCTGATAATATGTCTGAAGTATGAGAGATGAAGTCTGCCCATCCTGGCTTCCAAAGAACATTCTGGCTGCACTTCTTCCAACACAGATTTGTTTGTTTTTTGGCAGTTCATAGTACTTTTAGTATTCTTTTCCAACACCATAATTCAATACATCAATTTTTCTGTGGCTTTCCTTATTCACTGTCCAACCTTGGCATGCATATGAAGCTATTGAAAATACCATGGCTTGAGTCAGGTGCACATTAGTCCACAAACTTGACATTTTTGCTCTTTATCACATTAAAGAGGTCTTGTGCAGCAGATTTGCCTAATGCAAAACATCATTTGATTTCTTGATTGCTGCTTCCGTATGTGTTGATAGTGGATCCAAGCAAAATGAAGTCTGAAAACTTCAATCTTTTCTCCATTTATCATATTATTTATTGGCCCAGTGGTGAGGATTTTTTGTTTTCTTTAATCTGAGGTGTAATCTGTACTGATTGCTATCTTCTTTGATCTAAAATACTTTGATTTTCATCAGTATTTTAAGTCCTCTTCACTTTCAACAAGAAAGGTTTTATCATCTGCATATGACAGGTTGTCAATGTGTTTTCCTCCAATCCTAACGTAATGTTCTTCATATAATTCAGTATCTTGAATGATTTGCTCAGCATACAGACTGAATAAATATGGTGAAATAATAAAACACTGGAACACACCATTCCAATTTTAAACCATTTGGTTTCCTCTTCTTCTGTTTGAACGACTGCCTCTTGGTCTCTGTGTAGGTTCCTCAGCAGCAAAATCATGTGCTCCTTCTAGAATACTCATACTCTCCAATGTTGTCAATAGCTAGTCATGGGTTGCACATTTGAAAGCCTTTGCTTAGTTAATAAAGCACAGGCAAACATCTTTCTGGTATTCTCTGCATTCAGCCAAGATCAATCTGATATCAGCAATGATATTCCTCGCTCCACATCCTTTTTCTGAATCCAGCAGGAAGTTCTGTCAATATTTGGTTGCAGCCATTATCTTCAGTAAAACTCTAATTGCATGGAATATCAATGATACTGTCCAATGATTTCTGCATTCCATTGGGTTACCTTTCTTTGGAATGGGCATATATACAGATACCTTCCAGTCAGTTGACCAGGTAGTTGTCTTCCAAATTTCTTGGCATAGATGACTGAGTGCCTCCAGTGTTGCATCAGTTTATTGAAAATTTTCAATTTATATTCCATCTATTCCCAGTACCTTGTTCTTTGCCATTGCCTTCAATGCACCATGTAATTCTCCCTTCAATACCATTGACTGTTGATCATGTACTACCTCTTAAAATGGTTGAACACCGACCATTTCTTTTTGGTATAGTGACTCTGCGTATTCTTTCCATCTTCTCTTGATGTTTTCTTCATCATTCAATACTGTGCCCCTTGTTGAAGCCTTTAATATTTCAAGTTTAGGCTTTAATTTTTCCTTTAGTTCTTTAAGCTTGATAAATCTGAGTAGGTTCTTTTCTTTTGGGTTTTCTAATTTTAGGTCTTTTCACATTTCATTATAATACAAGACTTTTTTTTTCTCATGCTGCTCTTTGAAATTTTCTGTTCAAATCTTTTACTTCAAGTCTTCCATTTGCTCGAGAGCAGGTTTCAGATTCTCTTCTGTTATCCATTTTTTTTTCTATCTTGTCTTCTAAATGACCTTTTTCTTTCTTCCTGTGCGATGTCCTTGATGTCATCCCACAACTTTTATAATCTTCAGTCATTATTGTCTAATGCATCAAATCTGTTCTTGACCTCTAAATTCTAAATTGTGCTCAAGTTCATAATTTGGCTCTCATGGACTTGTTTTAATTTTCTTCATCTTCAATCTGAACTTACATATAAGCAATTGATTGCCTATTCCACAGTCTGCCCCTGGCTTTGTATAGCTGATGATATTGAACTTTTCCATGAATTTTTCCCCACAGATGTACTCAGTTTGCTTTTTGTGTTTGCCATCTGTTGAGGTCTATGTATATAATCATCATTCATGTTTCTCAAAAAACATAGTTACAATGAACAAGTCATTGGTCTAGCAACATTCCCTGTGTTATCACAGGCAACTCTACTTTGAAGAGGAAATGCTACCACGGTCGTATTTTCACTGTCTTTCAACCTGAAGGACTCATCTTCTGGAACTATAGCTGACAATATTCTGGTGTTAGTCATTATGTTCCAGTATTCAATATTCTGGTGCTAAGTGATCGTGTTTTACTTGTATTTGTAAGGTTTTCAGTAGCTAAAATTCAGTAGTCTTCCTCTCCTTCCTCGTCTGACTTACTCTGGAAGCTCATCTAACCTGTCCACCATGGGTGGTATTTAAAACACTAGTGGCATGGGTCCAGCATCACAGCAACACTCAAGCCACCACAATAGGACAAACAGACAGACAAGGAGTGGGAAGGCTCATAAACAACATGCAATATGCACATGACACACCTTGCTTGCTAGAATCAAAGAGAACTTGAAATACCTAATGATGAGGATACAGAGACCACGTCCTTTAGCTGGATTGCACTTCAGTGTAATGAAAATGAAAATCTTTACAACTAGACCAATAAATAACATCAAGATAAACGGAGAAAATATAGCAGTTGTCAAAAACTTCATTTTGCTTGGGTCCACAATCAACACTCTTGGAAGCAGGAGTCAAAAAATCAAATGACATATTGCATTAGGAAAATCTGCTGCAAAAGACCTCTTTAAAGTGTTAAAGAGTAAAAATGTTACTTTTTTGAAGAAGATGTTCCTTACCCAATCCGTGGTATTTTCAATTGCCTCATATGCATACGAAAGCTGGGCAATGAATAAGGAAGACCTGAGAAAAATTGATACATTTGAATTATGGTGTTGCTGAAGAAGAATATGGACTATCAGAAGAAAGTACAAGTTTGTTTTGGAAGTTGGCTTCTTCCTTAGATGCAAAGATGGGGAGACTTTGTTTCTAGTACTTTGCACACGTTGTAAGGATGGGCTAGTCCCTGGAGGATATCATGTTTGGTAAAATGCAGGGTCAATGAAAAAGAGGAAGATCTCCAACCAGATGGATTGACACAGTGACAGTGACAGCAACAGTGGGCTCAAACATAACAGTTGTAAGGATAGTGCAATCTTTTTGTTGTACGTAGTACTGATATGAGTCAGAATCAGCTTGATGGAATCTAATCACAATAATTGTTGTTAAATGCTATTAAGTCAGTTCCAACTCATAGAGACTCTGTATACAGTTTCTGAGGAGCAGCTAGTGGGTTTGAACTGCCACCTTTGTGGTTTGCAGTCCTGTGCTGATCCTATAGCACTACACCAGAAGTCCAACAACAGCAATATGACTAGTTATTAGTTATTGATTTCCCATATCATTTCCCATTATATGTTATAATCTTGTTGTTTAGAACTTGTCTATTTCTTGATTGTATCCAAATGATTCAATAAATTAATTAGGTAATATCACACAAATATTATTTTCCTTTCCCCTAGATATCATGTTATTCTCCAGGAATATGATACTGTTATTTATGAGTAAAATATTATTCTACAAATTGTATATTATATTTATCCTTGAGAATGAACCCCTCAGTGTAAATGCCACTTCTTCAGGGAGATAAACCATAAATCCCTCAAACAGATTAGGGAATCTTGTTTTACACTTTAGAGAAATCCTGATTTTATCCTTGTATACTATCTATGGTGCTTTTAGCTACTCATTCAGTCCATTGTTTTCTGTTAGATTATAACAGGAGCCAGAAAATTTTTTTATGTTAAAGGCCAGCTATAAGAATTTTAGGCTTATGGGTTGAATATTTTCTGTCATAATTACTCAACTTTACTATTATACCTAGAAAACAGCTAAGGACTGTATGTAAATTAGTCAGCATAGTTGTGTTCCAATAAAACTTTATTTTTAAAAAGAAGCAATGTGTTTGATTTAGCAGGCCATATTTTGCCAACTTTTGAATGATTATTAGTTTCTTGTTCCTGTCCTACTTGCTATTTCATCAGCATTAGAACGACAGTTGCACATAGTGCTTGGTATATATTCTAAATTAATAAAATGTTATGATCATTGATAATTCAATCTAATTCAAACAAAAATATTTTTCCCAAGCTGTTAACCACAATGACAAGCAATCAATGGAATGAAAAGTTTTTTCTCTCAGACAATTTCTCATATTCTCTCTGTTCTCCATTCCAATAGGCACCTTTCCAGATTAGCTTTTTAGTCATTCCCTTCATCTGCACTATGAACAATGATCTACAACTAGATATTTTAAAAGATTAAGGTGAGGATAGTCAATTAGGAAATCAGTGGTCAAAAAACAAAATAAAACAAATGAGGAAGCAGGAGTATTAATAATAACCCATTACACTTAAAGGAGCCCTGGTAGCATAGTGGATTATGTGTTGGGCTGCTTAACTGAAAGTTCAGCAGTTCAAATCTACTAGTCTCTATATGGGAGAAAGATAAAGCTTTCTGCTCCCATAAAGATTTGCAGCCTCAGAAACCCTATACAGTGTCACTATGAGTCAGAACCAATTCCATAGCACATAACCACTATGGCCACCACCATTACACGCAATCCAGCACATGGCCATGGAGTCCATTTATACTCATAGAGACCCTGTAGGGCACAGAAGAACTGTCCCACAGGATTTCTAAGTTTATAATTTTTTTACGAAAGGAGACTGACACATCATTCTGCTGCCACCATTGAGTGACTGGTGGATATGAACCATCAACCTTTTATTGGACAAGTACTTATAGCAGTGTCTCACCACTGCCTGGGAACTTAGGACCATAGTCTCAGGGGACACCATGATCAGTTGGCATAACATAGTCCACAAAGACAATGTTCTATATTCTGCTTTGGTGTGCGAGGCCTGGGATCTTAAAACTCATGAGTGCTCATCTAAGGTGCAAATATTGGTCTTTCCATGTGCAGAAGAAAGAAGAGTGATGAAAATTGAAGATGCTTGTAATCAACGAGTCTAATGAACTAATGAATCATGTGAATACAAGTCCCCACAACTCTGAGACCAAAGAACTAGATGGTGCTCAACAACTACTACCAACTTACTCTGAAAGGGATTACATTTAGAAGGTCCCAAAATAGAGTTAGAGAAAATGTGGAACAAAACTCAAAATTGTATTAAACAATGACCAGGCTTTCTAGTCATAAAAAGACTGGAAGAACCCAAGACTATGGCCCTTGGTCATCTATCAGGTCTGAAATGGAACTCACCGTTGTGGCCCAATTTTCAGCCAAGCATTAGCTAGCTATATAGGGGCAACAACAACACTAGTAAGGTATGCTTACCTTGGAATAGTCAACCATTTAATATCAAAAGGACAACATTTACCTAAGAACAAAGTCGAGAAGGGTTGGGAAGGAGGGTAAAATGGAAATAAGAACCACAGGTAGGAAATGAGAAAACTGTCATAACATGGAGGGGATTGTGATCATTGAGATGAAACAAAGTATGTGATTTATTTAATGTAAAACTGATGATCTGCTCTGCAAACTTTCACTGAATTCACAGTAAGAAGTTGCTTCAAAAGAGAATTTTATATTTGTAAAGCCCAGATCATTACCCAACATAGATTGCTCTAGAAGTCCAACAGGTCAATAGTGGTTGTATGTGGATATGCAAATATGAATAAAACATTTTTCCTCTTATTATTTCTAGTCTCCACTTTGCCAATCTATCGTAGCAAAAAGTATGTGTCGTCTTCTTCTTGTATCCTTCTGATTACACAGATCCCTTTTCACAGATGCTTATAATACTTTCCAGTTCTTGACTATGTCCAACTAAAGCCTCTGATGTGTTTATGGTTTCAATTGTGAAAACTCAGAGAAAATGTTTCCCATATTCCCACTTGAGTGTTTGTTGCTCTGGAAATCCAAGATTATAACACAGAGTGTTATGACTATAGGGAATATCCATGCCTTTTCTTTTCTTCTTTTCTCTCCTCTCTCCAAATTATCCTTCCTAGTTTGAATACACAGGCTTTTCAAGTGTAGGTGTAATGGGGATAAAAGATCACCAGGTATGAGATTAAAATAGCTACTTTTAATTCAAATACTTGCTCATTTTTTGTGACCTTCATCACTTCATTTCTATGACTCAGGTTTGTGCTCCATTAAGCGTGCACAGTTATTACAACTGCAAGTGCCATTTAAAATGAAAATACATTGATATTGATAAAATAATAAATAAACTTAAGAAGCATTGGACTAGTAACCACAAGGTTGGCGATTCAAACCCATCAGCTGCTCCTTTGAAAACCTGTGTAGGTTTGCTATGAGTCAGAACTGATCAACAACACTTAACAACAACTACAACAAGGAGTTCTGGTAGTGTAAGGAGCTCTGGTAGCATAAGGAGCTCTGGTAGCATAGTGGTTATGAATTGGGCTGCTAACCTCAGGGTCAGCAGTTCAAAACTACCAGCTGTTCCGTGGGAGAAAGATGAGACTTTCTGCTCCTGCAAAGATTTACAGCCTCGGAAACCCTGTACAGGGTCGCTATGAGTCGGAACTGATTCCATAGCACATAACAACAACATACTATTATAGTGTGGAGTCCTAGTGTGGCACTGTAGGATAAGCACTGAACTTATAACCATAAAATCAGCAGTTCAAACCCACCAGCTGCTTCTTGGAAACCCTATATATGGTTGCTATGAGTTAGAACTGACTTGATGACACTTAACAAGTGTAGTAATGTTGTTGCTAATTACCACCAAGTTAAATCCTGTAGTGATTCTGTATAGGCTTTCTGAGGATTGGCTGGTGGGTTTGAACTTTTGACCTTGCAGTTAGCAGTTCAGTGCTTATCGTACAGTGCTACACCATGACCCAAAGATGGTAATAAGCAATAGCAATAACTTCATTGATATCCATCTGTAATATATTTTAATATTTTGCAAAAATTTTACTATGGGAGTTTCATGGACTTTACAAATTAGTAAAGTGTAATTGCTAGGCATCGTGTTGTCTTGAGCCTTCATGGAATTGTGTTTTCAACTTCATTATCTATACTGTAGTGTTAGAGTTGAGGGAACAGAATATCTTGAATACATATTGAATACATAAATAACATTTAGCATAATGTCTAAATATTTGTTGGATGAATAAATGGAGTAATAGATACTTGAATAAATGGAATAATGAGCTTAATTTTCAGGTAATATCTGCAGATAGAGTGAGCAGAGGTGTGGGTAGCCAAAACCAGACGTAAGTTTGAATTTAATGCATGAGCAACTATTAAGCAGCAGTTTTATTTTCCCCAAATTTTATCTGGTTTGAGGTGGTTGTATGTGATCTGTTCAGGTCTTAAAAACCATCTGTGGATGAATTCCCAGCTAGATTACTACATATGAAAAGTGAAGAGTTTTATCAATAATTAGATTGCACCATCAAATGGCCTTGGCTGCTTCACTGCTGATTTGGCCGTTTGAAGTAATGTTAATTATGCTGGGTAATGATTGGTGTCTTGGTTATCCAGTGATGTTATAACAGTGACTTCAACAAACAGAACTTCATCTTCTCACAATTAGGAGGTTAGATGTTTGAATTTAGGGTTATGGTCCTAGGAAAGGATTTTTTCCTTTCTATCAACTCTGAAGAAAGGTCCTTGTCATTTTGAGCTTCAGCTCCTCAACAGTCTTCATGTGGCTTTGCATCTCTCTTGATCCTTTTATGCTTTGCTCCTTTGCTTGTTTAATCTCTTTTAAATCTCAGGGAGATTAGTTCAAGATACACTCTACACTAATCCTGCCTTATTAATATAATAAAGACACCCCATTCCCAAATGGGATTATAACCATAGGAAAAGAGGTTAGGAGTCACTATACATATTTTATGGGAAATATAATTCAATCCATAACATTCCATTCTTTGGCCCCCTAAACTCCATGTCCTTGCCACATGCAAAATATGTCATGATACTCTACCAAAGTTTTAAATCTACTAAAAATTCAAAATCTCATATTTTGAATAATCTAAACCAAACATGGACTCCTACTATGGCCTGTAGGATAAACACTGGACCTCAAAGTCACTTTTGAACCACAAGGTTGACAGTTCAAAACCACCAGCAACCCCTCAAAATCCTATACAGGGTCTCTATGAGTCGGAATTGATTCGAGAATCTGGAGAGGGAGTCCTGGTGTGGCACTGTAGGATAAGCACTGAGATGCTAACCATAAGGCTTGAAAATAATAATCTCTTCTCTGACACCATCTGAGTAATGGCCTTGCCCTCCAGACTCTGGGTGTTGGCCATGCCCTCTGGATTTTGGGTGGGTGTTCATAGGCTTTGGAATTCAACACCACCTTCCAGGCCCATTTGGATGGCAACGCTGTTTCCTCAGCTTTAGGAAGCCTCCTAGTCCTTCTGAGTGGGAACCTCAGCTTGCCAACCTCAGTTTTGGGTGGTAACCCAACCTAAGCCCAACCAACCTCAGATATGGGTGGTAACTCTATTCCCCTGGCACATCTTAAAGGCAGCCCCACAGTCCAGAACTGAACTGATAAAAATCTAACTCTTTGAAATCTAGGAGGCTGTGACAGCCACCCTTTGAGATACAGGAGACCTTGATTACAACCACTGAAACCAAGAAGGCTCTGCTAATAGCCTTGCTGATCTCTGCGCTATTCAAAAGACAAAGGAAAAATCTTTTCTCAGAGGCCGAGAAATGTAGCACCTTTGGCATATTTCCTCCCTGTAGAATTTCAAGAGGCAGACAATTCTGTCATTTTTCTTTGCTCCTTTCAGTCTAATCTGATGGGTTTTCTGCTATGGTAGTTGATTAGTGTTACAGACTTACAGACTTACTTTCCTTAACAAAAGAATGTGTATCCATGTCCTTGGTGAAAATTCTAGGACATGAATATTTTGCACATCAGAATTTTCCAAATATTTAAGTTTTGTTCTTATTTTGCAGTTCATTTTTTAAGTTCATCTCTCTCTTCTCCCTCCACCCCCACCCCTCATTTTACAAATGTCAAAGAGAAACCACGCAGTCTCTTTAAGATCTTGCTTTGAAATCTCTGCAGCAAGATATCCCAGTTCATCACTTACAGGGTCTACCTTCCACCATCCTTTTGAACACAATCCAGACAAGTTCTTTGCCACTGCATTAAAAACATCACCAGTCCATTGTCCAATCAAATATTCATTATTTTTTTTTAAAACATCATCAGAAGCACAGCATATGGTCACATGTTTAGCAACACTAGCAACATTCTATTTCTGGCACTATATGAATCCTCTAAAAGGATAGAGATTTTCTTATAACTTTCCTTACTTCCTTCTGAGTGCCTCACCAAAACTGACTTTGACATTCATAATTCTACCAAAAGTCTTTTCTAGACAATCTGGGCCTTTACTGCTAATTACATTAAAAGTCTTTAGCTTCGCCCATTACTCAATTTCAAAACCACTTCTGCATTATAGATATTTGTTAGAGTAGCACCCTAGCCCTTGTACTACCTGACTTAGTTATCTATTACTGCTGTAACCCAAATATTACAAGTGAGTGACTTTAACAAACATAAATTCATTTTCTCACAGTTTGATGGTGGTGATTATGTACCATGGAGTCAGAACTGACTCATAGCAGTTTAGGAGGCTAGAAATCTGAATTTAGAGTGCTGGCTCTAAGGAAAAACTTTCTCTCTGCCAGCTCTGGAGGAAGGCCCTTGACTCTTTTGAGCTTAAGCTTCTTGGCATTCTTCATTGGACTTGGTATCTCTGTATCTCTCTTCTTCCATTTATCCTTGCTCACTTGCTTGTTTAATCTCTTCTATGTATACAGGGTTTCTATGGGTCAGGACCAACTCGATGGCATTTAACAAGAACAACAACAATGGATCAATATGAAGTTCTGGTATAGCACTGTAGGATGATCATGCACTGGACCACAAGGTCAGTTTGAACTGCATGGTCCACAGTTCAAACTCACCAGTTGCTCCTAGGAAACCCTATACAGGGTGTCTGTGTGTTGAAACCAACTCAATAGCACTAAACAACAACAACAATGTATCAAAAGAGATTGACCTAAAATACACATCACACTAATCTTATCTCATTAACATAACAAAGGCATCCCATTTCCAAATAGGATTATAACCAAAGGCATATTTATAACACATATTTTTTTGGACACAATCCAATACATTCAACTGGGTTTTATGAATATAGAATCCTTAATGCCATCTTCTGATCATTGTTTGTATTGACACCTAGTCCCTGAGACACAGTCTCTTACTTTTATGAGGATAAAGCTAAATGTAATACTGGATGATAAAAATAAATTATAATATGATGAGGAAAATTCAGCATTAAAGGTAAAAAAAAATACCAGAAGATAAAACAGTTTCTAGAGGATTAGTTAGGAAAGAAGGAACATGAAGATAATGTTTACAAATATTAAAATTATTTGTTGAACATGCTTTGATTCCCCCCTTTCCAATGATTTGTTTTTTAATGTATAAAATCATGACATTAATGACAAACTTCTAGAATGAGAAGTTACACCATTGGTCATCTATTTAGTAATTCAGGACCTGGGATCCTAGGCAGGTATTAAAGGGTTTGTGAGATATAATAAGTAACATAGTTGAAAATGTGATTTTTTTCATGCAGAGAAGTTTGATATAATTCATAATTGTCATGTGTCTCTTTGTAGTTTTTAACCATGTTGAATCCATCAAAGATGTCTATTCATCCCATTGAGAGTCCTGTTGACTTCTTTTTCACCAAACATGATATCTTCTTCTAGAGACTTATGTCTCCTGATTATGTGTCTTATTTTAGGGGAGAAAAGAGACCTTCATCTTCAAAGATTTAAGTATTATATAGACTCTTTATTATGCCTTAAATAGGAGTAAACGCAAAACAAAGACAAACATAAATCACCTGGATAAAGGAAATCATAGATGCCATGATGAGTTTCCAGATTCTATCTCCACATGGTAACCAGATATAGGTGACCAGAACACAGCAATCTCCTCCCACAACCATGACTGATGGCACCAATCAAGTGTCACATACGCAGATCAGGCTTATGCAAAGCAGGGACAGGACTACTGCAAATAGGAAACTTAGTCTGAGGCTCTCCATGAA
The DNA here is from genome assembly GCF_000296735.1 of Chrysochloris asiatica. Lineage (NCBI taxonomy): Eukaryota > Metazoa > Chordata > Mammalia > Afrosoricida > Chrysochloridae > Chrysochloris > Chrysochloris asiatica. Next base: position 3,791,534 of record NW_006408613.1, on the reverse strand, counting down.
TGACATGACAACTAGTTGAAGTTGTTGTTAAGTGCCTTCTAATTGGTTCTGACTCATATTGACTTTATGTAGGGTTTCCAAGGAGTAACTGGGGGATTTCAATTGTTTCCCTACAGTTAGCAGTCCAGTGCCACACTGGACTCCAACACACTAGGACTCCAACACACTAGGCAACCATTAAGGAATGTTCCTGCAAAGCCTAGGTCTAGGGTGACCCCAAATCCTACTTTTAAATATATTGTTTCTAACTCTGCCCGTTCAGCTGTCGGAGGTGAATGAGGTACTCATGAAAAATTGGCATCTGAACACTTAAACCTAGGTACAAAATGGAATTAAGGTCTGCTAGGGTAGAGTCTTTCACAGGCAAAAAGCCTTCAAATTTCATGTTCTATAGCAGCAGTCCTGGTGTGATGCTGTGGGTTAATGCGCCAGACTGCAAAGCCGTTTGAACTGCAAGGTCGGTAGTTCAAGCTCACCAGCTGCTCCATGGAAACCTTATACAGGGTCGCTATGGGTCGGAACTGACTCGATGGCACTTCGCAACAACAACAATAGCAGTCCAAAGCAAGCAAATTGGACAGAATTCTGTTATGATTGGTCATGTTTCCATTGACTAATTTTTGAAAGTAGATTTCTAGGACTTTCTTCTTACTCCCCTTTATTCTCAAACTTCCACTGAAACCTGTCCATCAGGGGTGACCCTGCTGGTATTTGAAATACTAATGGCATAGCTTTCAGCATCATTGTTGTTGTTAAGTGCTGTCGAATTGGTTCTGATTCATAGCAACCCTGTATAGGATTTCTGAGGCTGTAAATCTTTACAGGAGCAGAAAACCTCATCTTTCTCCCACGGAACAACTGGTAGTTTTGAACTGCTGACCTTGAGGTTAGCAGCCCAACTCATAACTACTTCACTCCCAGAGCTCCTTTCAGCATCATAACCACATATAAACACTCCACAATACAACAATTTGATAGCTGATCAAAGAAACATATCTTTAATAATCTTCAAATAAAATGTCGATGAGAGCCAAGGTGTAGTCCGCACCATTTAGTTTTGGGAGTAAATGAGTCAAAGGGCTCGCCCTTGTGCCACATAGTAGTTTTTATAGTTTTCCAATAAACTTTTGTAATAATTGTGCATTGGTTCCAACTCATAGCAACATGAGGAGCCGCTGGTGGGTTTGAACCAAGACCCTGTAGTTAGCAGTCCAGTGTTTATCCTACAGCACCATACCAGAACTCCTTTGTAATAATAAGTGTTTCTTTGTTTCAGTCTACCTTCCTTCCCCACTTCCCCTCCCTTCCCTGTAAATTTCTTCAGAAGAAGATTTTTGTCTTGTTCCTAGTTAAGATGTTCTACGTGGAAAGCATCGTGGAGAGAGGTACTGAATGTGACACACATTGGTCCCCACTCACATGATGTTTCCTGTCTGGTATTTCTAACACAATAGCTGTTGAATTTAATTAAACTAGATAATGAAGATAAGGTTCAAATTTGTTAAACAGAACATTCAGTTGCAATTAAAAACTTAATTTTTCATCATGCAAGCTAATGTTAAGAATTTCAATGATTTATTGGAAGAAATTACACAGTGATTTTACCTAAAACTGTGCAGCATGCATGAGTGAGGATACAAAGATAACATTGCAGTGTGCTTTGTTGTTTCACTTTATGGATTACAATGAATAACTTTTAAGCAACTTTTGTAAAGTATTAAGAAGCTTATTTACCCTATTGTTTTCTGTTCACTTGGTACAACTGACAACTTGCAGTATGAAAACAGTGGTAACATATAAGGCAGTTATTACCATTTATATCCAAATTTAGCTGGCAGGATCTGACATATACAATAATATGCATATTAAAAGTAATAGTCATGCTTTCATAGTTCCTTTGAACAGCTGATTTCTCAAACAATTCCATCTGTTTATAGTTTGGTAAATAGTTAAATTTATCATTACATGTCCTCAGGGTACATACGAATGAGATTTGTTCCTCTCTGTTTCTTTAAGAATTTGTATGTGAGTTGGATCAGGTGCACACACTTCTTATTTAGCCTGAGTCTAAATCCATTTGATGGCAGTAGGTTTTTTTGTTTTATTTGTAGTGCAAAAAAAGGCTCAAAACCATTTCAATGATTTAAAAGTTTTGCTTCAAGTGAACCTTATTGTGATGAAGAATTTGAAGAGCTAGTTGGGGTTGGTTCAATCATTTCACAGTGAAGGCAAATTTACATAACATTAAAAGGCAAGTAGGAGTTGTCAGTAAATCCAAAGTTCTGCCTATAATGAATTTTCAGACAAATACATAAAGCCTATTGTACATGAATAAGCTGATTCATGTCCTACTATCTACACACACACACACACACAAACCTGTTACCTAGAAATATGAACTTATAAAGTCATAGTAAACAAAAAAATCCCCTATGATGGAGCTCTGGTAGTGTAGTGGTTATGAATCGGGCTGTGAACCTTAAGGTCAGCAGTTCGAAACTACCTTAAGGTCAGCAGTTCGAAACTACCAGCTGCTCTGCGGGAGAAAGATGAGGCGTTCTGCTCCCGTAAATATTTACAGCCTTGGAAACCCTGTACAGGGTCGTTATGGGTCGGCACCGACTCGACGGCACTTAACAACAACAACAACAACATTATGATTTTTACCCCCTCCCACACACAAATCTACACAAAAAGAATTATATCCATTCGATGAAAATAATTTGAAATATCTGAAAAGACACAAATGGATAACACTAATAGTTGCTTCAAAATTTGTTATAGAAACATGCCTATCCGTATTTTCTTCATTGGGATCCTGGTGTAATGCTGAAGGATAAGCATTAGACTGCAAACTGCACAGCAAGGTTGTCAGTTCAAACCCACCAGTTGTTACTCTGAACCATTATACAGAGTGGCTATGAGTCAGAAATGACTCAAGGGCACTTAACAGTAACAACAACATTTCCTTAATTATTATATAATAAATAAGTAACTAAAGGTCCCTTTCTTTTAAAAAGGATTTGAAAATTGATGGTCATGGAGTCTTTTTTTAAGTTGATGACAGATAGCCTAAGGTTTACTAGCTTTGATGAAAGAAGAATTCCAATATACAGAAGATTTGTTCTACAAGAGGGAAGACAAGTTAGTAGTTCTTACGTTTGGTGATCTCCAAGTGGTCTCTGTCCAATGGACTTTAACAAGGGCTCTGGTCGGATTGCTACCTTTGGTGATGTTTTGGGGCTAGAATCCGATTCGCCACTCTCCTCATCTCCCATGGCTTTAATATAACTCCCACTTCTCATTCTCCTGCAGGGTATTTCCTCCTCTTTACCACCAGTTGGGTACCCTCCCCATTCATCTTGAGGCACCTAGGATAAAACAGATATACAATACACATCACTCTTGTCGATTAGAATTTTATAGGTGGCTTTTGAGGGGGCAAATTCTCTACAATTCCTTGAAGTCATTGCCTTTCATGGTCAAGTATCATTTTAAAGTCATGTGCACAATGATAGATACTTCTTAGCATTTTGTTATTCAAATGCTAAACGGACATTGAAATAAAATGAATGTCCCCCTCCTCACTATAAAAGTGATAAACATTATAGAAAATGTTATGAATGTATAAGAAAAAACCCCTAATTTTGAACTCAGTAACTAGAAAAAACACTACTAATATTTACAACATTTAAATTTATCTCCATCTAGTAGAAAAGGAAATAGAAACTTAAGAAATTTAAAGAAAATAGAGTTATCTACTGTAGAGATAATGAAATACAAGAAATGGAAGAGGAAGATAGTGAAAACAGTAGAGGAAGGAGAAAGTAAAGTACAAAGAAGGGAAAAGTGAAGAAGAAAATTCCTATTAATATTGGAACTTTACCCAGTATTTTTAAGTTGAAAAGTAGTAGAAGATTAATTCTATAAATTGAACTATATCTTACATACAAAACACCTATACTCAGAAGAAATAGTCATATCATCTACTGTTTGGTTGTTGTTGTTGTTGTCATCGGTTGGTATCGACTTGGTATCGACTCATAGTGACCTTATGCACAACAGAACGAAACAATACCCGATCGTGAGCCAACCTCACAATTGTTGCCATGCTTGAGCCCATTGATGCTGCCACTTGGCCAGTCCATCTCGTTGGGGGTCTTCCTCTTTTTCTCTGACCCTCCACCTTACCAAACATGATATACTTCTCCAATTACTGGTCCCTCCAGACAATGTCCAAAGTATGACAGACGAAGTTTGGCCATCCTGGCCTCCAAGGAGCATTCTGGCTGCATTTCTTCCAAAAAAATTGGGTTGTTCTTTTGGCAGCCCATGGTACTTTCAATACTCTCCTCCAACACTATAACTCAAATACATCAATTCTTCGACGGTATTCCTTATTCACTGTCCAGCTTTTGCATGCATAATGAGTTTATTGAAAATACCGTGGCTTGGGTCAGGCACACCTTAGTCCGCAAGCTGACATCTTTGCTCTTCAACACTTTAAAAAGGTCTTGTGCAGCAGATTTGCCTAATGCAGTACATCATTTGATCTCTTGACTGCTGCTTCTATGAATGTTGATTGTTGATCCAAGAAGAATGAAGTCCTTGACAACTTCAATCTTTTCTTTGTTGATAAGAATGTTGCTTATTGGTCCAGTGGTGAGGATTTTTGTTTTCTTTACATTTAGATGTAATCCATACCAAAAGCTATGCTCTTTGATCTTCATCAGTAAATGTTTTAAGTCTTCTTCACTTTCAGCAAGCAAGGTTGTATCTGCGTATCACAGGTTGTTAATGAGTCTTCCTCCAAACCTGATGCCATGTTTTTCTTCATAAACCCCAGCTTCTCGGATTATTTGCTCAGCATACAGGTTTAATAAGTATGGGGAAAGAATACAACCCTGTCGCACACCTTTAATACAGAACTCTTAATTGTTGTTATTGTTAGGTGTCACTGGGTCAGTTCAGATTCATAGTGACCTTTCATACAACATAATGAAACACTTCCCAGTGTTACACAGTCTTCAAAATTGCCATGTTTAAGCCCAGTGTTGAAGCAACTGTGACAATCCTTCTTGTTGAGGGTCTTCAACTTTTTAATTTCATCATTTCTTCTAGTCAGTTTAGCTACTGTACATTAAAGAGCAAGTTCTGAGTCTTTTCTGGTGTCTGTTTGGCTTCTTCTTTCTTTGTAATGACATTTTGCTTTCTTCACATATAAGCTTGATGCCATACCACAGCTGTCTGATCTTTTGTCATTACTGTTCAAAGTGTTGACTCTATTCTTGAGATGATGTCTAAAATCAGATGGGATATATTCTAGGCTGTGCCTTGTATCCCTTGTATCCCATGGAAGTTCAGCTTCGACTTGAACTTGTATATGATCAACTAATGATATGTTCTGCAATTGGCCCTCATATTAATTTCTCCATTATTACTTTCTATAGACGAAGTTCTGGGTCACACTGTGGGTTAATGTTCTGGGCTACAAAGTAGTTGGAACCACAAGGATGGTGGTTCAAGCACACCAGCCACTACTCGGAAACCCCACACAGGGTCATTTGGGTCTGAATTGATGCAACGACACTTAACAACAACAACATAGATGTATTTGATTTGATTCCTGTGTATTATCTCTGGTGAGGTACACATATTTAGTAACCATTTATATTGTTGGGAAAAGGTATTTACAATGAATAAGTCATTGGTGTTATAAAATTGTATCATCGGATCTCTGGAGTTTTTTCTATCACCAATGTCATGTTTTCCAGCTACTGATACTTCTTCCTTTCCAACTTTAACATTCCAATCACCAGTAATTATCAATGCATTCTGATTTCATGTTTGATCAATTTCAGGCTGTAGAAATTTAAAAAATCTTCACTTTCTTCACTTTTTGGTATTAGTGGTTGTTGTGTACATTTGATTAATAGTTGTATTTACTGACCTTCCTTGTAGGCATATGGATATTATTCCTTTACTGACTGTGTTGTAATTCACTATAGATCTTGAAATGTTCTTTTTGACAATTAATATGACACCATTGCTCTTCAATTTGTTATTCCCAGTATACCAGTCTGATTCAAAATGGTCAATACCCATCTGATTCAGCTCACTAATGCCCAGGATATTGATCTTAATTCAATCCATTTCATTTTTTATGACTTTCAATTGTTGTAGTTTTATACTTTGAGTGTTTTATGTTCTGATTATTAAGGGCTATTTAATATTGTTTCTTCACATTTTGAGTTTTGTCACATCAGCAAATGACTATCTTGAAAATTTTACCGCTTGGTGGCGTGCTGTATCATAAGTACTGGACAGTGAACTACAAAGCTGACTGTTCAAACCTCCTAGCTGCTTCTCATAAACTCTATACCAGGTCACTATGAGTCAGTGCCAATTCCACGGCACTGAACAACAACAATGCCATTAAAGTTACTTTGGGGAGTCAGTTCTTCTCCAGTCTCATTTTGAGTGCCTTCAAATTTGAAGAGTTCATTTTCTAGCAGTGCAGTAGACAATGTTCTGCTGCCATTTATAAGGTTTTCATCAGCCAGTTTTTCAAAGTAGAACACCATGTTCTCCTTCCTAGAATACTTTTGTCTAGAAGTTTTGCTGAAACCTCTCCACCATGTGTCATCCTACTGATGTTTGAAATACCCCTGGTAATGCTTCTAGCACCACAGCAACATGCAAATATGCAATATATGTTATAGATTACAGTCTAATGTTATGCATATAAAACCTACTCAATAATTTTAAGTGCAGGGTAAACTATAAAGCAGATAAATGTTTTTGTATTCATTAGCCATACATGAACTTGAGATCCCCACTTTACAAAAACAGAAATTCATGGAGCTAGTCTAAAAAGACAGCCAATCACTTGTCAGTTTGTCACAGTGTGGTGGTTTGCATATTGCTGTGATTCTGGAAGCTATGCCACTTATATTTTACAAACCATGATAGGCAGATTTCAATGGAGCTTCTAGACTAAGACAGACTAGGAAAAAGGATAGGAAGACAATGTCTGAATGTTTAGCCACTGGAAACCTCATGAATAATAACAGAAAACTCTCAGATATAGTGCTAGATGATGAGTCTCTAATGTTGGAAGGTACTCAAATTATGACTGGGGAAGAGATGCCTCAAACTACAGTTCATCATGATGACACAAATGTAGTAAAGCTTTCAAGAGCTTCATTTGCTGATGGGGCACAACTCAAAATTAGGAGAAACAGCTGCAATAATAATTAGAACACAGAATGTACAAAGTGTGAACCTAGGAAAATTTAAAGTTGTCAAAAATAAAATGGGAGATTGACAACTTAGACAATTCTGTGTTGCAATGGTCTAGAATTGTCATATTAAATCTAACAATCATATAGTTTAGTATGTGGGAATGACAAATTGAAAGAGGAATGGCTTCACATTCATCAAAAATAAAATTTCAAGATACATCTTGAAGTACAATTCTGCCTGTGACAGAGTAATAATCATAGCCCTATAAGGAAGAGCAGTTAATATCACTATTATTCAAATTTATGCACCAACCATTAAAACTACTGATGATGAAATACAAGAGTTCTACCAACTTTTTCAGTGTGAAACTGATTAAACATACAATCAAGATATATTGACAACTTCTGGTGAATGGAATGCAAAGGTTGGAAACAAAGAAGAAAGATCATTAGTTGGAAGTATGACCTTGAAAATAGAAATGATGCTGTATGATAGAATTCACATTATAGAAATCTGCAAGACCAATGACTTGCAAATATCTTTTTTTCACCACATAAAAAATGACTATACATATCGACCTCACCTGATGAAATACTCAGGAATTAAATTGATTTTATATGTGGGAAGAGACGGTGGAAAACCTCAATATCACCAACCCATACAAACCTAAGAGAAGACTGTGAAACACACCATCAATTGCCCATATACAAGTTCAGGCTGAGGATGAAGAAAATTAAAATGAGTCAGCAAGAGCCAAAGTATGACCTAGAACATACCCCACCTGAATTTAGAGACCATCTAAGGAACATATTTGGTGCATTAAACACTAATGATCCAAGACCAGAAGAATTGTGGGATGACATCAAGAATATCAAACAGGAAGAAAGCAAAAAGTCATTAAAAAGATAGCAAAGAAAGGAAAGACTGAAATGAATGTCAAAAGAGACTCTGAAATAAATGAGGATGTAAAAGAACTGAACAGAAAATTTCAAAGGGCAGATTGAGAAGACAAAGAATTATAATGAAATGTGCGGAGACCTGGAGTTAGAAATTCAAAAGGAAAGAGCACACTTGGCATTAATCAAGCTGAAAGAAAAAAAACAAAACAAAACACAACAACCAAAAACCAAGCATCAACTTACAATATTGAAGGATTCTGTGGTCAAAATATTGAATGATATGCTGTTGTTGTTGTTATGTGCCATCGAGTTGGTACCGATTCATAGTGACCTTATGCACAGCAGAACGAAACACTGCCCAGTACAGGGCCAACCTCACTACTGTTGCCATGTTTGAGTCCATCAATGCTGTCACTTGGCCAATCCATCTCATTGGGGACCTTCCTCTTTTTCTCTGACTCTCCACCTTACCAAACATGATACCCTTTTCCGGCGATTGGTCCCTCTTGACAATATATTCAAAGTATGAATGATGAAGTTTGGCCATCTTGGCCTCCAAGGAGCACTCTGGCTGCACTTCTTACTTCACAGATCTGTTGGTTCTTTTGGCATTTCATGGCACTTTCAATAGTCTCCTCCAACACCATAACTCAAAAGCATCAATTCTTCTATGGTCTTCCTTATTCACTGTCCAGCTTTCGCATGCATATGAGGTTATTGATGAATGATATAGAAAGCATCAGAGAAGATAGGCTGCATAACATCATTGTACATCCCCCGCCCCCCACCAAACGGTCAATGTTTAACCATTTTGAGAGGTAATATATGATCAAGAACCAATGGTACTGAAGGAAGAAGTCCAAACTGCACTGAATGCATTGGTTAAAAACAAACAAACCAAAAAACAAGGCTCTCCAGGAATTGATGGAAAACAGATTGAAATCTTTCAACAAATTGATGAAGCACTGGAGGTGGTCACTCAACTCTGCAAAGATATTTGGAAGACCTGGACAACCAATTGGAAAAGATTCATGTTTGTGCTCACTCCAAAGAGAGGTGATGCAATAGAATGCGGAAATTACTGAACAATATCATTACAGTCACATACAAGTAAAATTTTGCTGAAGATATTTAAAAAATGGCTGCATAGTACATCAATATAAATTCAAGCCAGATTCAGAAGAGGATGCAGAACCAGGGATATCATTACTGACATCAGATGTATCTTGGCTGAAAGCATAGAATACCAGAAAGATGTTTGTGAAATATTAAAGACCTGTAAAAGTAAAAATCATACAGATTACAATGCATAGCAATTAAAGCTGCAGGTATAACAAAATAAATGGCTAATAGCACTGTGACAGCTTCTTCAGCAAGAAATTAGCAATTGAGAAAATAAGCATCAGTGTAACAGCTATAATTTTAGTTTCACATAAGATATTATTTCAAGCAAGAGGATTTTTGAGTATTGAAAAAAAAAAGTGACTAATGCAGAATTTACGTTTATGAGTATACACCAATTCTTGTTCATGTGTCTGTTACCAAAGATAAGTTTTTAACAATTAAAAAAAGATAATTACTAATATGGGGAAAGATGCAGTGAAATAAACATTTTTTTTCCCACATGACATTGTTAATCTAGGACTATCTTTATGAAAAGATTATAAAGAAGATTTAAAGATTTTTACTAACTTCCATCCAACAACTTAACTTCTTTAAATACATCCTTTATAAATAAGATTCAGTGCCAAGTATTGGTGAATTATTCACTAAGGTAAAGGGAGGAAATAGTGTTACTGTCTTAGTGAAGGAGGTTGCTTCTGCTGTTTATTATGACCATCAAATATAATACTGTAGAAAAATATTTATTGTGCCACAGAAAGATGTCTGTGAAGGAAGAAAGGTAATTTTTTTAATCTATAGCATACACGCAGTTTAAAAATTGGAGAGTGTGGTGGTTCTGTACGAAAAGCAATGAACTATAAGCCATTAGGTTGGCAGTTCGATCCCACCTGTCACTCCATGGGAGACTGATGAGGGATGAGGCTTTCTGCTTTCACAAAGATTTAAAGCATGGGAAACCCTATGTAGACTGAGTGGCTATGAGTCATAACCTACTAAAATTTTTAATTGCTGTTAAGTGACTTGGAGTCGGTTCTGACTCATAGCAACCCTGTATAGGGTTTCTGAGAAATGGTAGGTTTGAACCATTGACCTTGTGGTTTGTAGTCCAGTTCTGATCCTAAAGCAACACACCAGAATATCTCATAATCCCAATTTCCCAGGCATAATCCCTGTTACATGTCATTCTAGAAATTTTACTCTGTATAATATATATAATATATGGAGTCCTGTTGTGGTGCTGCAGGGTTGGGAGGTTCAAAGCCACCATTTGCTCCTTGGAAACAGGGTTGCTATGAGTTGGAACCAAATTGACAGCACTTAATAATAACAATATATATATTCTGCATTATAAAGAGTAAAATATCGGGATTGATGTATAATAGGAATTATCCCTGGAAATTGAAATAATGAAAATTTCAATTTTTTTTCTTTTATTTTCTGAAGTTTCTACATGGACCATACATTGCTTTTTTGTAATAGTTAAAAAATAAAAATCTTATCCTTTATTCAATAAAAGTCATATTCCTCAAAGACATAATACTCCTCAGTAGAGGAGTTAGACATGAAATGAAATGAGTTATAATATAGTTTAATATGAATGAAAGAAGCAAATGAAATACAGTAAAGATCAATGCAAGCTACCTATGTAGGGGGAGATAAACGATCTGGGAATGCATCCTGGAGGCTAGTTCTGTGGTTTTGAACAATAAATTAATTTGAGCAGCAGAAAGGTAAGAGAAGGTGACATGGTGGGGACTAAGGCAGAAGCAGCAGTACAACCACACACACTCCTCAAATCCCTCTATTAGAAAAAGCAGACACAGTTCTGCTTTACTGGAATGAACATTTGAGGAAGAAATTACAGAGAAGGAGACTGTGAATTTAGCCAAGGACAGAGTATGAAGGGACCCATATACCACATCAAAGGACATATCCATGTTGGCAAGTTTATGAAATTTTTGTGGATTTGAACATGCTTTCATAAATCAAAACAAAAAGAAAAACAAAGATTTTTTTCAGCAATCTGTGAATTAACTAATGAGTGAAACCAGATTGCAGTTTTCTTAGATATTTTCTTAGATACATATCTAAGAAGTCAATTACCTAGTCTCAGGCAGAAGAAATTTTAATAAGGCAAGAGCACAAATCAGAGTCAACCTTAGAAAATGATTTCAAGTACAGTATGTCAATTTTTAAAGCATGTCTCAAAACTATACAAAGAACAGATGAATAATGCTCAATACCACTGTATCTCAACAAAGAAACCTTAATCTGGGATTTTATAGTGTTAAAAATCAGCAGACCAATGCAAAAGTGTGAAGAAATATAAGTGAGTTAGGGAGTAAATGAACGAATAAATTCCTCTTCACTAAAGATACCAACTTCCACAGATCAAATTTGCAGACTTTGCTACATTTAATTGTAATTAATTACCCTAATTATCTAGTTGCATACTTCATGAAAAAGGCATGTTCCTAATTTGACATTACTGCAAATTTTGATACTCTTATTTTTTGCTTTAAGGATAGTTTAACATTGTATATTAAAACACTATTCCTCTTTTTCTTTCAAGTAGCAAGGCACAGGTAAAAAGGCAAGAATTTTATAATAATACTGTCTTCAGGTAACGGAGTCCTGGTGTGGTGCTGTGGGTTAATGCGCCGAACTGCAAAGCCGTTTGAACTGCAAGGTCGGTGGTTCAAGCTCACCAGTAGCTCCTCGGAAACCCTGTATAGGGTCGCTATGGGTCGGATCCAACTCAACGGCACTTCACAACAACAACACCACCCTCTTCAGGTATTAAAACCAAGGAAGAAAATACACACAAAGCTATGTTTCCCTCTAGGGAAATGTCTTCCTTAATCAATTAATTATTATCATTATTTAATGCACACAATGCACACTAGCCATTAGGAATATAATTGAAAGCAAGACTGATGTGTTTGCATTGCAGATTTTTACTTTAAATGGAAATGGTTCTGAGTAGGATTGTCCCCTGGATATTATTTTTGAAATCGCAAGTTAAAAAATATTTTGTTGAGAAAATAAACACCAATTAAACTTTCTTCATGTACAGTTTGTGATATTAACTATATTCTTCAAGTTTTTCAGTTATTCCTGAGTAATTTCTCTCCCCCATTAACACAAACACATTAATCATCAAAAACAGGCATTTCAAGATCTATTCTGAAAAACAATGCTGTCAGTGATAGGATAATATTACTACACCTACAAGGAAGATTAGTTAATATGACTATTCAAATTTATGCATCAACTATTAAAAACAAAGATGAAAAACTTGAAGAATTTTACCAAATTTGTTGTCTGAAACTGATCAGGCATGCAATTAAGATGTACTGATAATTATTGGTGATTGGAATGTGAAAGGTGGAAACAAAGAGGGAGGATCCATAGTTAGAAAATATGACTTTGGTTATGGAAATGATGCCGGTGATCACATGATGGTAGTTTTCAAAACTGATTCATTGCAAAGATCTTTCTCCAACAATATAAATAGTGACTAGATACTGGGACCTCACCAGTTGGAATACACAGGAACCAAATCAAGTACATCTGTGGAAAGAGATGATGGAGAACCTCAATATCATCAGCTAAAACAAGGCAAGAGGCTGATTGCAGAACAATCAATTGCTCATATGGAAGTTTAAGTTGAAGCTGAAGTAACTTAAAACCAGCTCATGAGAAACAAAATGCAACCTTAATTTTATCTAACTTGAATTCAGATATAATCAAGAATAACTTGGATGCACTGAACACTAATTACCAAAGATCACATAGGTTTTGGCACTGCATTGAGAACATCACACACAAAGCAAGTGAAAGGTCATTAAAAAAACAGGAAAGAAAGAAAAGACTAAAATGAATGTCAGCAGAGACTCTGTTATTTGTCTTATGTGTGAAGAAGCTAAAGTGAATGGTAGAAATAACAGGATAAAAGAGCTGAACAGAAAATTTCAAAGTTCAGCTCAAGAAGACAAAGTAAAATATTATAGTGTAATGCACAAAGACCTGGAGTCAGAAAACAAAAAGGGAAGAAAATTTTTCAAGCTAAGAAAACAAACAAACAAAAAACACACCAAAACAAAATCATGGTTTCATGTACAGTATTGAAGAATTCTACGGGAAACATAAGTAGCTCTGGCAGTGTAGTGGTTACAAATCTGGCTTAAATCTCAAGGTCAGCAGTTTGAAACTACCAGCTGTTCTGCGGGAGAAAGATGAGGCTTTCTGCTCCTGTAAAGATTTACAGCCTCAGAAACCCTGTACTGGGTCTCTATGAATCGAAATAGACTCCAGGGCACATTACCACCACCATGGGCAAAATATTGTATGACATTGTTGTTATTTTTGTTAAGTAGTGTGGAGTAGGTTGCAACTCATTGCACCCTGTACAGGGTTACCAAGGCTGTAAATCTTTACGGGAGCAGAACGCCTCATCTTTTTCTCACAGAACCACTGGTAGTTCCAAACTGCTGGCCTTGCAGTTGGCAGCCCAACTCAATAAGCAAAGAAGTTGAAACTGTACTGAAGACTTTGGTAAAAAACAGGACTTCAGGAATTTAGTGAATACCAAACAGAATGTTTCAATAAATCGACACAGCACTGTACTGCGTTCATTCACCTATGCCAAGAAATTTAGAGGACAGCTACCTTACTAACCAACTGGAAGGGATCCATATTTGTGTCCAAGGCAGAAAAGGTGACTCCATGGAATGTAGAAATCATGGGAAAATATCATTCATATAACATGTAGGTAAAATGTTGCTGAAGATAAGAGGACAAGAAATCAGGGCTATCATTGCTGATGTCTGATGGATCTTAGTTGAAAGCGGGGAATACTAGAAAAATGTTTATCTGTGTTTTATTGATTATACAGAGAGACATGACCATGTGGACTATAACAAACTATGTTATAATCAGAGCATAATACACAGATGGTTGCAAGCAAATATTGACAAAGGACTTCCAGAGATTCAAGCCAGATTCAGAAGAGGACTTGGAATGAAGATATCATTTCTGACGTCAGATGGATCTTGGCTAAAAGCAGAGATTACCAGAAAGATGTTTACCTGTACCTTGACTAGGAAAAAGTTTACAGTTAATGTGGATCATGACAAGCTAAGGACAACATTGCAGAGAATGAGCATTCCAGAACATTTAATTGTACTCATGAGGAACCTATACATAGACCAAGAGGCAGTCCTTTGAACAGAAGAAAGGGAAACTGGTTTAAATTAGAAAACTAGTTGTGTGCCAGGATTGTATACTTTCACCATATTTATTCAATCTGTGTGCTGAGCAAATAATTGGAGAAACTGGATTATCTGAAGAAGCATGTGGCAGCAGGAGTAAATTAAGACTCATTACCAACCTGTGATATGCAGATGCTACAACCTTGTTTGCTAAAAGTGAAGAGGACTTGAAGCACTTACTGATGAAGACTGAAAACTATAGCTTTAAGTATGGATTACACCTCAAGGTAAAGAAAACAACATTTCTCACTACTAGACCAATAAGTATCATTAAGATAAATGGAGAAAATATTGAAGTTCTCAAAATCTTCATTTTTCTGACATCAACCATCAACACTCATGGAAAAAGCAGTCAAGAAACCAAACCAGGTATTGCACTGGGCAAATCTGCTGTACAAGACCTCTTTAAAGTGTTCAAAAGCAAAGATGTCAGTTTGAAGACTAAGATGTGCATCACCCAAACCATGGTATTTCCAATAGCCTCTATTCATTTTTAAATTGAACAATGAATAAAGAAGACTCAAGAATTGATACATTTGAGTTATGGTGTTGGAAGAGAATATTAAAAGTACCATGGACTATCAAATGAATAAACAAATCTGTGTTGGAAGATGTATAGCCAGAATGCTCATTAGAAGCCAGGATGTCCAGACTTTGTTTCTCATACTTCAGACATATTATCAGGAGGGACCAATTCCAGGAAAAGGACACCATGCTTGGTAAAATGGAGGGTCAGGGAAGAAGAGGAAGGCCCTTCAATGAGATGGAATGGCACATTGGCAACAGCAATGGGCTCAAATGCAGCAACGACAGTGAGGTTGGCACAGGATGGGCAGTGTTTTGTTCTGTTGTGCATAAGGTCACTATAAGTCAGTACCAACTCGAGGGCACCTAACAACAACAACAATGGAATTATTGCAAAGAATGGGAATTTCAAAACACTTCATTGTGCTCATGGGAAACCTGTACATAGACCAAATGGCAGTTGTTGGAACAGAATAAACAGATACTGAGTAATTTAAAATAAGAAGCTGTGTCAGGCTTGGAGCCTTTCACCAAATTTATTCAATCTTTATTTGCTGAGCCAATAATTGGAGAAGCTGCACTATATGAAGAAAAATATGGTATCAGAGTTGGAGAAATGTTAATTAACAACGTTTGATACACTGATGACACAACCTTATTTGCTAAAAGTGAAAAGGACTTGAAGCCATCACTGATGAAGATCAAAAAACTACAGCATTCAGTATGGATTACACTTCAACAAAAAGAAAACAAAAATACTCACAACTTGACCACTGAACAACATCATGGTAAATATAGAAAAGTTTGAAGTTGTCAAGGATTTCATTTAACTTTTGTCCACAATCAATGCCCATGTTAACAGCAGGCAAGAAATCAATGCATTGAATTGGGCACATTTTCTGCAAAAGACATCTTCAAAATATAATAGATTAAAGATGTCACTTTGAGGAATAAGATGCACCCAAGCCATGGTATTTTCAATCACCTCATATACCCATGTAAAAGGTGGACAATGAATAAGGAAGACCAGAGAAAAATTGATGCATGTAAATTATAGTGTTGGCAAACAATAGTGAATATATCATGGACTGCCAGAAGGAACAAATCTGTTTGGGAAGAAGTACATCCAGAATGCTCCTTAGAAGTGAGGATGGCAATACTTTGTCTCACATACTATGGACATGTTATCAGGAGGAATCAGTGCCTGAAAAAGGACATCATGCTTGGTAAAGGAGAGATTCAGTAAAAAAGATGAAGACACTCAACAAATTGTATTGACACAGTAACTGCAACAATATTCTAAAACACTGGAAAAAATGTGAGGGTTGTTCAGGACCAAGCCATACTTCATTCTGTTGTACATAGAATCACCAACCTTAAGTCATCCAACACCAGCAAGAACATGAACTCATTGCCCCTAATGCTCCTGTCTAATCTTTCCAGTTACTGTTACCACTTTCATATAGATGGTTCTTTAAAGAGAACAATGCTCAAGGAAGACATGCTTCATTAGTTAAGCTAAAATATTGTTTGGTTTTAAGAAGACTGCAGGGGATATGTCTGGTTTAAGGTTTAAAGACTATTTTAGGGCAATAGTTTTGAATTTTTAACAACTTCCATGTCTTTAGAAAGTCTGAATTCCACCAGATTTTGAAATTGTTTTGCATTCCCTCTTTTAAAAATCAGGATTCATTTATATAATCTTTGACCAAAATGTTCAGTAATATAATCTGGGCACTACACAGATCTGCTGATTTCATTGTCCATGGAGGCCACTAACCACACTTTCCTTCTCTTCCTCCTATTCTTGATTCTCCTTCTTCCTCCACTGCTCCAGGTGAATAGAGATCAATGCTTGTATCTTAGGTAGTTGCTTGCAAGCTTTTAAAACATCAGGGAGTATGCAATGAATTAGGAAGTAGAACAGAAGCACTAACATGTTATTAGTCACTAACTGGATATTCCATGATCCTAATCCTACAATCAGGAGCTCTGGTACCATTGTTGTTGTTAAGTGCCATTGAGTCGGTTCCGACCCATAGCGACCCTGTAATTGGTTTCCAAGGAGCGACTGGTGAGCTTGAACCACCAACCTTGCAGATCAAACGGCTTTGCAGTCTGGCACATTAATCCACAGCGCCACACCCGGACTCTGTAGTGGTTACCAATCTGGCTGCTAATCTCACGGTCAGCATTTGAAAACTACCAGCCGTTCTGTGAAAACCAGATGAGGCTGTCTGCTCCTGTAAAGATTTACAGCCTCAGAAACCCTGTACAGGGTCGCTATTATTCAGAACTGACTCCACAGCACATAATAACAACAACAATCCTCCAAACCATGGGAGAAAGATTAAGCTTTCTGCTTCTGCAAAGATTTACAGCCTCAGAGACCCTATATAGAGTCACTGTATGTTGGAACCACCTTGACAGCATTTAACAAAAATAACAACAAACTTCCAAACCAAGGAACCAATACCATAAGGTATGTACATGGTTGTTTATAAGCAGCCTCAGCAGGTACTTTTTTTGTGTGTCATTGTTACAAATACTTGTATATCTAGTACACAAAATATAAAAATAATTCTGCCAATTATTTTTACAGGTGTACAACTTATTGACAGCAATTAATTGGCTTTGGAAGCCTATCCTTAATCAATTCAATTTTTGCATCTAATGAGCTGGACTGCAAAGTTGGTTGGAACTGCAAGGTCAGTGGTTCAAGCTCTCCAGATACTCCTCAGAAACCCTATACAGGATCTCTATGGGTCAGAACCAATTCAGCGGCACTTAACAACAATGACAACATAAACTGAAACTCCGTACTCTCTAAGCAGTGACCCCACATTCCTACTCCCTCCTGTCCCTAATAACTATTAATAAACTTTGTACATTATACATGTTCCTGTTCTTGCTTTTTATATAAGTGAAGTCATACAATTTTGTCTGTTTGTGATTAACTTATTTCACTCAGCATAATATCTTCAAGATCCATTAATATGGCAGCTTTCACTAAGACCTGATTTGTATTTTAAAGGGTTGCTCTGGTGCTGTGAAAAATGGCTGCAAATAAGCATCAGAGGAGGCTTGTATTAATTGGATTACAGATGCCTGGAAAGTACAATAAAAAAGTGATACAATGAAGATAGGATCATATATGGGCCTTGAACTCAGGAGAAGTCTAGGTGAGCTACAAACATTTGGAAGTCATAAATATATTTAATGAGTTTAAATCCTAATCCATATAAAATCACACAGAGAAAGCATACACCGAGCAAAGAAAAGGAGCTATGCTGAGGGCCAATGGAGGAGAAGACAGGAAGGAGTAACCAGCAAGGTAAGACCCCAGGAGAGAGAATGTTTTGGCAAGACTACAGTGGTCAGCTGCATAGAATACAACTGAGATCAAATAAATATAAAAACATTGAATCTAACATCAAGAAAGGTGATAGAAAGTGCTTGATTAAAAAAATTTAGTAGAATCATCAGACATTGGGGAAAACAGGTGAGAAACTAAGGATAAACATTTCATTTTCAAAAATATCACAATTGTGACATTTTACTCAGCTTCAAAGATTATTCCAGTCCCTTGATACTTAGTTAAAAAAAACTTAATTTTCACTTCTGAATAATGTGGAAACAAATGATCAAGCCCATAAAACCAAACCCACAGCTATTGAGTTAATTCCAACTCATAGTAACCTTTATATAGGGTTTCTGAAACTATAATCTTTATAGGAGCGGACAACCTCATCTTTCTCCTATGGGGTGTCTGGTGGGTTTGGATTGCCGACCTTGTGGTTAGCAGTCCAGTGCTTATCCTACAGTGCCACTATGTTATGTATTTCTTAACAGCACTTTTAAATTCCTGTCATTGTAGAAACTATAATAGAGATTGTACCTTTAGATAAAAAGATGGATTTTTTTTTTCTAAATTGGACTATCTAACAAGATTTGTTAAACAAATATAATTGGGAATCATGATGTAATTTTTATGATCTATTTTTGTGTACATACTGGAACTTCATTAACTTCCTAACTAAATTTCACTGTGGTACCTTAAAGACAGGTATCTTCACAATATTCACAATACAAAAACAAAAAAACCCCACTATCTATGAGTCAGAGCTATAAGTTAGCCTACTTAAGACACTTCACAACAATAACATAGGACAGAGCAGAACTTCTCCATTGTATTTCTCTGACTATAAATCTTTACGGGAACATATAATCTCTTCTTTCTTCCTTGGAGTGCTGGTGGGTTTGAATACCTAACCTTGTGGTTAATAGCCTAACACTTAACTCACTGTGCCATCATAGTTTCTATTCATACAATACTGCTGTTGCTAAGTGCCATTGAGTCTATTCTGACTCATAGAGAACGACCTTGTTTAGGGTTTTTGAGGAGCAGCTGGTGAGTTTGAACCACTGATGTTACGGTTCAAACTGACCATGCAGTCCAGTGCTTATCCAACAAGTGCCACACCTAGACTCTATTTACACAATGTTGTTAAAGGCCTTGGATTCATAGCGACCCTGCATAGGGCTTCTGAGGAGTGACTCATGAGAGAGTGAAAAGTCCTTTGCAATGAATGGCTGCAAAGATTGACTCATTTTTTAGTATTCAGAGAAGCTTTTAAACTGCTGCAGAAATAAATTAAAAAAAAAAAAAGTAAAGGAAGGAAATTGGAAACACTTGTAAAATCTGGGGAATTCTGTTATTACCCAAAATTATTTATTTCTTTCCTCCTCCGTTCCTTTCTTTCCTTTTACCCCCAGCATGGCAAAATAGAAGAGATCACATGTTAAAAACAAAACACTGTCCTTGAAAGTATCTGAATATGCAAAACAGCATAATAATAATAATAAATTAATCATTCAGCCTCAAATCTGTAACCTCATTACCAGGTGGGGTGTCACTGGGACTAAGGAACAACTAGGATCATTTCTAGTTCTAAACCAAGAAAGGATCTGACTAAGAGAAAATGAAGGGGAATGGAAGAAAAAGGAGGCTAAAGAGAGAAGTCAGTGTAAAGAGGGAAAGATGGGGAAAGGAAAAGTGAGGAAAAAGTGGTGGAGGACTATGGTCCAAGTGCCATTTGGTGGCACTCATCCATGAGGAGTTGAGTGGCCAGGATGAGCCCTCAGCTGGGTTCCCAACAAATCCTGAAATTTCCCTCATGTGACTCAGGCTGCTGTTGTCTGTTCTCTGATTGGATCAGGAGCAAGCATCTTTCTTAATCTTTGTATTCTTAGCACTTAGCATGGTACATGACACAGTGTGCTTTCTGTTCCCTGAGCTAAGCTGAGATGAATCACTTAACCAAGTTAATATGACATTCATTAAAAGTTTGGATTTAAATGCTTTGTCTTGCTGATCTAGAAAATACAAAAACAAGAGCAATATGAAAGAAAAAAAGGGATCAGAATTTTCTTTCAATCCTCTTTGCTGTCTGTTTTGATCTACTTAAAAGCATGAACATTTTTTTTCATTGCTGTTTACTATATATTCTGTATAAACCAAAGGTAAAAATAAAATGCTCTTTATTCCACTCCAGATCTCTCTAGTTTTTATTAGAAAACTAATAAAGCATATGAATATTTTTTCCCTTCTACTGGCTCTTTTGCATTTTATTCTCACAGTAGCATCTACAGACAAATTCTTTTAGTTCCTCTGTACCTGGTTGTGAAATAGAATAAGGTCTTGTGAAGATACAGAAATGTTTATCTTTCCCCCCAGAAAATCCAATTCAATCAAAACCTGGGAGCATACCTGAAAGAACCTTTTTGAAAATGCAGGACATCAATTCAATTAAGTCCTAGGACAAAAACAGCCTGAGGAAATAGGAGTATAATTTGTGATGTTCATCTTTATAAATCTCTAGCCATGGTTACTAAAAACAATGAGAAAGAATAAAATAAAATATCACTGAATTGCATCTCAGAAAGTGGTGGGCTTCATTTAGAGGTAGAGGAGAAGAATGTGAGGAATTTGCTTCTGGAAGAAAATGCCATTCTGAATGAATACAATGTATTGGGAATGTTTGCTGTTGTTGTTCAGTGCATGTGTTGTTGTTGTTGGTGGTGTGCTGTGGAGTCAGTTCTGACTCATAACAACCCTCCATAGGGGTTTCTGAGGCTGTAAATCTTTATGGGAGCAGAAAGCTTCATCTTGCTCCTGAGGAACAATTGATAGTTTCGAACTGCTGACCTTGAATTTAGCATCCAAACTCATAACCACTATGTTACAAGCTATACCGACTTATGTGGAGTCCTGGTGTAGTGCTGTGGGTTAATGCGTCGGACTACAAAGTCAGTTTGAACCACAAGGTTGGTAGTTCAAGCTCACCAGCTGCTCCTTGGAAACCTTATACAGGGTTGCTATGGGTGGAAATTGGCTGGACAGCACTTAAGAAGAACAACAATACCTACTTACATACTGAAGTCCTGGCATGGCACTGCAGGGTATTGCAGTGAATCCCAAGGTTGGTTTGAACCACAGGTCAACAGTTCAAACCCACTAGCGGCTCCTTGGAAACTCTAGACAAAATTGCTGAGTCCGAACTGACTCAATGGCACTTAACTACACCAACGTACATACTGGAGATCTGGCAGTGATTTACATGCTGCTGGAAATGTTTACCTGATCTTTGGATAATAGTGTGCCAGGCTTAATTTTTGAGGATATATGATTTATGTGAACATGAAGAAAGTTAGGCTAATGTCCAAGACAATTACACTTAATGTAAACTATAAAACTAAAACTTCACTGAAAATTTGTGAAGCTAATAAAAGATGAAACAATTGGTGAGTTTTGGGTGAAGGGTCGGGGGCATGGTAATTGTTTTCCTTTTCTCTTTCTCATCTTTGTCTTAAACAGTGCTATTTAATCCCAGGAGAATTTTACTTTAATGTGTTCTATTGAATCTCATTTTCCCTCCACAGGATCAAATCACAACTTGTCATCATTTTGTACATGTTACTACTGAATGAAATACTGTTTGGAAGTCTGAAAAATGTATTTTGCTAAGGCCACAGCTTCAACATAGTACATTCATTTCTACCACCCTGCTGATTTCCCCTAGGCACCTCCTTGCTCCATGTTGAGCAGTGTGGAGGCCCCAGAAAAAGAAGAGGAAGACCTGGCATGGATCAGGCACCTACAGGCTAACTGAGAAATACGATTAATGAACTTAAAATATCAAGTGAACACACAAGTGCACAGTGAGAAACCATGAGCAGATAGTTCAAGAGCTCCTAGGTCTGACTACTAACAACCAGAGAGGATAGGAAGGCAACCACAAAATCCAGTCTGTAACCAATGATCAGACTAATGAACTGGCTCCTAAAACAAGCAAACAGAAATTTTCTAGAGAGGAACAAGAGGAATAGAGATAAAATAGGGGAGGGAAAACCTGTAGATCAAAATGATTTAAAAGACAATCATTCTGACTCAAAGAAACTCTATAAAAAATTGTGAGCAATCAAGAAAATTTGGATATTGACTAGCTATTTGAAAATATTAAAGTATTATTGCTTTAATTTTTTTTTTTACAATGATATTGTGGTTAAGCTTCAAAAAAAAAAAAAAAGTCCTTATCTTTCAGTTGGAATATTTTTGAAAAAAATATAGAAATATTTAGGATAAATGTGTCAATATAATATGGGTGAGAAAGACAGTGTGATCGAAACAAAATAGGATTGGTCATTAATGGATATATTTTTAAGCTAGGTTGGACTCCTGGTGTGGCAATGCAGGATAAGCACTGGACTGAGAACCAAAAGGTCTACAGTTCAAAGTCACCAGCTGTTCCTTAGAAACCCTCTACCGGGTCACTATGAGTCAGAACTGACTTGACAACACTTAACAACACAACCACAAAAGCTAGGCTAGGATGCAATGAGGTTCATTATATTACATGTTCATCTGTATATGCAATAATTTCCATAGCATAGAAATTTTTAAAAAATCTATTGGGATGCAGAGAAAAGGACGAGAAGATTCTAAACAGCAACAACATCAATGTTTATGACCAAAGATAGGATTTGAGGTATTCTGGAATTTAGGTGGCGGTGGATGATTTGCCAAGATGGTTTTAATGAATAAATGTAGGCTCTGGAGTCAAAAGGGATTAGGCAAGGAAATGTCATAACTGTAACCTAATCCTAAAATGTTCAGGAGACATTGAACTAGAGATTTTCCAGGTACAAATAGAGAGAGAGAGGAAAAAAAAGAGTTTCACTTCTATAACGATGGATAAATCAAAGAGTAAAACTTGACTCTACTTGTCATGTTCTTTGATCAATATAGAAATAAGTGTTTTATATTACTGATTTGCCAACTGCAAGCAAAATTTAAGCTTTTGCCATTACCGTAAAATAATATTTTATCTAGCCATCTATTTTGTGGAAAAAAATTTTGAAAACAATTTGGTTAGAATTTACTTTTAAAACACAGCCATTGAGATTTGGACAACATACCACCATAGCAATAGGTGTTGCTGATATGGTTTGCCATCCCCTGACTCATGACAGATTTACAATTGCTTATCTGTTCCATTAATTGACGGCCTGATGACTCAGTTAGCATTTAGCATTGTTCATTATTCTATGAAGAGTTCTCTAAAATCAATGCACCACTTTAGCAATGAATCTCAGGCAAGCAGAAGTAAATTGTGAATTAAATACAAATATATGTATATACTGTATATTAAAGAGAAGATCTCAGAATTTTAAATTTTGTTAATGGTACTTTTGTAGATAGAAGTAATTGTAGTGGCATCTGTAAAAGACGGATGTTTCCCAGTGGGCTACCATTCCCCCTGGCACATTCAGTGATGGCATGATTAGGAGACAGAGATGAGAGGGAAATTAAATAAAATTAAGAATTTCACAGTATGATACCTCTAGCAATTCACTGTCTTTAATATATTATGCCTTTGGTGCATTCATTTAATCCACATCCCAGGAAACAGATGCATTTTCCATCATCAGACTTAAAGACACTACTGTCAGCTTGGGTAAATGAACTCATTAAAGTTGCAGGCCAATTTACATTAGGACAAATGAACAGATTTCAAGTGAAAACACATGAATGTGGGCTAATATATTTTTGTTGGTGTTGCTAAATCCTTTGATAGTCGAAGCACTAAAGTGATCGTCCTAGCTTGCATAGGGTTAGGGTTCAAAGGAAGAATTAGGAATGCCTCAAAGACTTTGTCGGAGCAGACCAGTTAATATCATCTATGAGGGTTTCATATTAACATTGTTATATAAAATCGCAGTCATCATATTGAGACTCCTTACCTGAAGGTAATGGCATTGTCTCAAAGAAGGCTTGATTTCCTGATGAACCAGAGGTTTATCTAAGTTAAGGGAACTCTTGCGATAAGCTTCTTTTGCCTGGCTTACTGTAAGAGTGGACCAGGAACTCCTTTTCATGTACTTTGCATCAGGGGTCATAGCTAATCCTTCACAAGCAGAACACTTGACGTCATTATTACTTTTGGAAGTTTTCAGTGAGAGATCCCCAAAGGGGCCCTGGAGAGTTTCCGGGTAGCAATGGGAGATGTGATCTACATGGTGCCTATTAACCACACTGGGTGTTCGGTAGGTACTATCACTGTCCAAATTGTCATCAGAACTCCACCAACTACTCATGCCAGATTTATGCTTGTTTTCAGGTTTCCGCTCCTTGCTTTTACTCCTTTTACTATGTTTCGAATGGTGGCCGTGATGGTGATCATCCACTCTACTGTCACCTTTTGTCCCATTGACATTACTTTTGGAAGAGCCTTCTAAAGAATGAGACTTGGTAAAGAGCTTTTGGACAGAATGAACAAGATGCCGTATTCTCCCTGGACTCTCGCTACGTTGTTCTGCAGCAGTTGAAGTCCTCTGGTATTGTAAAGTATGGAATCCATCTCTGTGGAGAGGGAGTTGTTTCTCAAACTGGTCCAAGAGATTGGCTGGAATTCGATTAATTTTTGTGCTGGCATGTGACATGGCACAATCGTCTCTTGTATCATAATGTGAGCTATAATGCATTCTGGGAAAAGTGCTACTAGACATATGATCGCCCATCATCATGGGCATCATCATACATTCGGAATGAATGGAACTTCTGGGTGAACAACGATGGTGGTCCATGGGGCAGCTGTCAGTTGGGCTGAGCAAATAGGATTGCCTTGTTTCCTGCCCATGGTGGATGTGGTCATGAGTATGTTCACAATCTTCAGGGGGTGTTAAGCCACAAGTATGACCAGAACATAACTGTGGTTGATTTCGACTCCCAGATAATCCTTTCATATTCCTAGGAGCAGGGGAGTATCTTTCTTCATTGAAGTGCTGAGTCGGTGACCATGAGTACTGCTGGTCTGTTGACAAAAACACAGAAATGTCATTTAATACTTTGTAGAAATATTGTTGCAGACTCTTATGTATTAGCAAAGCAAAATACTTGATACTCAATATATAAACTGTTTTTGTCTAATAATCAGTATTTAGATTTTGTCTGGTACATTCAAATTGACAATAATTTTTATGCCATATTCTTGGCATAAAAATATTTTATGCCATATTCTTAGCTTCAAATAATTATAATATTAACAAGGATAAAATTGTTAGATAATATTCTCAAATGATATCATCTAACTGCCAATATTTAATGTCCAGTAAATTCATCAGGTCTTTTGGCAGCAATTAAGCAGTATTAAAGAAAATAAACATTTTGATTCAGATAAACACATTGCTTATATTTCAATTAGATTTGAGTGTAGTGGTTTAAGAAGTTTGAAAAATGACATCTGGTTTGTGATCAGTAATATTGTTTGGCCAGCAAGCACAGTACACTCCAATATATTAGTCATGAAATAGTTTAAATCCACATTCTCACTGTAAGTAAGGGAACTGAATTGCTTCTCTTAAGGCCAAGGTTCTATGTAAAAAGGAGAACTAAACCTAGGTATTTGACTTTCTATTTCATAATTTGGTTTTCAACTACACACTTCCTTTCATAATGAGGAAATAACCTGGTTATACCACACACACACAAAAAAAACTCACTTCAAGTCAATTTTAACTCATAAAGACCTTATATAGGGTTTCCAGGAGCAGACAGTGTCATCTTTCTACTGAAGAGCTGCTGGTGGGCTTGAACTATTGACCTTGTGGTTAACACTCCAGTACTTATCCTCCAGTGCCACCAGGTTTATAAATTATAAAACCCAACCCAACCCACTGCTATCGCATCAATTCTGACTCATAGTAACCTTGTATAGGGTTTCTGAGACTGCATTTTTAAGGATGCACTAAGCCTCATCTTTCTCTTGTGAAGTGGTTGCTGGGTTGGAACTGCTGATTTTGCAGTTAGCAGTTTAATATGCTGTATTACTGTTGTTGAGCTCCATAGAGTCAACCTCGTGTGATACAGTAGAATTGCCCCTTTGGATTTTCTAAGCTGTAATCTTTATGGGGATCAGGGGTCCAGCTCTTTCTCCCATGGAGCTTCGGGGGAGGGGTGGGTTTGGACCACCATTCTTTTGGTTATAAATTGAGTTTTTCAATGCTATAGCCATCAGGGCTCCTTAGATGTTATTCTATACTACACACCTAAACCCAGACCTGTTGACATCGAGTTCATTCCGAATCATAGCAGACCTATATAAAGATTCTGAGAGTGTAAATCTTTACAGGTTCAGGCAACCTCATCTTTCTCCTTGGAGCCACTGGTGGGTTTGAATTACCCACCTTGTGGTTAGCAGTCTAGGGCTTATATTACATATGGATAATCACATCATTAAGAATTGACATTTCAACAGATGTGGTTCTTGCTGTTTCTGGCTTTGAAGCCCTTCCTGGATTTCTTGTTAGGGAGACAGTTAAGTATATTGATTAAAATGGTCACCTCTGGAAATAGACTGCTTATATCAGAATCTTATCTCTGCCATGACTAACTGTGAAAGTTTAGGCAAGTAACTTCACCTCTCTAAGCTTCAATTCCCTCAATTGTGTGGTAAGGATGTGAGACAGTGGTAACGCAATAGGCTGAGTCCTGGTGTTGTTATTAATTACCGTCAAGTTGGTTCCAATGACCTGTACAGGGTTTCCGATGAGTGACTGGTGAACTTGAACTACCAACCTTGCAGTTCAAACCAACTTTGCAGTCCAACATTAAGCAAAACTCTCTGTATTTACTAGTTGTATAAATATTATAATTGTTTTATTCTCTTGGTTCTTTATTTATAAAGTTTGGTTTTATTGAATTTAAGTGATTGGAATACACGATTCACTTTTCACTTTAGTGAAGCCACAGGCATCACCTCTGATTTTTGCTGTCCAACTGTTTCAGTTTTAGTCTTAAATTAGATCTTGCTTCTGACTAGCAGTCCAACAGATTCAGGAAATACAGATGCAGGAAGCTGATTCCAATAAAGGAACAGGTTGAAAAGAAACCTGCAAGGTGGAATACCAATGAAATAACCCATGTGATTGAGACCAGGGAGGGCCCTATGGTCTCTTCATTTCCACTTCATTCCCATTCAACTTTCACAAGATGAAATATTCTGATCCTGAAAGACAGCTCTGCTTGGGAAAAGTGGAGGGAGGTTGTTGCCTCTGATTAGGGTCCCTTCTCGGTCTCTTCTATCCTCTATATTTCCTTTACTCCTGCTTCTTTCCCTCCCTAATATGTTTCACTTTCCTTAATATGTTTCAGTGTTAGTGAACTGACCGACTTTCTATTATTCGCAGTGAAAGACCAACTGTGTTTATTGACACATGATATCCATCGTTATAAATGAGAAATGAAGTGGTCAAGTGCCATCCTCTTTTTCCTGAGGACAGGAAATCATAAATGACCTGGGGTTAATCACTCATATAAATCATATAGCCACTCACATTGACACCTAAAGGAGACATAAAATGAACATATAGGGCAACCATGAATAGGAAAAAAAAAGTTAAGAGACACTAGATTTCCCCGTCATTTCTGATCCCAATTTTATAGGAAATTAATGGCAGAAAAACATTACCTGCCACGAACATTTACCAAATGTCTAGTCCAAGGTGCCAGGAGCTTACAACTGGACTCTTAGTTGTCTAAGCTATCTCATAGATCCAAATAAATTACAAAGAAAGGTCATAATTTACTGATCCTTGAGACGTTACAAGCAAGACTTATCATATCTAGGAATAATTGATAGTAGAAGGGAATGCAAGTAGTTTTTGAGGAATTCCAATAGATTCAGAAAAAGATTTGGGGCTGTTTCTCATCCTAAGTAATGGCAGTAAATGAATCTTTCATGCTGCTTCTCACAATAATGTGAAGTAAGTTTGAAGCACAAGGTCAGTGGTTCAAGCTCACCAGTCACACCTCAGAAAACCTATAGAGGGTTGCTCTGGGTCGAAACCAGCTGACGGCACTTCACAACAAGAACAACAATTGTAGCTTAAACAGAGATCCTCTCATCTCCAAAGAAAAGTTTACTAATTTTAATTTTTAAGAACCTAACTCATGGAGACCTTTATGTGGCACTGTAATATAAGCTAACCACAAGGTTGGTGGCTCACACCTACTAGCTGCTCCTCGGAAACGCTGTACATGGTTGCTATCATTTGGAACCAACTCGATAGCAAGCTCCCAATAACAACACACTATCTCATGGGAGAGTCTACATTATAATAGCTACTCCATGCCTTTCTTTCCCAGAGCCAAATGATAACTTCTTGTTGTTAAGTACTGTCAAGTCATTTCCAACTATAGCCACCCTGTACAGTTTCCGAGGAGCTGCTGGTGAGTTTGAACTGCTAACCTTGTGGTTCAAACCAATCTTGTTGTCCAGTGAATCATCCTACTGTGCCACACTAGGACTCCAAATTATAGATAGAACACTTTTATATATTAGCAGGGAATCTTTACATTATATTTTAATATAATTACAAGCAAGTTTTCAAAGGAAATTCAATATGAAATAGATAAATAGCAAAACTATGTTCTGTAATCTAGACTCTACAGAACCATAAAGCTGTTATTCTATTATCTTTTGCATTATTTTTCATTAATAAGTAATTTAATGCAATTCTAATCTTCCTTCATATTAAAAAGCAAGTCCATTATTGTTCTACTCGTGCATTCTATTTCTGTCTAATGTTTAGCCTAGAAGCTATGTCATGAATGTGGTGGCATAAAATAGCAGTATAAAAGACAAAAAAAAATTAACTGAAAGAATTAAGTTTCATTGTGCAACATGATAAGGCATTTTCATTTTCACTATATAGAATTGAATGCCCTGATGTATGCAAGGAACCATATACATTATCTCTTAAAAATATTATCACAACAACAGCAAACAAGATAATGATGTACTGCAAACAACAATAAGAAGTTTACTAGGAACACATACTGTAGTTTTGTGTGTGTGTTTTTTTTTAATTAGGGACTTGTAATTTTTCTTTATGAAAATGAGATAAGATACAAAAAGTGTGGAAAGCATCCTAGCTTTCTAATTTCTACTTATTAATGAAACCAGTTTTGTTATTAAGCAAGAGAAAACAATTATAATAATTATTTACTAACATACAACTATCCCCCCAAATTCAAACTAAGAATGTACATGTAAATTTTACTGTTGGATTTCCTGATGATGTAGTTGTTAGGTGCCTTTGAGTAGGTACTGACGCATAGTGACCTATGCACAATAGAAGGAAACACTGCCTAGTCTTGGATCAACCTCACAATCGTTGCTACGTCTGAGCCCATTGCTGCTGCCACTGTGTCAATATATCTCATTGGGGACCTTCCTCTTTTTCTCTGACCCTCTACTTTATCAAACATGATATCCTTCTCCAGGGACTGGTCCCTCCTTACAATATGTCTGAAGTATGAGAGATAAAGTCTGGCCATCCTGGCTTCCAAGGAGCACTCTGGCTGTGCTTCTTCCAACACAGATTTGTTTGTTCTTATGGCAGGGTGGGAGAAAATTTTTGCAAATAATACAAAAGAAATTTGTATCTAGAATGTATAAAGAATTCATACAACTTAATTCTATAGAAAATGATCCAATTTAAAAATGGGCAAACGAGTTGAGTATACAATTCTCCATAAAGGAATCCAAATAGCCTACAAACATAAGAAAAGATGCTCAACATCATTAGGAATCAGGGAAACACAATTCAAAATCATAATGAGGTGCCACATCATACCCATTAGGATGGCTATAATAAAAAAAAGACAAATATTAATGAAAAATGTTAGAAAGAATATTGGGGAACTGGAATCCTCATACACTTCTACTAGGAATGTAAAATGTGCAGCTGCTTAGAAAACTATCTGGTATTTTCTCAAATGGTTAAGCATAGATAATAACAGCATTTCAACACAAGAGAAATAAAATAATATATCCATACAAAATTTTGTATATGAAACATTATCCACAATATTGAAAAAGTGGAAATAATAAAAATGGTCATCAACTTATGGAATTAGAAGTTATCACCATAAAATGGAACATTATTTATCAATAAAAACAAATAAAGTATTGAAACAAGCCACATGAATGAGCTCTCAAAACATTACGATATATTAAAAAGCCAGTTGCATAAGATCTTATACTGAATGAAGTATATGAAACTATATGAAACATTTCTTATTGTTAAGTGCAGTCAAGTCACTTGGACTCATAAAGACTCTATGGATTGAATGATGGTTCTTTAGATATGATATCAAAAGCACAATCAGTGAGTGAAGTTGGGGAAAAACAGACAAAATGGACTTCCTCAAGATTTTCAAGGCTGTAAATCTTTATAGGACCAGATAGCCTCATCTTTCTTCCATGGATGGTTGGTGGACTTGAACCACTGACCTTATGGTTGGTAGTTCAATGCTTATCCTACAATGCCACCGATGCTATAGACATGTCTAGAATTGGCAAATCCATAGAGAAGGAGCATAGATAGTTTGCCTAGTGATAGTGTGTGGAATTAGGGAAAAATGGGAAGAGACTGCTAATGGGTCCTGGGTTTCCTTTATAGGTGACAAAAATGTTCTAAAATTGATTGTGATGATGGTTGTCATATCTGCACATATACTAAAATATGAAATTGTATACTTTAAATGGGTGAATTGTAGAATGTGAGAATTATTCCCCTATAGATTTGCTATAAAATGAAAAACAGACCACATTTTTACCCAAATAATAAACACCGTCTATGTTTTTGCCTTGTTTTTTTCCCCAACCATGTTCTCGCTCCCCTCAGGTATTTTCGTAAGCATCTATGCTATTATTTTTACAGCAACATGTAAATATGTGATGAAACAATCCCACCCCCCAAAAAAACCCCAAAAAGTATATACAGATTCCACTTACGAAAAAATTCTTCATTTGTTTTTGTTGTTAGGTTCTGTCCTATCAGTTCTGATTCATAGCAACCCTGTGAACAACAGAATAAAACACTTTCTGGTCCTGTGCCACCCTCATAATTATTGCTATGTTTGATCCCATGGCTGCTGCCACTGTGTCAATCCATTTCCATGGTGGGGGGAGGGGGTGTCTTCCTTTTACTGAGCCTCCACTTTACCAAGTATGATGTCCTTCTCCAGGGACTGGGCCCTCTTGATAATATATCCAAAGTAGGAGAGATGAAGTCTTGCCACGGTGTCTTTTAAGGAACGTTCTGGGCTGTATTTCTTCCAACAGATTTGTTTGTTCTTCTGGCAGTCCATGGTATTTTCAATATTTTTTACCAACACCATAATTCAAATCCATCAATTCTTCTATGATTTTCCTTAATCACTGACCAACTTTCATATGCATATGAAGCGACTGAATATACCATTGGATCAAACAAATATCATTACTTCTGAACACTTTCAAGAAGTCTGGTGAAGCAGATTTGCCTAATAAAATATATTGTGAGGCTGCTTCCATGAGTGTTGATTGTGGATCCAGGCAAAACAAAGTCTTTGACAACATCAATCTCTTCTCCATTTATCATGATGTTATATATTGGTCCAGTTGAGATTTTCTTTTCATTACATTGGGGTGCAATACATACTGAAGATTCTGGTCTTAGATCTTCATCGTAAGTATTTTAAGTCCTCTTCACTTTCAGCAAGTAAGGGTATACAATCTGCATATTGCAGTTTGTTAATTAGTCTTCCTCCAATCTTGATGTCATGTTCTTCATAAACTCTACCTTCTTGGATTATTTCCTCAGCATACAGATTATATAAGTATGGTGAAAGGATGCAACCCTGGCACACATCTCTCCTGATATTAAACTATTCAGTATTCCCTTGTTCAGTTCTAACAACTGCCTCTTGGTCTATGTACAGGTTTCTCATGAGCACAATAAAGTGTTTTGGAATATCTATTTTTCACCAGGATCCATAGGCATGATCTACATAGTTTAAAGTATTTGCATAGTTAAAAAAGCACAAGTAAACATCTTTCTGGTATGCTCTGCTTTCAGCCAAGATCCATAAGATGTCAACAGTGAGATCCCTAGTTCTACATCTTCTTATGACTCCAGCTTGCATTTCTTTCTATGTACTGTAGCAACCATTTTTAATTATCTTCTCCAAAATTTTACTTACACATGATGTTAATCATCTTTTTAGATGATTTCTATATCCTATTGGGTCACCTCTCTTTGGAATGGACACAAATACAGATCTCTTCCAATCAGTTGAAAAGAATAGTTTATTTTTTTAAAGTCAGTAAAAGCCTTAATTAATAAAATTTAGAAAAGCTGCTAGCTCTTAAGTCCTTCTCTGATCCTTCTTTCTCTTAATATCACAATCTGTATGGCTGAAATTGGAAACCTAACTGTTTTAGGTTTGCTTCAATGACTGTGAAGTTCAGAAGCAAATTTGAGGTTGAATTAAATGGTCTTTATGTTATTCATGTGTCTTACTTCTTTTTTTGTGTTTCATGTGTCTTCCACTTTTCATTTTCTTTGACCTTCATTCTTATTTAAAGTTCCTGATTATGATTTTATAATTTCAATGTATATGTCACCATTATACTTTACATGTTTTTATTATTCACTGCTTCACATCCTCATGTAATGAAGTGAGGTATAAATTAGTAAATAAATTAACTATAACTGATGGGATAATATTGATTCAAATTATAGAGTTACTGTTTGATAGCTGTTTAATCACCCACAGAGATAAAACTGTTTAGAAAATTTTGAATTTTTTTCAGTTGAATCTGGATGAGTTAGAGAGGGGATTGGTGAATATTTCTCACAACAGCTTACTAATATCCTTCATTTCCTCATCTAGTTTGTAGTTTTAATTTACTCACTCTATAGTTCAAAGCTTTTCAAATCTAGACTATGTATCAGAATTATATGCAAAGCTTTTAAAGGGTAAAGTCCTTGGCATTTTCCGTAACTGAATCTTATAAGACTAGATTTCTGGATATGAAACTCAGGAATCTGTAAGTATCAAGAGCTATGAACAGTTTTTTGTTCTGCTTTGATGTCTTATATTGATTTTTAAAAACAGTAGTATTGTGTCTCCCTACTAACCTCTAAGTTTAATCTCTTTGAGTCACGAATATTTAGAAGAATTTTTTTAGCTACCACAGTAAGTGTCAATGTTTGGTAAATAAATGAATAAAATAATACAAAGAAGTGTGAATACAGGGTTTTCTATGGCTAAAGATATACTTGAAGATATGTTCATGGCTATTAGTAAAAGTTTATATCTTCTACTAAATTATAAGCTGGTATTTCTCAAAATAATTCATTGTTACTATCTTGAAGTATTTTGAACTATTCTAAATAAAACCTATTGTCAGTTTCCAAACTGTGAACCACTAAGTTAACTTCTTTTGAAATGACTCTGCTGTTATGTGTTCAGCCACTACTGTTATAAAATCACAGCTCCAAATGGGCAAAATCCAATAATTTGTGTCATTTCAAACCAATACCAAAGATAGAAGTGTATTATCTACAAATGATTCTAAAGTTGCTGATGCCATAGCTCTAAAAAAAAAAAAAAATGCCACAGAGATTTCTGAAAGAAAAGCAATTCATAGAGTCTTTCAAGCCCTGCCATGACACTCCTCCTACATCAGTGCTGCTCCAAGATTCTCCTCTCTCTAGTTCATACTAATGTGTGTCCAACTTCCTTGGTTGTTCCCTAGAGCTGTCTGTGAAAGTAATAAAATAGTGCAAGCTGTTCTTTGGAGTATCTTACCTAGACTAGACGAAAATGCACTTGGATCATGATCACTAAGTGTTGTTTTTGGTTTTGTTTGTTACTTCCTCATAAGGTCATTGAATCACAGCATTGAAAAAGTTTAGGATAGATCTTCTTGTCCAGTAAGATACCAAACAGTTTTATAAAATGCCTTTCATGTTTTCTTCCTCTTTCTCCTTCCTCATCTCTCTTTCTTCCATCCTTTCTTACTTTTTCTTTCTTTTCTTATTAATTAGTTCATTCATTCAAACAAAATCTATTTAGCACCTGATCTGAACTAAGCAAATATTTTATTTAAAAAAAAATATATATATTGTTTCTACAGCCTTCTGTCAAGTTATGGTTGCAGTTGTTAAGTACTATCGAGTCAGTTCTGACTCATAGTAATCCTGTAGAGGGTTTCTGAGGAGTGGCTGGTGGGTTGAACTGCCAAACTTGTGGTTAGCAGTCCAGTGCTTATCTTATAGTACCACACCAGGACTAGACCAATGCATATTTCAGCTGATGATACATAATCTAAAGAAAAATAAATCAGGTGAGGAGGCTAATAAATGTTTCTTTTGGGTCTTACTAAGAAGGTGACATTTGGGGAGAGATTTGAGTGAGGTAGAAATTATCTATGCAGCTATCTATGTAAAGATTGCTCCAGGCAGAGCAAGTATAAAGGCTCTGAGTGAGAGCCATGACCTGATTGTTCAAAAATCAGGAAAACTGCTAATGTTGCTGGAGTTGAGTAAGTGGGGGAGCGTAGTAGGAGATGAGAAGAGAGATCTCAGTCATCTAGAGAAGTGCGGACAATTTTAAGGACTTTGCTTTAATTTGAGTAAGATGGGAGCCCACTGGTGCAGAAAAGTGATTGGAAGAGATGTATGCTAAACGAGCTCTCTCTAAATGTTGAACAGACTGAGGTTATTTCAGGTGTGGGTAGAGGGATGAAAGCAAGAATCAGGGAAACAAATAAGAAGTCATTGCAAGGATCAAGATGATGGGTGCTCATGAAGTCACTTTGTCTTAACTGAGGACATATTGACAAGCAATCAGATTCTGGAAATATTTTGATGGAAATATCATGGATTTAAGGATGACCCAATGTTTTTTGGCTTGAACAGCTGGAAGAATGGTGTTTTTGTCTTATTCAAATAAAATTTACTAAAACTTAAGAGGAAAAATGTTTACAATGGAATTGTTATTTACCACTGTCTCTCTCTCTCCTTATTCCTGAGTTAGATGCTAAGACATTCCAAAGAAACTACTTTTAATTTTAATTTTAATTTTGTTTTTTAATTTTGTTTTTAATTTTATAGACAAAACTAAGGCTCAGTGAAGTTAGTAGGTTTTTCCATATCATTTACATGAATAAGGTGAATTTAGATGGAAACTCAGGAGTTCTGTTTTCCAGATCCCAATGATTTTGTTTTATACAACTTCCTATATGTCACAAGTGGGCCAGAGGAGACCTCCTGGGTCAGGGTTTTTATTTCTTCTTGTTGTTAAGTGCCATTGAGTCAGTTTCAACTTATAGAAACCCTGAATAAGGTTTGTGAGGAGTGGCTAGTCAGTATGAACTGCTGACCTTGACGTTAGCATTTCAATGCTTATCCTACAGCACCATACCAGACCCTTATCCATCCTTAGCTGCCACATAAATGATGTCCCTGTGATTTTCTGGCTTTACATTTCTGAATTCATAGTTAAATAAGAATTAATGACAAAATAATGGAACTAGATTTTGTTTCCAGCTGAGAATATCTGTCAGCCAGAAAAAAAGACCCGACCCTTTTTCCAACATCAAGTCAATTTTGCCTCTTACAGCCAAGGAGAGCATCTATTTTTCCCTATCAATCTCCAATATTTGGACTGGAAAGAAAGGAAAATTATCAGGCAGAAGCAGAGGCAATGTAAAACCAAGTAAGTGACATATTTTTTGAAGTCAAACAGTTGAATGTCAACATATACAGCCTTTGTCCAACATTCAAGCCATAATGATATTTAGTTTTGAAACATAATATTTACCGCTCTTTGTACACCATATTACATAATGCAAATTGTCCTATATATTGTATATACGTTGATTTTCAAAACAATCCTATCAGTATAGTTCTAATTATCAACATTTTCCAAACAAAAAGAGTGGGGTTCAGAGACAGTAAACAATATGCCCAAGGTCAAACAGTTCCTAATGATGATAGAGCTAGACTTCTGCATGACTCACATTTAATTTCTGTTCATTATTCAGTGTTTACGCTGGTTTTCAGCACATATTAAATTCTCACTCAACTCTTGTTGATGAATTCATTAAGTCCCAATTTTTTAATGTTGTCCATAATACTGAGTAATCATCAGTGTTTTAATTATATGGTTAATCATGTCACTATCTACCATGCTTCCGGTCTCTTACAACTCATCTGTTAGATGAACTTGAAGGCTTGTCTGTGGAGGTATGAATATATATTACTACAGTCTAGAAGTTCATAAACAACCCACATTGATTTGCATTTAATTACGAAAGTCCTCTAGGGAACCTGTACTGTTTTGGCTTTCTTAGGGACTTATTTGGAAAACTATGTTATACAAGGGTGAGTAAAAAATTATCCTCACTCTGACTATAGAATTTATATTAATCAACTTTTATAAAAGACAAATACATAATTTTTCAATATAATCTCCGTGCTTTTCAATACACTTTGTAAATCTTCAACAAGATTTTATATTCCCTTATTTAAAAACATTTTAGGCTGAGCCGCAAGCCATAAATGCACTGCTGTCTTCACTTCTTCCTTAGAGGTGAAACTTCATCTTTGAAGGGCTGCTTTCAGGAGATCAAACCGGTGAAAGACTTATGGAGCAAGATCAAGACCATAGGGCAGATGCTTTAACAGCTCAAAATGATTTTTTTCAGTGTCAACAGTGTGGGCAAAGGTGTGAGGAAGTACATTGTCATGCAAGATCACGATGCCCTGGGATAATTCTTCAGTGAGCATCTCACTGTAATGAATACTGCTGATGGGATGGGTGAACCTTTTTCCTGGTAGTGTTACAATATACTGGCCCTTGAGAATCTCAGAAAACTGTCAGCACCCATTCTCCAGCTGATGATTGACTTTTGAACTTTTTCTTGGTTGGCAATTGAGGTTGTTTCCATTCCATACTCTGCTTTTACTCTTCTGGTCCTAGTGATGAATCCATGTCTTGACACCAATAATGATCTCTTAAAAGAAACTTAAGAAGCTCTGGTAGCCTAGTAGTTACAAATTGGGCTGCAAACCTCAGGGTCAGCAGTTCGAAACTATCAGCTGTTCCACTGCAGAAAGATGAGGGTTTCTGCTCCCATAAAGATTTACAGCCTTGGAAACCCTGTACAGGGTTGCTATGAGTTGGGACCGGCTCCATGGCACATAACAACAAAAGAAACTTTTACCTTCCTTTGAGTATGGGTCCAAATTTTTTTTTGCAGATGTCAAAACGCTTCTGTTTATGTTTTTTAGTGACTTGTTTCAATACCCATCTAGCACAAACTTTTTGAAACTCAAGAGTGTTGTGATGATTTCATAGGCAGAGCCATGACTAATTTGCAAATGATTTGCCACATAATCCACTGTTACTCGTCCATTTGACAGAATCATTTCATGTGCATGTTTAATATTGTCATCCGTTGTGGATGTGCATGGGCGTTTTAATATAACTGGAGTGCAGATAATTTTTGACTCACCCTCATATTAAAATGAGCAAAATATATATGAGTGTTAGATCACTTCTTAAGGTAGTTTAAAATAAAAGATTAGTAATTCTTCCACAATACTAGAAATTATGCTGCAGAGGTAAAAAATCTAGGATCACTGTTCTACTAAATATATAGAACTGTCTACCTTTATCATAAATATTGGTCTTTTAAAAAGTTCTGAGTGATTGTCAATCACACCCCCAACAGGAACATATTGTGGGAATCTGTCTCAAATGACAGCGATTTGAATTATGATGGTAAAATCCAATTCCCAGAATAGAGGAGTCACAGAATTCTGGACAATATCAATAGAAAATGAAGTATGAACCATCTCTTATCATCTAGGAAGAAGAACGGAAATCAAATCATCTCTATAGCATACGCTGTACCTGCAATATAAGAGTGACCGCCAAGGAAAATGTTTCATCTTTTAACAAATTATTTTATCTTATAACACAACCAGTACTCAGAGCCTTAAAGAAATCATCCAGGGAATCTAAAATGAATTTAATATGCTTTTTATTTCCTTTACATTCAATTCTAGTTACAGTTTAAGGGAATTTTGTGGAGAGAGTGTATATGGTTGTGAAAATAAGGCTACAACTTTTTTTGTGTGGTAGAATGTGATGGGGAGAAGAATAAAATGGAGGTCAAGAGAATACTGCAGATATCAAATACTTTCTGGTAGCGTAGTGGTTACGAATCGGGCTGCGAACCTTAAGGTCAGCGGTTCGAAACTACCAGCTGCTCCGCGGGAGAAAGATGAGGCATTCTACTCCCGTAAAGATTTACACCCTCGGAAACCCTGTGCAGGGTCGCTATGGGTCGGAACCGACTCGACAGCACATAACAACAACAACAACAACATAGAGAGTTTAGGAGTCCTGGTATAGTGCTGTAGGATAAGCACTGGACTGCTAAACACAAGGTTGGCAGTTCAAATTCACTCATTGCTCCTAAGAAACCCTGTGCAGGATCATTAGGAATTGGAACTGACTCAACGACACTTAACAACAATAACATCGAGAGTGTAAGAAGTTCTGGTGGCACAGTGGCTAAGTACTCAGCTGAATCCATTAGTCTGTCTGCCAGAGAAAGATGTGGCAGTCTGTTTTCATAAAGGTTTAAAGCCTTGGAAATCCTACAGGGCCCTTCTGCTCTGCCCTATGGGGTCTCTATGACTCATCTGCAGTGGGATTGATTTTTCAAATTTTTATAGGGTTTTTAGTTAATTAATAAGTATGTCTTGGGTGGATTTATATGAATGGTGATAAAAGAAGACAGAATTGAACATGAATGAGAAGAAAAATAAAGGGACAGTAAATAGAGAGCAAGAGTAACATGGCAAACCGCGTATTTGCAAGGTCAATTGAGATTCAATCAGTTAAGGTAAATCTTCCAGCTTTAATGATGTCATTACTCTCCTCAGGAGTCTCTACTTGACTCTGTTGCCCAGCATCATGAGTGAGTGTATTTCACAACCTTGAATCTGAGGCATTCTATAATAAGATACAATTGCCTGAATTTGAAATTCCCCCGTGTGACAACAATGGTAAAGAGCTCTTTGTTCCCCAAACAAATCTCCCTATTCCCCACACATTGACTTAATACATTCTTTCCTCTTTAACAGCTTCCTCACTTACTGAAACCCTATCCTTTTATTAATACCCATTGTAAATGCTTTTTTCTCCTATGACTATTTCCCTAAAATCTCCCACCAAAAATAACCTCTCTCTTCTCTCAATATTTCTCTGAATATATATTTTAGATGCACATTTCCCATAACATTTATCATATCATATTCATTCATTCATACATGTACTCATTCATTCACTTTATACTAACAGACCCATATATTCAGCATTTACAGTGCACCCTGATTTATGAAAGGTGTTTAGGGATAGAAAGATGTATAATATTGTTTCTATTCTGAAAAACCTGGTTATAGAGCTCAGAGACTAATCCAGGACATGAGCATGTAAGCAAATAATTGTAATAAATGGAGCTTTAAATGGAGTGCTATGGGTATGCGGTGTGGAGGACAGTCCTGGGAAGATACCCTATTGGAAGTGGGGTGAGATGGGTCGGTGACACTCAGGAAAGAATCAGGAAAGTTTTTAGGAATAATTGACATAGACCTTCAAGAATGAGCATCATTTTAATTACATTAAAATATTTCAGCCTCCTCTGCCTCCTCTTCCTTCTGTGTTGTTTATTTTCATTCTAATGAAAGCATGCATGCACACATACACATACTAGTTTGTAAGCTTCATTAGAAACTCTTGGTTAAGAGAGGAGGCAACTTGGGAGCCAGACTGCAGAGTTGAAACTCAGGCTTCACCACAAACTAACCATGTCACTTTAGACAAATTTCTAAATCTTGTTATGCCTTAGTTTTTTTTTCTGAAAAATGTGGAAAATCAATGTACCTGTTTTGTAGAATTATTTTGAGCATTAAGTAAGTTACTATAGGTTAACACTTGAGATCATGCCAAGCCCACATGACATAACAAATGTAAGCCATCACTACCATTATATTGACCTTCTACATCCACTGAAATTAGCCAGTACCTCACATAGAGGGAGAAATCAGTCCAAAGTCTTGAAGTGACACTTCACATTTATACTGAGATGACAGGAAATAAGTAGAAAAATTTGGAAGCAGTTGGAGGAAAACTGCAGAGAATGGGTTAAAAGATTTGGGCTAAATTAGACTGTGAATGAATATACACATAAATCCTATTCATATTGAAAACTACTAACTGCAACTAAGGATATTGTTGTTCTTGGCAAAATTTCTCTAGAGAGCATTTCCAGAAGACGATCAGAAAGCTAATACTGACACACTGAGGAATTCAGACTAGTCATTATCAGAAGATCAGTGTTATTATATTAGCCTTACAATGTTCCATTAGAAAAGCTGCATTGGAATTTATATCATTAAAATATAGAAGTTCCCTAATTCACTAAGTTATTCATATTGCTGTATATATCTGCTTGCAGGGCTAATATGACCTTAAGGATGTTAAAGAATATTTTTGAGAAGAGAATAAGACATTGGTTCTTAGTTATAAAATGAGATATGCTTTTTGATGACACAATGTCTTATTCCCTCCTTTCAAAGTAGCTTTTATTTTATTTTATTATGACAAAAAGTTCATTAAGTAATCAGAGTTATTACCCACAATTTATAGATAGAAACCTTACTTCTCTAAGAAGGTTACTTTACCAAATTTAAAAACAGTATGAAATAGAACCCAAGTCTTCTGACTTCAATTTATTTCGTTCAATCAATAAACAATTTTATTGAGTACTTATTATGGCCATACTATGTTTTAGGGAGTTCAGTGGCTCTAGAGGATAAGCACGGGAATATGAACCATGATGTCAACCATTACCATATTGAATGTCTATTTCTGAGAGTGTGATCAATGATGCTATAGTGCAATCAAAATACCTGCTGTGTTATTTTTGAGGCTACCACTATACCTGGGTTCATACTCTGGTTCTTAATAATGAATAGTTGTAAAAATACTGAGACAGGATCCTAGCTCCCTTAACTCTGCTCTACAATAAACTGCCTTAATGAAGATAAATCAAGGTAACTGTTTTATTTTATAATCAGAAATAGTTTAATAAAATGAACACATGGGAAACAGAAAATGTTGTGCTTAGGCAGATGAAATCAAATGGTGAATAGAAAAATTGAATTGACCAGAAACAACTATCTGGATTACTATTTAGCATTTTATTAATGCTTATAACTTTTCTCCATAGTGTATAATTTACAGGCTCTGATTGGATACTCAAGAAAGTGAGGTGTATGCATAGCTTCTTCGATCACTAGATTCAACAGTACAATAGATCATTGTAGACATAAAAGCAGATTTTTCAGCCATAGGATGTATGTATTACAAAATTACAATTTGAAGGAAAAATTGCACATAGATGTATCTTGATAGTATCAAGTGAACATAAGGTGTTTTGTGATCCTAAACTCAGATGTTCAAATTCTTTTCAGAATTCCATTATGTTTTAGATTGAACATTATGGTGAGCACATTTGCAATTTAATTGCACTTAATTACCAAATGACATCTTATTTATGAGTGAAATAAATAGCTTTTAAACAGATCTTTATTCTACCATTTAAAAACAATGGTTTCCAAAGCACAGAGGAAAATTGCTATCAATATAAACCTAATTCCATTATTCTTGAGGCCAAAAGGTCATAATTTAGTTTTTATATTAGAAACTTTTGCTTTGTGAAATACACATTGAGTTTCATAAAAGTAATAATTGTTTTCCAAATCTTTCATCATGATTTTTCTTTCATATATCCAGAGGTTTCTTAATTAAAATAAATGAATAAATAAAACTTTTTCCCTTGCCTTTTATGTTCTTTTGGTTGATAATCTTATATGTGTGCTTTGACAAAAATTTGCAATCAGCCAGAAAATATCTGCTGATGATTCTCAAGTGTATAACAGAAAATCTAGAATAATTGTTTAGAAAAATTTGAGTGTTGAGAATTATTTCATAAGAAAATATAATATTAAAACAATGTTAAAGATTTTTCCTTATTTTATAGACTTGATTATTTATGAAAATTAAATTAAGTTTAGGATGATGGAAACTCATATTATAACCTCTTTTATAATACTTTAATTAAAAATTCACACTTTCCATCAGAGAACTTTCATTTATAGGCAATTTTCTAGAAGCAACATATGCTTTCATTGTATCAAATAACAAACTAGGTAATATTAATATGGATTTATACCAACTATCTATTTTTTCCTGTAGCAATGACTAACAAATGAAAACATTTAACAGGGAAAATTTCTTTAGGGGAGAAAGTTTAATTTGAGAATCTAAAGATCAGGCTTACAAACATGAATGACTCATATGTAAATAATCTATAT
Organism: Chrysochloris asiatica; assembly: GCF_000296735.1. Taxonomy (NCBI): domain Eukaryota; kingdom Metazoa; phylum Chordata; class Mammalia; order Afrosoricida; family Chrysochloridae; genus Chrysochloris; species Chrysochloris asiatica. The sequence goes on along the minus strand of NW_006408613.1, from coordinate 3,748,615 downwards.
ATAAGAAAAATAGAGAGAAACACATCTGAATATAGGGTCACTGCATCAACTGAGAAGAGGATATGGAATGAAAAATACCATTGCAGATGTCAGATGGAACTTGGCTGAAAGCAGAGAAAGATATTTACTTGAGTTTTATGGACTACACAAAGGCATTTGACTGTGTGGATAGTAACAAACTATGGATAACCTTGCGAGTAATGGGAATTCTAGAACACTGAATTGTGCCCATGAGGAACTTATACATACATGAAGAGGCAGTCATTCCACCTAAATGAAAAAGGATACTGCATGGCTTAAAATCAGGAATGGTGTGTGCCAAGTTTGTATATTTTCACCATACTGTAAACTGACCAAATAATCTGAGAAACTAGAGTATATTAAGAAGAACTTGGCATCAGGATTGGATGAAGATTTATTAACAAACTGCAATATGCAGATGACTCCACCTTGATTTCTGAAAGTGAATAGGACTTGAAGCACTTGCTGATGAAAATCAAAGATTACAGGCATCAGTATGAATTATAACTCAAATGAGGAAAACGAAAATCCTCACAAAGGAAGCAACAAACATCATGATAAAAGGAGAAAAGATTGTGTCATCAAGGATTTCATTTTATTTGGATTCACAATCAACACTCATGGATACAGCATTCAAGAAATCAAATGACATCTTGAAGTGAACAAATGTGCTGCACAAGATCTCTTTAAAGTTTTAAAGAGCAAAGATGTCACATTGAGGTTTAAGGTGTGCCTGACCTAAGCCATGGTAGTTTCAATTGCTTCATATGCATGTGAAAGCTGAGCAATGAGCATTGAAGACTAGAAAAGAAATGATGCACTTGAAATGTGGTGTTGGAGAAAATATTGAAAATACCATGTGCTTCCAGAAGAACAAATAAATCTGTCTTGGAAGAAGGACAGCTAAAATAGCGCTAGGAAGATAGGATGGTAAGATTTTATCTAAGGTACTTTGGACATATTATCAGGAGGGACTAGTTTGTGGAAAAAGACATCATATTTAGTAAAGTATGTTTTGTTGTTGTTAAGTGCTATTGAGTCAGTTCCGACTCATAACAATGACCCTGTATAAAGTTTCCAAGGAACAGCTGGCAAATTTGAACCACTGAGCTTGCGGTTCAAACTGACCTTGTGGTCCAGTGCATTATTCCACAGTGCTACACCAGGACTCCAGTAAAGTATGTTGTTGTTGTTGTTAAGTGCTGTCAAATGTGTTCTGACCCATAGCAACCAAGTATAGGGTTTCTAAGGAGGGACTAGTGAGTTGGAACTGCTGATCTTGTGGTTCAAAACAACTTTGTGTTCCTGAACCTATCCTACAGTGCCTTGCCAGGATTCTGGTAAAATATAGGGTTACCAAAAAAGAAGAAAACTCCCAACAGGATGGATTAATACAGTGGCTACAACAGAGGGCTGAAACATATTAACTGTGATGATGGAACAGGACCCGGCAGTGTTTCTCTCTGTTGTGAATAGGAGCACTATGAGTCAGAGCTGATGACTCCAAGACACCTAAAAACAGGATGAGTCAAAATAAACCGTATGTCAGTGGATTTGATTTTGGTTTAAATGAAGAAAACTTTTCACAGTAGGGTATCAATGGTGGTTGGAAGAGAGAAAAGAAAATGCACTCAATAATTAGAAATGATGTTTCTTTTTTTTTTTTTTTTTTTGAGTGTAAAATATATGTCCCTAGTCCAAACCTACCAATTGTTCCTCTGAAGCCCTGTAAGATTGTCACTCTGAATTGGAACCAACTTGACAGTACTTAACAAGTAAAATACCTAATTTTTGAATTGTTGTTGTTAAATGCCATCAAGTCAGTTCTGACTCATTGCAATCCTAAACAGTGTTTCTGAGGAGCAGCTGGTGTGTTGAACAGTTGACCTTATGATTTGCAGCCCACTGCTGATCTTACAGTGCCACCCAGGAGTTCAATTCCTTGAAAATGTTTCAAAACAGAATCTTCTTTTAATCATTTTCAGTGCAAATCAGAAAAAGAGGGTCCTTCCACAAATCAGTCTGTCTACTCATTGTTGTTGATGCTAAGTGCTCTGGAGTTGATTCCGACTCATATCGACCCTGCATCGAGTTTCAGAGGCTGTAAATCCTTATGGAGCAGAAAGACTCATCTTTCTCCCAGAATGGCTGGTAGGCCTGATTCTAACCACTACATTATATTAAGAGGGAAAACAAACAAAAATTACTATGAATTAAAATAAAAATATTTCTGTACACTTCTAAGAATCAAATTGTTGTTGTTGACTGAACTGTTTTGTTGTTGTTGTTGTTGTTTTTAAATACAGAAAGGCCAGAACAAGGATCGTGGAGAGGCAAAGAGAGTTTAAAAACAAAACAGGCAGAAAAGTAAATTAAATGCTGAGGTACAGCATAACAACCAACAGTGGCATCTTGAAGTCTCTCAGGCAGCTTTGAAGGCAAGAAACTGAAAGAGGACATTAAAGTCATACTCATATTAGGCTACATAGGCTACATATACATATATTTCTTTCTTCTCTTCCTCTTCTCCCTTTTCTGCAATCATAGACTACAGTATCCAGTCTAGTTTTTGTTGTTGTTGTTGTTGTTTTTATGGTGTTTTTTTGTTTGTTTGTTTTTTGTTTTTGTTTTTTGTTGTTTTGCTGTTTTATGCTCCCCCTTGTACCTTTGGGGGACTCTTTCTATTCCAATATTACCCAAGAAGAGACAGAAACTGCTGCCATATAGTCAAGCTACAATCACTCTATAAAATAACAAAGTCCAGGCAGGAACCAATACCAACTGCCATATACCAGGGAGGCAGACAACATCTGTGAAAGTTACTCTGAATTAAGCAATAAGAAGAGTGAAAAGGGAAGCCCACATCCTGATCACATCTATCTGGAAGCAATCAGAAAGCATAAAAAATACCAAAACACATACTCAATTAAGTAATAAGGCCACAGAAAATACACTAAACATGTCCAAGAAGCAAAAGCAGATGACCATATAAAGCAAACTCTAATAGATTTGAAGAAAGAAATAGATGAATCTATAATAATTGTGGGTGATTTTAATACACCACTTTCAAAAATGGATAGAATAACCAGAAAGAAACTTGACAAAGACACAGAAGAACTAAACAAAACAATCAGCCAACTTGATGCCATAGATGTGTACAGAGCATTCAACCCAACAACAGCACAATACACAGTCTTTTCCAGTACACATGGAACATTCTCCAGAATAGATCATGTGTTAGGCAACAAAACAAATCTCCATAAATTTACAAATATCAAAATACTACAAATTGTTGTTGTTGTAAGTGGCATTGAATCAGTTCCTACTCATAGTTACCCTGTATAGAGTTTCCAAGAAGTAGCTGGTGAGTTTGAACCACTGACCTTGTGGTTCAAACTGACCTTTTTGTCCAGTGCCTTGTCTTATAGCACCACACCAGGACTCAAATACGCATATTAAAAATTAAAATGTACTGTTATGTTTAGGAAGTCTAAAGCATGAATCCTTTACTACTTGAGGGCATTTATAAATTAGTGTAACCTTTTGGAAAATAAATTGGAAAAACTGCTAGAAGCCATAAAAATGTTTATGCCCTTTAGCCAAGTAATCACTATAAAAGGAATAATCTTAAATAAAGAAAATACATTTACAACAAGACATTCCTGGTAATATTAGAAGACCAACAGAGTATTTGCTTACTTACAAGTGTAAGTAAAAAATATTGCTAAAATATCATCAACCTTTATTAAAGGAAAATATAAAAATGTGAAGTTATTGTTTCTTAACATAATCTTCATCTAGGTCTATACACATCAGAAGGTGATATTTCCAGCACTATAACCCTTCTCCAAAGAGTTCTGTGATCTTGGACTTACACCACACCAAAATAGCAGTTTGGGCATCTTCAAGGGACTCAGATCATATTTTCTTATAGTTTGAAGAGAAAAGACCAGAGTTGTAGGGTGGATGGGATAAGGTATTCCAGTGAAATTCTCAAAGAGTAGTCCTTGCTACCCTTGAGAATGTGCAGGTGCTTTATTGTGATGGAAAAAATTCTGCCACACAACTTTCCTTGCCTTTTCTCACCAATGCAGTTTTCACAGTTTCCTTAAAACTTCATAATAATCCCATAATCATTCTGTGTCTTTTGAGAAAACTATCAAGATTACCCTTTTGGAACCTGAAAAACCTCAGTAGGTTGCCATAACCTACTGAGAACTTGTCTAGAGTTAAGCCACTATTTGTATAAACACATTAATAATATTTTATTTGGAATAAAGTTGTGCAAGTATGAACTGAAACCCTAAATGCAACATATATATATATAATGTTGTTGTTTTTGTTGTTAAGTGCCATTGAGTCAGTTCTGACTCATAGCGACCCTGTATAGGGTTTCCGAGGAGCAGCTGGTGAGCTTGAACTGCCGACCTT
>NW_006408613.1:3733358-3741851 GCF_000296735.1 Chrysochloris asiatica | reverse complement strand
TGGTCCAAAGAGGATTTAATTTGATTTTGCAATACACATCAGGAAGTAAGGTAAAATTAAAATATGAAGCTAAAGAAATAAAAATAGGAGGGACACTGGAGCCAGATGTGATACTTTTGTACAGCACACATACCAAGACCTTCAAGCTACAAGTATGATTAACTTGTGCTTCTAATCTTTCTGCCACTATTGCAAGGAGAGAAGCACAAACATTAGTTACCTGTATATCAAAAACAGAGTTTTTCAGAAAATTCAAGCTTCAAAATATTGTGAGATAAGAACATTTTAGCCTGTGGGTTTTCTTAAAGAATATTAAAATACAAAAATGGAAAGACACACCGTAATATGGATATGTATTTAGCATTGAAAGAATTCATGCAAATAAGAAAAACACTTTCTTGTAAAAATTAGCTAATAGAAAGAAATCATTTTGTAGAAATAAAAATACAAATTACCAGCAATTATGTGAAAAAGTAACCTCACTGATAATCAAAGTTCACCAGTCTACATGAATAAAAGATTTTTTGTAAGTATTGAGTAATTTCTGTAGAAGAAAAATGAAGTTTACTACTCTTGTAAAGATTTATAGCCTCAGAAATCCTATGGAGGGTAGATATGAATTGGAACCAACTTGACTGCACCTAATAACAAAAAACAGAATAATTTACCAAGTGGTTTCACCTGGAATTTTTTTTTTTTTTTTAAAGGTATCTGCTCCTTGTGGGCAAATGTACCTTATGAAAATAATTTGGGGAGTTTATGGTTTCTCAATATTTATTAAACAAAAAAATTGGAACAAACTTTCTAGGCGAAGAGCGTTCAAAAATCAACTGGAATTTTTGTACCTAATGACATTTAGAATCTAAAAACTTTTGCCACATTAAGAATGTTTCTACTGACTTCTTAATCAATGAGTTCACACTACTGGAGGATGTTCATACATAAGAGACAATTCTCTTTCTATCCTGAATACCCACATGCTTTTATACTAGGCAGATGGATGTTGCGCACATTGAAGAGATAATTGTTACAACAGACATAACAATTTTTATGCTGGAAAAGCAATCATTGGAAGTGCTTTGTGTCTGTTCATGTGCATTTATTGGGTAATTTTTTCATGTTGTACAAGCACAAATTTTTTTATTTTTAATTGTTCACCACACTAGCACTCCTCTAGAATTTACAGCAACAGGAATCTACTGTTGCCTATTTGAATACACTTGATGAATAGCAGTGTCCCTTGTAATAAATTTTATAATTCAGTGCAATTTATAAATGCAAATTTACCTCAGCACTAGATGAACAACACTTTGACCTCTTAACCATTGCTTTGTAAGTCTATGATCAATTTTACTGAACAGTGAGAAAATGGAGACAATGGAAGAAATACTCAAGCTCATTTTCTCTCATTATAATTATATGATAATCGGGAAAGAAAAGGTAACCATCAGAGGAACATTTTAAGAAACTGGTAATCAATATGTTGAGAAAGAAGCATTTTTAAAAATTGTAAAGAAAAGTGCAGCTGATGCTGCTTAGGTACAACCAAAAGCCTTCTGAGATTTGCTTCTTTGCTTTGGAAGTTTTAGGGTCATCTTTTCACGGGATATTCCATTTAATTAGTCTGATAACTTATGGTTAACAGTTATACCTCTTGGTTCATTGTATAGGGTTTGTTGTTGTTGTTAAGTGCCGTTGAGTCGGTTCCGACCCATAGAGACCTGAACAGGGTTTCCGAGGCTGTAAATCTTTACGGGAGCAGAAAGCCTCCTCTTTCTCCTGTGTAACAGCTGGTAGTTTCGAACTGCTGACCTTGTGGTTTGCAGCCTGATTCGTAACCACTATGCTACCAGAACTCTTTCTAGGGTCTAGGGCCTTAAAAACTTGCAAATGACTATCCAAGTCAAAACAACTGGTCTCTTTTCACCTAGAGTAACATAAGAAGGAGGGTCAGGAATAAAAGAATATGGAAAGTGTGGCTAACTGCTTCCATGAACAACAGTCTCTTTTACCAGAAGAACTGGATAGTGCCTGGCTATCATTACTAAAGATTTTGATCAAAGATTCTGTAAAAAAAATCCTGATGAAAAGGGAGAAACGCAGAAAAGAATTTCAAAATCTCATAGATTCCAGATTTTCTGGAGCAATGAAGGTTGGATGAACCACTGAAACTATTGTCTTGAGATAATATTTAAACCTTAAACCAAAAATATTCCCTGAAGTCTTCTTAAAGCTAAACAACAGTTTATTGTTACTAAGAGAAAAATGTCTACCTTGAACAATTTTAAGAATCTTGTTCTTTTAAAAATTATCTACAGGGGATCAAATGGATAAGCATCTCTAAAGATCAGATGGGAAACTTAAGGAGGAGTGAATTTATGCTAATGAGGGAGAAAACACAAAAAAATGAGGATGCAAATGGTTGTATAACTTAAAGAATGTAATCAACACTACTAAATGGTACACGTAGAAACTGTTGAATTGAATGAAATGAAGTCAATGCACAGTAGTGCAGAAAAAAAACAACACTGAGCCAGGTCTCCAGTTTAGGAGTTTGTGTAAGGGTCTATGTCAGCAACACTAGACTAAGATTTCACTGTGGCATTACCATTCTTAGAGCAGTTCCGGTACATTTGCATGAACTGGCAGACACATTTACAATCTACTTTTATGAATGAGTTATATTCTGTTTCTAAAAGTCTTGAGAATGCAGGTAACTGTAGTATGCCCTACATCTTCCTAGATGGGCCTGCAGCTTCACAGTCCACCACACACAAAAAAACTGCTGGGTCTGAAGATATGTCTTGGAGCATGAAACCACTTACCAGAAATTATTGTGCAGCTGTGGGAGACATTTTGGGCATGTTTGAACCTCTGTGATTAAATGGGGGATAACAGGAGATGCAGGACACATTCTCACCTTCTCCAGGGTCCAGACTGTTGCAGAAACATGTGTCCTAGTAAAAGCTTGCAATAACTCCTGGTCATAGCAAGAGAGGACGGGTTAGATTGGTTGGTGCCTGAACAGAGGCTGCTGGAGAATCCTGCCTCTGTCTGTTTTGAGGCAATCCCCATGGGATTCCCTTCAAGTTCCCCAACCAAAAATTGGGCTCAACACTGGTATCCCACTGTCAATGAGTGATGGTACCAAACACCACTGATTGGTTATAATATAAATATCCCCTATAACCATAGGTGCGTACCTCACTCCTAACAGCACTGATGGATTTATGGCTGCTAGGAGTCCTGGTGTGGCGCTGTGGGCTAATGCGGCAGACTGCAATGTCATTTGAACTACAAGGTCAGCAGTTCAAGCTCACCAGCTGCTCCTTGGGAACCCTATACAGGGTCACTATGGATTGGAATTGACTGGACAGCACTTAACAACAACAACAACAACTTGTGGCTATGGTTACCATATGGTTGGATAGGGTGCTGCACTTTGTGCTTGCCCTATGGTGCAGAGACAGTGACAGCAACGGTACCAAAACCTCTGAATTATCCCATGGGAAAAGCCAAGGGAACCAAGCACAGTGTTTTCTACTATTATGATTACCTTTTGACACTTTTGTTTCTACCCTTGACTTCTTATAACTGATGAGACGAATTGAATCTCTGGCCAATTTTACTGTTGTTGTTGTTAAATGCTGCCAAGTCAATTCCAACTCACAGTGATCCTGCATAGGGTTTCTGAGAAGTGACCGATGAGCTTGAAATGCCAACCCTGCAGTTCAAACCAACCTTGCAGTCCAGCACATTAAATCACAGCATCACACCAGGACTCCAGTTTTACTATATGGGCACTGAATTATAACAGGGAAAGGCTGTGACTATTAATGGCCCAAACTGCCCGGATTAGTAAAGTAGCCCTCCAGAATTGGATGGTCTTGGATATTCTAGCACCTACTTAAGGCAGGACATGTGCTGTAGTTAAGACTGAAGGTTGTATCTATCTACCAGACTACAACCAGAACATTATTGACTTATTAGACTTAATGAAGAAACATGTAGTGGTTCTGGACACTCCTAATTTCTGGCTTGCTGTGGTCACCCAGTTTCCCTCCTTCCCTACTAGCTGGCAAGGGTTTATTGCAGGGCATTAAATGTCTCCTGGGTATAGAGTTGTTTTGTTTTGCTTTATGCCTAGATTGCTGCTATGGAATGTACCTCCATCTATAGCACTGCGGCCTGTCCTAACCTATATAGTTGTGATGCCACATCTCAGGGCCCTCAGATACTTTGAAGAAAGGGGTGATGAATCAGATTGCAAGAATTGGCTTTAAGGGGTAGATTGTAAGGAGACATCCTTTGTGAGGCTAAATAAGGCTCCATTTTGCTATCCATTAGTGTGTTTCCTCTTGGTAAACCACTCTTCAGTAACAGCTGCCAAGGTAGTTGTAGAAAGCTAGAATCCTGGCATGAAACCATCTTTGTTCACCACAGCCATAAAAACCTCTGCCACCTAGTAGGGAATGCAAAGATGTAAATCTACCCTGCTGTTGCATTTGGCTTTGTCTGATAAATTGTTGTTGTTGTTGCTGTTGTCAGGTGCTGTCATGTTGACTCTGACTCACAGAAACCCTATGCACAATAGAATAAAATACTGCCTGATCCTGCATCGTCTTACAATTGTTACATTTGACCTCATTGCTGCTGTCACTGTGTCAGTGCATCTTGCTGACTGCCATCCTCTTTTTTGCTGGCCCTTCACTATAACAAAAGGAGCACTGGTAGCGTAGTGGTTACGAATCGGGCTGCAAACCTTAAGGTCAGCAGTTCGAAACTACCAGCTGTTCTGCCGGAGAAAGATGAGGCTTTCTGCTCCCGTAAAGATTTACAGCCTTGGAAACCCTATACAGGGTCATTATGAGTTGGTTCCGAATCCACGGCACATAACCACCACCACCATTATAACAGGCATGATGTCTTTCTCCAGGGAATGGTCCCTCCTGATAACGTGCACGAAGTATGAGAGATGAAGTCTCGCTATCCTGGCTTCTAAAGAGCATTCTGGATGTACTTCTTCCAACACATATTCATTTGTTCTTCTGGCAATCCAAGGTATTTTAAGGTTCTTCTTCAACACCATAATTAAAATTTATTAGTTCTTCCATGCTCTTTCTATTCTTTGTCCAAATTCTATATGCATATGAGGAGATTGAAAATATCATTGCTTGGGTCAGGCAAACTGTTGTCTTCAAACTAATATATATATATATATATATTCACAGTTTAAAGAGGTCTTGTGCAGCAGAATTACATAATTTGGTTTCTTGACTGCAGCTTGACTATGTGAGTGTTGATTGTGGATCAAAGAAAGATCAAATATTTTACAAATTCAATATTTTCTACATCTATCATAGTGCTATTTTTTGAAGATTTTTCTTTACTTTGAGGTGCAATCCAGATTGGAAGCTATAGTCTTTGAGCTTCAACAGTAAGTATTTCAAGTCCTCTTTGCTTTCAGCAAGCAAGGTTGTGCCATCTGCATATCGCAGGTTGTTAATGAGTCTTCCTGCAAATCTGATGCCACTTTTTTTTTCATATTACCCAACTTCTCAGATTATTTGATCAGCATACAGGTTGACTAAGTATGGTGAAAGGATAAAACCCTGGCAACATACCTTAGCTCACAACTTCATTGTTGTTTTTCCCCCACTTACCCTTGTTGGTAGACCAATGTGGACACCAGCAAGACCACATGCCTGCTTGAGTATTCCCCTTGAGTCTCAGTCTTGGAAGTGGGTTTGACCTGAAGGGACCTGATCACTTGCCTTGATGGCTCCCAGGTGAACAACTTGCTTGTTCTTGTAGTAGTCAATCAGACTGTCTTTATTGTTTTGACTTTTCCTGCTGGTCTTTCTTTCAAGAAGTATCTTCTGTTCTTCTAGCTGCTCCAGGCTAGTCTGCTTGTCTTTTCAAGTAGAAATTTCCCACCTCAGTGGATTCTAGATGGGGATCAAGATTCAACCTATGGTCTTATGCAATGCAAAGGCTCCACAGGAAGCCTCCTTTAGTGGGCAAGTTCTAGCCCCATTTTAGGTATTCCAATCAGTTACAGGCTGAAGATGGACTTACAAGCTTTCTATGGTGATGTTTCTGGCTATTCCTTTCTCTCCCCCTCAAGTGTCTGTTTTCAGTGGTAGGCAAGGGAAACCAAGATTCAAAAGACAGCCAAGCATCTTAATATTATTTCCCCTCTTTTACCCATTCAAACCATGCCTCAGTCACTGCATTCTGGAGCCCTGCTGTTCCAAGGTTGTGCATATATCATTATTTACCTCTGTCCCACTTAGCCCAGGCAAACCTGCTTAACTGTTCTCCCATCCACCTTGTTCTCCTCACTTCTCCCATTCCCCTCACTTTTCTGACTCCACCCCATACAACCTGGTAACCAGCAAACAATTTTTTTTCCCCTTTTAGTGTGGGTATTTTTTCTTAATTTTTACATAATGGTCCTATGCAGTATTTCTCCTTTTGTGACTGACTAATTTCATTCAGCATAATGTCCTCAAGGTTCATTCATATTACACTTTGGTTTGCAGCTTCCTTGTTATACTTTAAGGTAGCATAATATTCCATTGTGTGTATATACCACAGTCTGTTTATCCATTCTTTCATTGATGGGCACTTAGACTGTCTCCATCTTTTTGCTATTGTAAATAGTGCTGCTATGAACATTGGTGTGCATATATCTATTCGTGTTATGGTTTGTATTTCTTGTGGATAAATACCAAGTAGAGGAATTGCTGGATCATAAGGTATTTCTATTTCCAACTTTTTGTTGGAAGAACCATATTGTTTTCCAGAGAGGTTGGACCAATTTGCAATCCCACTAGCAATGTAGGAGTTTCCCAGTCTTTCTGCATCCTCAGCATTTATTGTCCTCTACTTTTTTGCTCTTTGTTGTTATTGCTGGTGTGAGATAATATCTCATTGTTGTTTTGATTTCATTGCTCTAATTGCTAGTGATCATTAACATTTCTTCATATGTTTCTTGGGCGTCCGTATCTCCTCCTTGTGAAGTGTCTGTTCATGTCCTGTGCCCATTTTTTAATTGGGTTATTTGTTTTTTTCTTGTAGAGATGTTGTAGTTTCCTATGTATTTTAGAAATTAGTCCCTTGTCTGATGCATCGTTGCAAAAGATCTTTTCCTATTCTGTGGGCTCCCTCTTACCCTTTTGGTGAAGTCTTTTGGTACACATACGTTTTCCATTTTTAGTATGTTCCAATCATCTATGTTGTCTACTTTTGTTTGTGTAATTTTCAAAATGTTTTGTAGTCTGTATTAGAGCCCTCACATTTGTCCCTTTGTTTTCATTGATGGCCTTTGTAATTCTGAGATTCACATGTAGGTCTTTAGTTCAACCTTAGCATTCCAATCACCAGTAATTATCAATGCATCTTGATTGCATGTTTGCTTAATTTAAGATTGAAGTTGTTGTTGTTGTTGCTAAGTGCCATCAAGTTGGTTCTGACTCATGTATAGGGTTTCTGAAGAGCAGCTGGTGATCTTGAACCACCAACCGTGAGGTTCAACCCAATCTTGCAGTCCAACATCAATTGCTTCCTCCATGTCTTTTATGGTTGGTCCATAAATTTTAATAGTACTGGTATTAACTGGTCTTCCCTGCTGCTGTTGTTAATTGCCATCTACTTAGTTCCAACTCATAGCTAGCTTGTATAGGGTTTCTGAAGAGAAACTGGTGGGTTTGAACCACCATCTTTGCAGTTATCATAAATTAGCAGTCCAGTGCTTATCCTACTATGCCATACCAGGACTCCGGTCTTCCTTGTAGGCATAAGGATATTATTCTGTCATAGATAGCATTGTACTTCAAGTCAAATCTTGAAATGTTCTTTTTAATGATGAATGCAACACTGTTTTTCTTGAATTAATCATTTCCAGCATTGCAAACCATGATTATTAGGTTCAGAATGACCAATACTAGTCCATATCAGCTCTCTAATGCCTAGGATATCGATCTTTTGTATTCCATTTCATGTTTGACAACTTCCAATTTTCCTAGATTCGTACTTCGTGCATTCCATTTTCAGATTATTGATGTTTGCTGCTGTTTTTCCCTCATTTTGAGCTTTACCCCAGTAGTCAATGAAGATCTCGAAAGTTTTACTCCATTCATGTTATGATGGTCAAATCTATTTTTAGGAGGCAGCTATTCCCCAGTTGTCTTTTCAACCTCAGGGAATCATGGTCTAGCACTGTGTTTAACAATATTTCGATGCTGGTAAGTACGCTTCTTATTAAGTAGCCCTCTTAATGAACTCCTGTACTGAAATCCTGCAGCTTCTCACACCATTCGTCTATCTTTTGCCCCTCTCCATATTGGAAGATAAATTTGGAATTACTGGTCTGTGTTCAGACATGGGAATATTCCTAAACTACCTTATAAAACCTATCACCTTCTCTATTCCCTTTAACTGTGTTATTGTTCTCTGAAAATCTGTATGTATAATATATTGTATGTTTTA
>NW_006408613.1:3730582-3731903 GCF_000296735.1 Chrysochloris asiatica | reverse complement strand
AAAAAAAGTGTGAAGGGGCAAGATCAGGGCTGTAAGGTGAATGGGGTAAGGTTTTTCAATACAATTCTTGTAGGACAGCCCTCACTACCCTTAAAAACTAAGCAGGTACATTGTCATAATGGGAAAAAATTAATTGACAGAACTTTCCTGGCCAATTTTTCAACAATGCAGTTTTCAGTTGCCTTAATTTAACCCCGCCCCCGCCTCCCCACATGCCCCCAATTTAAGTCTCCTGTAGTTACCTTGTTTCCTCAAAAAAAGATTTCAAGATTTCCCCTTGGGAATTTCCAAAGCAGTCTCCATAAGCTTCTGAGCTGACCTCCCTACCTTGAATTTCGCTGGCCCAGCAGATCTCCTGGGAAGTCACACTGTTCTAATTGGACCTCACTCTCTGGACTGTATTGGCAAATCCAAGCCTAGTCCCTGGATACAATTCATTCCATTAATTCATCTTCATTAGTTTGATCTTGCTTAAAAGACTGATGGAACAATCAGCTCCTTGAGCTAGGTAATCATCCACAATGCTGGTTTTTTTTTTTTTTTTTAGTATCTTTATTTCCCCATGGCAATCTAATGAGATTAAAACAAGTTTATTGCTGTGACAACTTGTCTGCAGTTATCTACTAATTGCATTGATGTTGTTGTTGAGTGCCGTCGAGTCGATTCTGACCCATAGCGACCCTATATAGGGTTTCCAAGGAGCAGCTGGACATGTTTAAATATATTTTGTTCAAACTAAATCCATGTGTATACACACATGAACAAGAACTCCAGAAGTGATTCTTTTTTACTTATCCTAGTAAATTTAGATGAAAATCAGAATATTTAAAATAGATGCTTGCATATAGTATTTGCTAATTTTGTTTCAGTAGTGAACAGGTAACTATTTTTTGTAAGTCATTAAAAAAGAGTATACCAGAGAATTTATTCTCAAAAATAGAAGGCTTTTATAAAATAGTATTTTATGGAAAAACAGCACTAGGTAAGCTCTGTTTGCAAAGCTTCTTGACTGATTAACAAAAAGATTAAAGGCTAGAGTTAGAGAGTTAGCCCCATAAATCAATGCATTAGACTGCAAGGTCAGCTTGAGCTGCAAGGTTGGTTTCACCAGCTATTTCTCGGAAACCCTATACAGGGCTGTGTTGAGTTGGAATCGACTTGATGGTACTTAACAACAACAATGCTTATTCACAGCAATATAAACTGAATAACACCCTGCTGAAAATTGACTGTGTAGTAGAAGAAATAAAACATGAACTCACAAAGTTCCTAGACACAAATGAGAATGAAAACACAACATACCAAAATCTTTGGGACACGG
>NW_006408613.1:3711162-3724316 GCF_000296735.1 Chrysochloris asiatica | reverse complement strand
TGCCCTCCCCAATACCCCCACCCCAACCCCATTGTTGTGGTTACCTTATATTCCATTAATTCTTCCATTCATTTAAGACAGTTTATTTTATCCTGTAATCTACCTTACCTTCCCACCACCTGGATCTTTGTTCCTACGTGTTGACCTTCTTTCACATTGTAATTGTTTTGATCATAGACTGACCTCCCAGATCCTCTGTTTTTATAATTTAATTCTGTTCTTGACTCTTCCATTTGTCAATTGAGTTCAGGGTGATGCTGCCACATACATCATTCTCTAGTTATTACCTGTTTTTGTTGGTTCTCTGTCCACAGAACTTCTTTTAGGATGTTTTTCACAGCAGGGTTGGTTTTGGCAAAATCCCTTAGCTTCTGTTTATCTTGGAATATTTTGATTACACCATCCTATTTGATTGACAGCTTTACTGGGTAGAGGATTCTTGGGTGGCAGTTTTTTTCTTTCAGGGTTTTATATATGTCTCCCCATTGCTTTCTTGCCTGCATGGTTTCTATTGAGAGATCCAAGCTTATTCTGATTTGCTTGCCTTTGTATATTACATTTCTCTTTCCCTAGCTGCTTTCAGGATTCTGTCCTTATCTTTGATTTTGGAGAACTTGTTTATTATATATCTTGGTGATTGTCTTTTTGGTTCTATCCTTCCTGGGATTCTTTGAGCTTCTTAAATGCTTATCTTTTCGCTTTTCAGGATGTTAGGAAATTTTTCTTCCAGAAGCTCTTCAACTATCTCCTCTGTGGACTTGTGTGATTCTTCCTGTTTCAGAATGCTGATAATTCTTGTTATTCCTCTTCAGGTTGTCCAACATGAATCTTAGGCTTTCTTCAGATTTTTTAAATCCTTTTTTTGTGTATGCTCTTCTATCTTAGTAGTGTTGAGAGATTTATCTTCTGGCTCACTAGTTCTGGCTTCTAACTCTTCAATTCTACTCCTTTGCCCTTTCAGCGTTTTGTCCATTTCTGATATTCTACTATTATTCATTTGGACCTCTTTCTGTAGGTTTTAAATTGTTTCCAATGCTGTATCTATTTTATTTGATGGTTCCTGTAGTGCTTTCCTGACTTCTTCCTTATTTTTATCAACTCCATTGTATAGTGTTTTAATACATTTTATAATCATTTTTCTGAATTCCTTCTCTGGCATTTTCAAAGCCTGCCCATCTTCCAGGATGGAGTGTAGATCTACTTCCAGCTTATTTGCCTCAGTCACTTTATCTCATTTCTGGACATGTGCTGATATGGTCATCTGCTAATGTTTTTTGTTCATATTCAGGAATTATCTGTGGCCTTAATACTTAGATGGGTGTGTATTTTGGTATTTTTTATGCTTTCTGATTGCTTCCAGGTAGATGTGATCAGGAGATGGGCTTCTCTTTTCACTCTTCTTCCTGAGAAATTTCAAGATGCCATTGTGGTCATTGTAATGTAATTCAGGATTTAATTTTCAGCCTATTTCCTTTTTAGTTTGCCTTTCCCACTCCGCAATCCCGATTCAGGCCTTTTTCTAGTGATAATCAGTTCTGGGCCAGCTTGGTTTTAAGTGGAAACTGTCATTTTAAATTTCAAGGAGATCTGTGCTCATGTGTAGTAGAACCCTCTGGGGGTGGGGGTGGGGTATCCCCCTCTAGTCACCAGTATGGCAGTGCACAGACAATGAAGGCCAATGAACAGATACAATAAAAATAATGTCCACACCTGTATCTTCGTGTTTCTGTCAGGCATCTGTGGCTGCTCTGATTCTCCCCCCACTTGGTCTTGCCCAAGATGGTAGCTCCAGTAGCAGCTGAGCATCTTGAATTAGAAAGCAATGGATTTCTTGCTTCTGCTACAAATTCTCATAGCTGTAAGCCTTCCAACCTTCTAAATATTCTTTTATATGTGGTTCAGAGTTCTGGCACCATCCCATGAGCCTGTTTGGTCCAGTATTCTGTGTTGTTGCACTTCTATCCCATCTGCCATCTTGTTTCTTCTCCCATAAGGAATATGTTTATTCTGAACATCTTTCTTCTACACCTGCATCTATATGTCATGATAACAAACTTATTTCTCTTCTTTTAAAATAGTGTCTCTCATTCTTAGGAATGTCCTACAATTTACCCATTTTACAACCTTATCAATCTAATTTTGGTATAAATCAAATTTTGATTGATACCAGTGCCACTGCCAGAAAGAAATTTTAGGTTTGAATTTACTAGCCCTTTCTACTGTCTTTTTCTTCTTGGGCACCGTCTGTTTTCTTCTAAAACATGCTGCCAGGAGGAGTGCTCAGAGTTAGACAACAAGCAACAAGCCCAGATGTACATTCTCATCCCTGAGCTCAGGGAAACAATAGCCTTTTATTAGTTCATAAAATTTACACAATAATATTAATATAGCTTTCACTGATAGAAAGAAATAGGTACATGGGAACAAATGTTTTTCATGAAGCATCAAAAATAAGGTAGTAAGAGCTTTGTGTATTAATATAAGTTTATTGTTGTTGCTGTTATGTTCAGTCAAGTCAGTTCTGGATCATAGTGCTACTGTATCGGGTTCCAATGAATGACTCAGGTTTGAACCACTGGCCTTGTTGTTAGAGGTTCAGTGCTTATCATACAGCATCATACCAGCTCTCCATATGTGCTATATAGCTTGAGTATTAGTTATTGTTCAAAATCTGATAGACTGTGACATTCATTTTATAAAATACTCTAGAAAGCTATTTATCCATTCAAAGTTTAAGTTTGATACACCAAACAGGAAAATTAAAAAGTAAAAGACCTGATTGTAAGATTGTTAAAATACCATGCTGACCGATTCATGCACAAGTATTAGGCACTGGGTTAGACATAGGGGATACACAAGTGACTAGGGCAGACATGTTACCTACTCAGGAGACATGACCTAGTGGGAGATACAAATAATAAATAAGAAGGCAAATAAATCAACATATAGTTAGAACTCTGATATATTCTATGAGGGAAATAAATTGGGTGTGTTGGTAGATAACAATAGGAGAGAGAGGTCACTTTGATTCTGTGATCAGAAAAGGACTATGTGATAAAAAAAAAAAAAAAAATGTCTTGACACAGAAGACGAGCCATAGAGTGATTATGTAAGAGTATTCCACACAGAGAAAAGAACACAGGGACAGGCTCAGACACAGGAGTGTTTATTTAGGAAATGAGAGAAGGCTTGTATGGCCAGAGAATACAGTACAAGCCACATCAGCCCTTTGTCAGCCACAGCCAAGACTGATCTAATTAAATTATAACAGGAAACTACTTTTTCTTTTTAGAAAGATGATTCTACCAGGTGAGTGAACAATAGGTCGGAAAAAGTGGTCTGTACTCAACTGATTGTACCAGGGCTGCCTAGAGAGCTGGTGATGGCCTGATGTTCACTCATAATGATTAGACATCTGCTTCATAATAATAAATGCTCATGTTATTAATTTGTTAGTTATTTTTTGATGTATGAACTCACAGCTGGATAGGATAAATACGAGCCTTCAGTGTAGATGATATTTGAAGTCATGGGAATGGATGGACTCACAGTGGCACTCATGGGTCATTGGTTAACTCAAGGCCTATACTGTACTTTCTTATCCTTCTCCTTGCTCTCTTCCTCTAGCATAGCTTATATTTCCATACTCTTTTGAACATGTGATTTGGTATGAGATATAATACTGGAAATGGAAGTTCAATGGAGACATCTAGAAAAGCTTTTGTTTTTATGGTAACATAAGCAGTTTTAGCTCATATCACCATTGGTCTATTCTTCCGTCTGTAGATTTAATGCCTGAATGTCTGGCAATCCCCTTGCTGTCATGAAACTTGAATCAACCCAATAAGGATGGCAGATTAAAATGATCCCTGATGGTATGATTAAGCAGTTTAACTAATAACAGCAACATTCACCTTTGAAATTATTGCTATGAGAATAAACCAAACCCTTCATTGTTTAAACTATTTAAATCCAGGTATTTAATTATTTTTATCCATAATAAAGAGTCATCATTATCCAGTGGTTACAATTATGAGCCCAGGAGACAGATACATATGGGTTCAAATTCAGTCTCTGTCACTAACTGGTTCTATGGTCTTGAGCAAATTATTTACCCAGTGTATGTGTTCATTTACTCACCTATTTCTAGCACCTACTTTTAGCAAATCCCCTTTCCCAAATGGAGTTTATATTTTATTGGTCATGCTCCTTGAATTTTGGCACAAGAATATCAGCTTCCATACCCCCTTTCACCAGATGTAAGAATTAAATATATTAATGGAGGTAAAATGCTTACAACAATGTCTGTCATAGAGTAAGGCCATATATGTGCTACTTGAAAAATGCAATCATCACTGAAACTTACAGAATAAATAGAAGAGATTCTAATATGTAATAAAAATGTTCAGCTATTACTGAAAATCTTGAGGAATTAAAATAAAAGGTTTATAGTATTTTCAGGGGTAAATACCATTTGTCACAATGAGAGAAGTTGGTGGAATCTTACTTATTTTATATTTTAACTGAATGAACATTTTACCCATCGTTGAGTCTTTCAATGTGGTATTTCCTTTCATGTTTAGAAATGAGATAAATGTAAAGATTATATACCTTCATGAGAATAAATCTTTGAAGCCTCACAATTATTTAAATATTTACAAAAAGCCAGACAAGTTTGCTAAAAGGTAATATTCAAAGTGAAGCTTTGCCTCTTAGCTCCTGGTTCATAGGTTTGTTTCCTTTGTAGCACCATTTTGAGAAAGGACTGGTTGTATATCTCTGATTCTTTCAGTAAGTTTGTATTTATCATTGGAGATATTGTAGTAAACAAAACAGACAAATCCCCTTACTCCAATGGAGCTTATATTCTATTGTTCATGCTCCTTGAATTTTGGCACAAAATTATCAGTTCCTGATCCCCTTTTCATTAGATCTAGTCCCAATATGGCACAAACATTTTGGAAATCAGTCATTAAAATCCTCTGGAGAGAGAACTACTCTAGCAAACATGAAGTCACCAGGAATTAACTCAGTGATAACTGATACAGTTGATGCTGTAGGATAAGCTCTGGACAGCTAGCCACAACATTGCCAGTTCAAACTCACCAGTCATTCCTTGGAAACTCTATATTGGGTCACTATGAGTTGAAACTGACTCCACTGTGACTTAACAGCAATGACATCTCAATATAATTTAACATGTTTTTCATTTCAAGCAGAGCTATTATCCTTCTCTAAGGAATATGCAAGTATTGAGTGCTGACACCATGTTGTTATATATGGATGCTGGTCATGAATCTTGGGCACAATGTTTAAGCACTCAAATGAAAACTAAAAGTTTGGCAATTCAAGTCCACTGAGCAGTTCTGTGGGAAAAAGATCTAAAAATCTTCTGCTATAAAGAACAGTTGTTGTTAGGTGCCATCACGTCTACACCAACTCATAGAGACCCTATGCACAACAGCAAAAAACACTGCCTGGTCCTGCACCAACCTCATAATCATTGCTTAGTCTGAGCCTGTTGCTGCCACCGCTGTGCTAATCCATCTCTATGGGTTCTTCCTCTTTTTCTATCTTCCACATTACCAAACATTATCTTCTCCAGGGACTGTTCCTCCTGATAACATGTCTGAAGTATGGAAAATAAAGTCAGGCCATCCTGGCTCCCAAGGAGCATTCTGGCTGTACTTCTTCCAGACACAGATCTGTCTGTTCTTTTGGCAGTCCATGGTACATTTAATATTCTACTCCCAAATAATAGTTCAAATACATCAATTCTTCTAAGGTCTTCCTTACTCCTATAATGATTATAACCTAGAAAACACATGAAGCTGTTCTATTTGAGCATATTGGGTGGCTTTAAGTGGAGCCGTAGGATCAGCACTGAACTGCGAACAATATTGGAAGTTCAAACCCACCAGCAGCTGCTTGGAAACTCTATACAGGGTCACTGTGAGTTGGATCCAACTCGACAGCACTTAACAACAAAAAAATAATAACAATAACAGAGACTATTCAACATTAGGACAAAGGGAAAATAAGGATTAACTATTGTCTCCAAAGGAGCTCTCGTAGTATAGTGGTTTTGAGTTGGGCTGCTGACCTACCAGTTGTTCTGTGGGGGAAAGATGAGGTTTTCTGCTCCCGTAAAGATTTACAGCCTCGGAAACCCTGTACAGGGTCGCTATGAGTCGGAACCAACTCGACCGCACTTAACAACAACAATTTTCTCCAAAGCCGTTTGAACTGCAAGGTCGGCAGTTCAAGCTCACCAGCTGCTCCTCGGAAACCCTATAAAGGGTTGCTATGGGTCTGAATCGACTTGACATCACTTAACAACAACACCAACAAATATGTATATATATATATATATGTTGAAAAAACAGATCTCTTATAATAAACATAAAAAGGTTAAATGTTGTTGAGTCAGTTCCAACTCTGCGATGCTATGCACAGCAGAATGTCGACTCATAGCAATCCTATGCACACCAGAAGGAAACATTGCTTGGTCTTGTACCATCCTCATAGCTGTTGCTATGTTTGAACCCATTGTTGCTGCTACTGTGTCAATCCTTCTTGTTGGGAATCTACCATTTGTCCATTAATCATTCATTTTTACCAAGTGTGATGTCCTTCTCCAGGGACTGGCCACTCCTGACACCACATCCAAAGTACAAGAGACAAAGTCTTGGCATCCTCACTTCTAAAAAGTATTCTAACTATACTTTTTCCAATACAGATTTGTTTGTTCTTCTGGCAATCATTGGTACTTTTAATATTCTTTGCCTCTACCATAATTCAAATGCATTGCTTCTTCTAAGGTCTTTGTTATTTATTATTCAACTTTCGCATGCATATGAGGTGATTGAAAATATCATGGCTTGGGTTAGGTAAACTTTAGTCCTCAAAGTGATATTTTTTGTAGCAGATTTGCCTAATACAATCCATCATTTGATTTCTTGACTGTTGTTTCCATGAGAGTTGACTGTGAATCCAAGCAAAATGAAGTCTCTGACAACTTTAATCTTTTCTCCATTTATCATAATGCTGTTTATTGATCCAGTTGTTAAGGTTTTTGCTTTTTGTACAGTGAGGTGCAATCCATATTGAAGGTTATAATGTTTGATCTTCATCAGACAGTATTAAAAGTCCTCTTCACTTCCAACAATGAAGGTTTTATCATTTGCATATTGTAGGTCGTTAATGAACCTTCCTCTATCCTGGTGCTGAGTTCTACTTCATATGATCCAGTTTCTAAGATTATTTGCGCTGCATACAGATTAAATACCTATGGTTAAAGGATACAAATCTGGTGCACACCATTCCTGATTTTCAGTAATTCAATATCCCATTTTTCTGTTCTAATAATTGCCTCTTGGTCTGTATACAGATTCCTCATGAACACAAGTGTTCTGAAATACCCAGTCTTCACAATGTTATCCATAATTGGTTATGGTTCACACAGTCAAATGCATTTGTGTAGTTAATAAAGCACAAGTGATCATCTTGCTTTTACTTTCTGCTTTCAGCCACTATCCATCTGATGTTACCAATGATAGCCATAGTTCCACATTCGCTTTTACATCCATCTTAAATTTCTGAACTCTCTTTCAATGTACTGTTGCAACCATTTAAAAATTATCTTCAGCAAAACTTTACTTGTCTATGATATTAATGATATTGTTCTGACATTAGCAATGATATCCTTAGTTCCACATCATTTTCAGAATCCATCTTGAATTTCTGGCATCTTGCCTTTCAAAGTATTTTCACAACGTGTTTTGAATTATCTTCTGCAAAAATTTACTTACATGTGCTATTAATAGTGTTGTTTGATGATATTTGCTACCTGCTGAGTCATCTTTCTCTGGAACAGGCACAAATATAGATCTCTTCCAATTGGTTGGCCAGGTAGATTTCTTTAAAATTTCTTGGCATAGATGAGAGAGCACTTCCAGCAGTGCATCAGTTTGTTGAAGCACTTCAATTTGTATTTCATCAATTCCTGGAGCCATGTTTTTGACAATGCCTTCAATGTCAAAGGTCTCAAAAGCTTTGCTTCATACATGTCATTAGGTTAACTCTCTTTGAGGACACAGCTCTTTTCCAGTCATATTTGAGGCCTTCCAACCTGAGGGGCACATCTTCCAGTATTATATCTGACAATATTCTGTTGCTCTTCAAAAGGTTTTCATTGCCTAACTGTTCAGAAGTTGCCTGTATCTCCTTCTTCCTAGTTTGTTTTTGGACTGGAAGCACCCCTGAAACCTGTCCACTATGAATGACCATATTGGTTTTTAAAATATTGGCAGCATAGCTTCCAGCACCATAGCAACACACAAGGCACCACAATATGACAAACTGACATATAAGTGTTGAAAAAAGGCTAAATAGCATGCCCCAAAAACATTAGATGCCTAAATATTCTGCTATAAGGTATATTGGAAGAGAGTTGCATAAGTAGAGACTGATTTAACACGAAAGTATTAGCATCTCTGTGTGACTTAAAAAATCTATTTTTTTTTTTTCTGTCATAAGCACAGAATCGTGTTTAGAGTTTTGTAAAGTATCTAGAAAACTTAAGCTTATACTTTATTTATAAGCGCTACAAGTTTATCCCAGGAGCTCTGATAGCATAGTGATAATGGGTAAAGTTGCTAACATCAAGGTTAGCAGTTCAAAACTATCAGTAGTTACACAGGACAAAGATGAGAGTTTCTGCTCCTATAAAGATGTGGCGGTGGTGGTGGTTATGTGCCGTGGAGTCGGTTCCGACTCCTAGTGACCCTGTACAGGGTATCCGAGGCAGTAAATAGGGAGCAGAAAGCCTCATCTTTCTCCCATGGAACAGAAGGTAGTTTCAAACTGATGACCTTGAGGCTCGCAGACCGATTCGTAACCACTACGCAACCAGAGCTCCTTTTGGAAGTCCTATACAGAGTCACTATGAGTCAGAACCAACTCTACAGCTCAAAACCACCACCACAAGTTCATCCTTCTTCCTATGATAAGGGCTTTGTTGTCCACCAAACTTTCCAGTTCTGCCATCTCTAATAGTGAGCAGACAGGAAATTATAACCATTATAAATTGATAATTGCCCTGTTGAGAAAATATGAGTTATACTATATGATTTTTGATTTATTGAGGTACACAGGCCCTTTGGAACATAATATAAATGTAACAATTTTCCTGTCTTATAAGATATTCTACTTAACATTCATCATTACTTGCTTCTTAGAATTCTTGTAATTGTCTCAGATAATTGTAATCTACAACAGCAATTTAGAAAAGTTCAGTTAAAGTAAAAAGCAATTAGCCAAGCACAAAGTTTGGCACTGTTGGCTAATGCACTGGACTGCTAAGTTATTTGAGCGACAAGATCACCGGTTCAAACTCACCGGCTGCTCCTTGGAAACCCTAGCAACATCAACAATAAGCATTACATAATAGATTCTAATAATAAATTGTCAGAGCCTGAGTTTGAATTATGACCTCATAACTTTAAAATAAGTTTCAAATATTTGAAGCATAGACAGAAAGTATTAGAGTACCAGAAAAATCAGCCAATCTCTTTAAAATTATCAAAATAAGGAAGGTCTTTTTAATAATGGCGCAACATCCAACAGCCAAATTGCACATTAAAAATTCTGATAAAGTTTATTACATTAAAAACTATTCTGCATAAAAACAATAACATAAGCAAAGTAAAGGAAAAATGACAAATCAGGGAAACTATTTGCCACTTAAATCACTTACAAATTGCTAATCTCCCAGGTATGTATATGAAAAATCAACAGGAAAAATATCAACAACTGAATCAAAACAAAGTAGGCAAAGAACAAGCAGAGATTTCATATAAAATGAATACATTTGATATACAAATATATTAAAAGATGCTACACTTCATGGATAATTAGAGAAATGCAAAATAAATGACAATGGAGTTTTTGAGTGAGTCCTGTAAGTCTGATATATATTGGTAATATTGAGGAGAAATATGCACTTTCTTATATTCCTATCTATCAAGAAAGAACAGTTACATTCTGAACTCTTGGGGTTACCATGAGGCAGAATCAACTAGATGGCACTTAATAACAACAATGTTGAACTATATGTTATCCAGATTCTTAATGACAGCATTGGAATTGGAATCCAAGTTTCTAGCTTCCTGCCTCAGTACTCCTTTGTTTCAAGTACAGAAGCATGGAGTTCACTGGACATCAATCTCACCTAGCCACAAATTCACTCTCCCCTCTCCATACACATAATCCTTGTGGCTCTGAGGTCTTTGGACTATCATCATTATTCCACATCAGACTTGAGCTAGGGTTGTGGAACCTATAGTTAAGAAAATGGAGAAGGACTCCTTAATACAACACTAACTCGACATAATCCCTTGATAAAAAATCCAAGGAAGGCCCGATTTTGTTCAGACTGCAGTGACTTCAATTTTGGGAGTGTTCAGATCTTCAAGCAGAGGGTTTAAATCAAATTAGGTGTCAATAAATATATTCTGAAATATTTGCTCTTTACTTTATTCTTGTCAATTATCATACTAATAATGTGTTTTCAGTGGAGATCTTATATATCCCTCTTCTTCCCTGCATCATACCACTTCAAATATAAGCTCCTTAAAGGCACAGTCATTTTAGCATTCTTCAGCAGTATCTTGCTCATAATAGGCATTTATAAGAAATTTACTGAATAAATTATCTGAACTGAACAAATCAGTTAAACAAATTTAATAACTGAACTGAATTTTACTGGTGAGTCAGACAGAAT
The DNA here is from genome assembly GCF_000296735.1 of Chrysochloris asiatica. NCBI lineage: Eukaryota > Metazoa > Chordata > Mammalia > Afrosoricida > Chrysochloridae > Chrysochloris > Chrysochloris asiatica. The sequence continues at coordinate 3,713,533 of NW_006408613.1, read as the reverse complement.
CCTATCTCTCTGTTTCTTTTCATTTTTATAAGCTTGGTTATGGATCAGAAAGTCTCCTAGTCACCATTCAAATCTCCAGTTGGGAAGCATGACAATTTTAAGCCATTATATTGTTGATAAAACAAAACCATAAGATTTGCCTCCCACAGGACACTGTGGTTTGAAATATTGCCAAAAGTTCAGGCTTTAAAACAACAGAAACTGAGCGGTGGATGCTTTAAAAAATAATTTATATTCTTTAGGAATGTTCATTCAATTTAATATTTAGGTAGTATCTGTATTTTGCATAGCAAAACTTTACCAGTAATTGTGCTGACATTATCTTCCAAGAGAAATAAAGAGAGGAGAGAGAGTTTTAAAGAACATTTGTGGGATTTCTTTAGACTTCATATTCTCAAAGTCTGTCACAAACCTATCATGTAGTGAATAATCAATATATGTTTGTTGTTGACTGTCTTTACAAGCCAGTATAACAAGGAGAGTCAACTAAGAATGTGCTGCTGATTCATGCTGTTGCATATAAGGAGGAAGGAGACTAGCTTGTCTCCAAGTTATATATTCAACCATTATGAGACAGGTTTTGTTATTTGCAGAAGTGACTTGCTCATGCAGCAGAACAGGCAAATTTACATTACTTAAGGGGTAATCAAAAACATTTTCATTTTAGGTATGGCTATTGAATTTTATTCACATAAACTATGACTCCCTTTTCCTTCCTTTGCAAGGACAGAATATTGAACACAAGAATGGCATAGTAGGAGGACTTCAGTCTCAGGTTTTGCAGGCTGACCCAGCTGTAGTTGTTAGGTGCCTTTGAGTCAGTTCTTACTCATAGTAATCCTATGTACAACAGAATGAAATAGAAAGAAACACTGCCAGGTAGTCCACCATAATAATAACCCTTGCTATGTCTCAGTCTGTTGTTATAGACCATTGCATCAACCTCTTTTTTTTTTAACTGACTCCCCACTTTGCCAAGCATGATGCCTTCTCTCTAGACTGGTCCCTCCTGATAATATGGCTAAAACATGTTTAAAAATAAAGTCTTGCCATCTTTTCTTCTAAAGGAGCGTTTAGAACAAATAAGACAGATTTGTTTGTTCTGTTCACCTATAGTATAGTCTATATTCTTTGCCAACACCATAATTCAAATGCATCAATTCTTCTTTATTATTCTATTCACTGTACAGCTTTTGCATGCATAGGAAGCAATTATAAATACATGGCTTAAGTTGGATGCAACTTATCCCTCAAACTGACATCATTGCTTTGCAACACATTCAAGAGGTCTTTTGAAGCAGATCTGCCCAATACAATACATTGTTTGATTTCCCAACTGTTGTTTTCCTGGTCATTGATTGTGGATCCAAATGAAATGAAATCCTGGACAACTTCAATCTTTTTTCTGTTTATCATAATGTTGCTTAGTGATACAGTTGTAAGTATTTCTGTTTTCTTTATGTTGAGGTATAGTCCATACTGAAGGGGATGTAGACTTTGATTTTTACCAGTTAAGTGCTTTAGGTCTTCTTCACTTTCTGAGCTGACCAGTTAATGTAGTACAAGTGTTCAGCCTGTGATCCACACTGCCTGTACTCTGAGCTTCTACAAACCACACCTGGTAGAAGATACACAATCTTGTAATTAGCCAATTTCCCCAATTCTGAAATGTGATGTTTCCTGGATGAACTTCTGTTCAGGCTGGAGTGCTAGGTCTTTCTTGTCCCATTCTCCTGTCCTGAACCCCCACCCTGACAACAACACATCCTAACCTGTCCTTCTCTGATAATACCATCATGAAGATTAGTCCAGGGGCAATAGACCTAGCAGCTGTTCACTAGACTGGGATTCTGGGCGGTAATAAGAGAAAAATAAGGTTTCTGTCTTTGTAGGGGATGGAATCACTGACTGTAAAAGGATCATGCCACAGTATATAAAGCAAATTCATTTTATTTATTTTAGATCGGAAATGTGTTTTAAAATCCAACTTGTACTACAAGTTTTACATGAAGAAGTATTCCTCCTACTTTAGTCTTAAAACCTATTCCCTGTCACTGACAACCCCCTATAAATTACAACTTTTATTTCTTTCCTGCATATAATTTCAGTGTTTCCTTATGAAAATACTAGATACATTGCTTTGTTACTTGCTTGTTTTTTCACACAACAATAGATTATGGAGCTATTTCCATATAAATTTACTTTATACATGAAAACTGTGAGATCCAGCAAGCTTTAGTCACGATTTGAAGTCTCCATGTTAGTTTCTGGCCTAGTCAAAAATGGGCGTTAATTCTGATCATTCATCGATAAATAATCGTCCCATCAGGGAGTGATAAATTCTCCAGGATAGGAGCGGAGGCCTCTGGGA
>NW_006408613.1:3706192-3710052 GCF_000296735.1 Chrysochloris asiatica | reverse complement strand
CATTTCCTTCCTTCTTACAAAATAGGAACTTCTGTATTAAGCCCTCTATTTTGCTAGCTACTTTACAAACATTACCTTTAATTCTTGTAACAGTCATGCTAATAAGGCATTCATGTTGCTGTTGTCAAGTGCTGTCGAGAGGTTCCGATTCATAGTGACCCCATATAGAGTTTCTAAGGAGGAGCTGGTGGGTTTGAACCACCAATCTTTGCCATTAGCAGTCCAGTGTTTATCCTACAGCGCCACACCAGGACTCCAAGGCATTCATAGATTCATTTGATTGAAGGCATAAAAAGGATCAGCAATTTCATGAAGGCTGCATGGCCAGCAAATATCTGAATTCAGGACCAGTGAGTGAGGTGGGACATTGTTTAGATTTATGCTCTTGAATTACAGTATGAGTTTGTTGTTAAATTTCATTGTGACCCTGTATAGGTTTTCCAAAAGCAGCTCGTGAGTTTGTGTCACCAACCTTTAAATTAGTGGTCCAGTGTTTATCCTTCAGGATCACACCAGACCTCCACATTAGTACAGCATAAGTTTAATAAGTACTTATTAATGGAACCAATGGAAGGCTCCAATGCTACTCTTTCAATTATGCCCACTGCCTCCTGATCTGCTTCAGAGTCCACTAACAAAATATAGCCAGTGTTTTCATATGTTAGCCCAACCATGTTACTCTGGTGAACTGTGAAAACATTAAAGAATTATAATTTCAGAACATACAATATATGGCATAGAGAAAGCATAGCTGTCACTGAAGACACATTTTATCATTGATTCCTCATAATATGAAAGAAGAAACATAAAAGAATGCCAAGGTTTGCAGTTTTAGCTTGCAAAAAATGGCATTTCACTAGCTATTAACAATATTTCCTTAAAAAATGTCGGTGTTTACAAACTTAATAAATGCTACTTGAGTTATCATTGTGAAATTTTAGGCATACTTATGGATCAAGAAGTCTTGTGGATTCTCTCTACAATTTTCTTCTGAACCTTCATCTGCATTTTCTCCCAATTATCACTGCTCTGCCCAAGTTCAGGGCCTCATTTCTCCTAGAAATTCCTATGTGGTATGTCCATTGCCGGAATTGTCCATGCTCCCTATAATCTATCATGTATATCACTACAAATTTTTTATTTCTAGATAGATCTCAAATTTTTCTATTCCTTTTGAAAACAAAGAAAGAAACATACCTGAAGATCTCTGAATTTGCTCAGTCTAAAATTTAATCTCTTCTGACTGTCAAGATCCTATATAATAGAACTTCAAACTAACTTTCCTATTCTATTTCTCAGGCTTTCCTTTTATATGCTTATTGCCCATATATCTCATTCAGTTTAACCTAACAGCTCTTTCATTGACTTGATCCAGTGTGTCTGATCTCTTTCATCTGTTTGAAATATCCTATTTAATTTCAATGCTCACTCATATTCCACTAAATCTGTATGTTTAAGTCCTTCTCATCTGTATTAGCTTCTTATTTTTGCTGTAGCAAATGACCACAAAAGCAGTCCCTTTAAGCACTATAAATTTATTATCTTACAGTTCTGTAAATCAGAAGTCTGAAATGAATCTTTATTGTTGTTAATTGCCATCGAGTTGGTTCTGACTCATAGTGACCCTGTATAGGATTTTAGGAGTAACTGGTAGGTTTGAACTGCCAACCTTGTGGTTCACAGTCCAGTGCTGATCCTACAGTATCATATGAGAAGTCTTACTGTATTAAAATCAAGGTATTAACAGGGTTGTTTCCTTTCTGAAGGTTCTAGGGAAGAATTTGTTTTCTTGCCATTTCCAGATTGATAGAGGCAGATGACATTTCTTGACTCATGGTACTCTTCCAACTTCAAAGCCAGAAATGGTTGAGCCTTTTTCACATTGCATCTATCTGATTCTTCTGTTTTTAAAGTCAGCAACCTGAATTCCAACTGCTGCCTAATTCTCCTTCGCATGTAACTTAACATATTTACAGATTTTGTGGGTTAGAACACAGACATCTTTGAAGGAACATTATTCTTTCTGTCACGCCTTCCCTCTTTTTGTTTTCCAAATACTTTCCATATTCCTATATGATAGAGCCCATAACCCTGTGTTGTGATTCATTCGTTTACATGCTTATTCCCCTTCTTAGATCAAAAGCTTCAAGGTCAGGGTCTGCAAGTTATTCATTTTGCTTGGCCATAGTAGATGTCTAATCAATATATGATGAATAATTAATGAGTACAGGATTGGACAGAAGATTGGATTTCCTTTTATAATTATTAAATGTGTTCTGAAAATGTCATAGTCAGGCTCCACTGGTGACTGAGGAAATCAGGTACAGATACTAGATAATTTCCCTGTTCATCATGATGGACACACAGATGAACAGCTGAAATAATATTGGTAAAGAGCAGAGACAACAGAGAGATGCATATTCCACAGCTCCAGAGACAAAAGAGGGCTCATTCTGAAGTAGAAGGGCCTTTTCCTTTGAATATAGCTAACAGTTAGTATAAGTTATTTTTCCAATATTGATAACTCACTGCTATTCTCTGAGGTAGCTAATATTGCATCTTCTTTTGACAGGTCACACCTTTCTGCTTATCTTTGATTACATAAACCTTTAAGATTCATGACCAACAAAATGAATTCTTTCCAAAAATTGTTCTGCTCCTGTTTCTTGTACACTTTGAGTGCAACAAACCCATCAATTGAAAACTAAAGTAATACTTCACGTGAATGTATCAAATATTTTCCTCTGTTTTTAAAGATGTAGTTGTCTCATAACATCAGTTGTGCTAAGTTTTAGTAATCCTCAAAGGAAAACTATTCACTTCAACAAAAACAGGCAAAAAACTCCTAAAACAAACTAAGGCAGTCTGACAAGGAAGCTATGGGATGTATAACTCTATAAATATATATTGTCCATACAATCTTACTGTTGTTAAATATCATTGAGTTTGGTTCAACTCATAGTGACCCTGTATAAGGTTCCCAAGGAGGGGCTGGTGGGTTTGAACCAACCTTGTGGCCCAGTGCTTATCCTATGGTGACACACCAGGATTTACTAATCTGTGCTTTTATATAAGCAGGCAATGCATTTTAGAGCCAAAATCCATACTGACTATCTTCTTGAGCTTTCTTTTGGGTGGGAGGTTTAAAACATTAAATCTAAGTTAGACAAGATATAGGGTTTGGAGAAGAAGGGAGATGTGGAAAGAAGAATAACTGTGAAGAGAAACAAAGTTTAGAGACATATAAAGGAGTAAATGAAGAGAGCATACAGTTTTATTTCCTTTGATATCAAGGGATTTAGGTTGTGTCTTTCTAAACAAAGGCACATATTGAAGAAGAAATAAATATGTTTAAGATAAATACTGGAAAGAGAGACTTCAACAGATCTATTAATGGATCCATCTCAAGTTTCATTGTTTATTCCAAAAATTCAGGTCCACCTTGCCTGCTCTAGTAATTAGTTTAATAAATCTTCTTATGCTAAATTATTTCAATTTAAATAAACATGTAGGTAATGAAGGAAAACCTGGAATTATTTGATTTACAAAGCATATGCCCTGATTTTTAAAAGTTTAATATATACTAAGAATTCACTTATAAAGTTTTGGTTTTTAGGTCTTCTGAAAATGTCATAGTCAGAATGGAACATGCTAGCGTACAAAGTTGAGTCAAATTTTGTGTTTCTTAGTTTACAGGAAACCATTAATTTACCACAATCCCCTTTTTTTCACCTTTAGTCTTCTCTTAGTGGTACAATGGAAAGACCATGGACATTGGAATGAGGATTAATTTTAATAAGTAATCAGTGATTAGTAGTGCTAATGCATACACATATGTACATACATATTACCCACTCTAC
>NW_006408613.1:3702698-3704255 GCF_000296735.1 Chrysochloris asiatica | reverse complement strand
CTTTGCACATTTTATTATAGTACCTGGTTTTGTCTTCTCGAGCTGATCTTTGAAATTTTCTGTTCAGCTCTTGGACCTCTTCAATTCTTCTATTTGCTTTAGCTTCTCTACGCTGGAGAGCAAGTTTCAGAGTCTCATCTGACATCCATTTTGACCTTTTCCTTCTTTCTTGTCTTCTTATAATTATATTATTATGATAATATGTAGAAAGTAAGATTGAATGATATAATTTTCATTAATATATATGGTAAATGGCAAAGAGAAATCAATTTTATGTTATCTGACCCCAAAATACACTAGGTACACAAAAGCTGCCATAAAGATTCAAAACACAGCTCAGTCATTTATTAGTTGATCAATCTTTGGCAAATAATTTGAACTTTTGAGACTCAATTTCTTTATAAAAAAATAGGCTAATAACAACTGCAGAAATGTTGTGAAGCTGAAATGTTGTATACATATGTTGTATTCTATGTACCTTATATGTACCATCACAACATGTATTATATAACTTGATTTTTTTCCTTCATAATTTGCATTTAAAAGCCTATTTTCAATTTATACTGAGTTTGTCACAGTCACAGAGAATAGATGATTTGAGAACAAAAACAAACAAAAAACAAGGGCTAATACACTATGTCCTCATAAATGAGGATGAAGCAGACAGATCTCATTATGACCAGAATGCAATTTGGAAACAGTAGCCATTTCAGTAGGACTGAACATTAGCAAACTCGATTTTGTGCCCAATTGAAAAATTAAGTGGTACGGACAAGTCACAAAACACAAGAATGTAACACTCAATAACCCAGACATATCCATGATACCACTCCAAATAAGCATTGTCTGAGATAGCCCAGACTCAATAACCTGGCAATGGCTGTCAGTTTGAATCACTTTTACATTTTTCTACAGATGTCATTTCAACAAAATAATCTGCAAATCTGCCTTGAGTGAAATTTAGTTAGTATGTTGTTACTGATGATGGCCATGCTTTTAGGCAATTTCCCAGGTGCAAAACAACATGGCATGAAACAGTCATTTTATGCAATTCTAATTCTCCATCTATATTCCATAACTACCTAAGGGCCACATTACAATGCTAATGTCTTAGCTTTGAAAAATAAACACATATTTGTGACTCCTAACCCAACAAGTTATCACATACTTTAACAATACCAAAAATCCAAGTATATTGATAGAAATTCTTTAAAATGATGACCCCTGTCACAACTAAAACATTATTCAGAAACATACAATTACCTATTTTAGCACATGGCTCATTTCAGCAAGTATTCATTTGAACTCAGATCTAGGGAGGTCCCTTGTTAGTCAGTTGAAAAGGAAACTTAATTAGAGAAGAGCTCCTTAATAATTCTCCATAGTGAAGCTAATGTTGAATTTTCTCTTTTCTTAAGATTAGACAAGGTCAGTGGACGAAGGACTGTGTTGGCTGTGCTGATTGTAGTTAATAAAAGATTAGTGGGGAGTTGTGTCTGGAAATATTTTAAAATGTTGTTGCTATTGACCGTGTTTCTGAGGAGTAGGTGGTGGGCT
>NW_006408613.1:3699910-3702303 GCF_000296735.1 Chrysochloris asiatica | reverse complement strand
TGAGATTAACAGCCCGATTTGTAACCACTATGCTACTAGAGCTCCTTAGGCACATAGTGATCACAACTATCTTGTGCAAAATTTCCTTGGCTGACCAGTGCATCGGGAATTTGTGGTTCCTTTCCCTGTCACAGTTTCCTCAGTAATTTTCAATCAGAATATTCATCCTCTGTCTTGAATTACTACTCAGATACTGACCACTCAGATCTAACCACTGTGTCTCTCTTTCTAAGCTCCAGATCCCAAAGACGCTTCAAATTTTCTTTTATTTTTCCATTCAACCATTTTACACATCTTAATTCTTTTCCGGCCTTTCTGTTGCAACTGATTACGTTAACATTTTGTACCCAGGGACTTGCATACTATCATCCTTATTTCCTCTAAACTGCTGCCAGAATTTCCATTCTGAAAATAAACATCAAACAAGCCATAAACTGATCACATCATGCCTCTTCTAAAAAACAAAATTTAAAACACAACAAAAACAGTAACAACTTTCCATGATTCCGCATCACCTTCCAACTTGTAAATGATCTACAGAGCTTGATGGTTTGTCTGACTTTGGGTTATGGATTCTTTTACAATGTGTCTCCAAGCAACTTTTTCAGCTTCCCTCTTTTCTTCACACTTCCTAAACCAGGACAGTTTAGAAGTGAAGAGTATTGGAACCATTTATCCTAAGATTGGTGGTGACTATAGGAAAGCAGGTGTCTTCATGTGGGAATGCATTCTAGTGGTGACAGTTTTTCTTATCTTTCAAGCCAAGTAGCAATTTGTGCTGTAAAGGAAATTATCCCATTTTTTTAAAGTTTGCAGTTTGTTTAAAGAACACTATGTAAGAAAAAAATTAAAAGAGGGTCAAATAACTTTCTTCTAGACAACAAATATAACAAATATGCAAACATTTTTTACCATGACCATGAACCGTATTTCTTCACAGATCAACCATATAGCTGTCTAGATTCTCATTCTTTGAGTTGCAGATTGGAAGCACCACTCTAACCACAAAAGACTAGCCTCAAAGATCCTGTATATCTTCACTCCCTGGGTCTTTGTTCATAATGCTCTGTTGGAAATGGCTCTCCCTTTCAATAATGTGCCTATCAATGCACAAGCCATACTTTAAAGTCCTCTAATATATAAAACCACTACTCGTCTGTCAGTTTGTCGTACTGTGGTGGCTTATGACTTGCTGTGATTCTGGAAGCTATGCCATGGGTATTTTAAACACCAGCAGGGTCACCCACAGTGGACAGGTTTCAGATGAGCTTCCAGACAAAGACAGACTAGGAAGAAAGAGTGATGAACTACTTCCAAATATTTAGTCACTGAAAACCTTATGAATAGCAGAGAAACACTGTCAGATACAGTGCCGGAAAATGAGCCCCTCATTTTGGTTGGAAGTCACTCAAGTAGAGTTGACTGTGATGATGTAAATGGAGTAATACTCGGGACCTTGATTTGCTGATGGGGCACATCTCTAAATGAAGAGAAACAGCTGTAAACATCCATTAATAATCAGACCATGGAATGTACGAAGTATGAATGTAAGAAAATTAGAAATTGTAAAAAAATGAAATAGAACCCATAAATATTGCTGTCTTAGACATTAGTGACCTGAAATGGACTGGTATTGGCCATTTTGAATCTGGTAACCACATGGCTACTATGCCAGGAATGACAAATTGAAGAGGAATGGTGTTGCATTCCTTGTCAAAAAGAACATATCCTGATCAGTCATGAGGTACAATACTGTCTGTGATAAGATAATATCCATGTGCCTACAAGGAAGACCAGTCAACACCACTAATATACAAATTTATGTACCAACCACTAAAGACTGTGAGGATGAAACAGAATTCTACCAACTTCTTCAATCTGAAATGGATCAAACATTCAATCAAGATGGAGTGATCATTACCAGAGATTGGAATGCAAAGGTTGGAAACAAAGAGGAAGGATCAGTGGTTGAAAAATATGGCTTTGGTGATAGAAATTATGCTGGAGATCACATGATAGAATTCTGCAAAACCAATAATTAGTTCATTTCGAATACCTTCTTTAGACAGCATAAGAGACGATTATACACATGGACCTCAGCAGATGGAATACACAGAAATCAATAAGGGAAATCAATTCTACTCAAAGTAGAGTTTTTTTATTTTTTTTATTTTTTTGTTTTTTTTTTATTCACTGATGCGTTTTCTTCTTTTGGGTAGCTCTTCCTTAACCTTTTATATGCAACTTACTCATTTCATAATTCAACCTTCATTTTTCCTTCTTATCACTCATAATTGAACAGAGCATCAATTACTGATATGCAAATTCAAACTGAAACTGAAGAAAATGAAAACAAGTCTATGAGAGCCAAAATATGGCCTTGAATTTATCCC
>NW_006408613.1:3669959-3697870 GCF_000296735.1 Chrysochloris asiatica | reverse complement strand
TTCTGCTGTGTATGGGGTCGCTATGAGTCGGTTCTGACTCGATGGCACCTGACAACAACAACATCACTCATAAACCGACGTCCTAATTGATGCTGTAAGATAAGCACTGGACTGCTAACTGCAAGATTGGTTATCCAAACCCACCAACCACTCCTTTGAAACCATATTAAAGGTCTCTATATGTCAAAACTGATTTGAGAGCACTTAAACAAAAACAACTACTAATATGTCATCTGTATGACTATAATATAGCACTTAACTGGCGGTGATTAGATCTTTCTCTCACATTTCCTTCTCTAGACTTTTCTAAGCCTAAATGGTATTCACTGTTGTTGTTGTTAGGTGCCACTGAGTTGATATGGCTTCTAATTAACCCTGTGCACAACAGAATAAAGCACTACCCAGTCCTTAGTTAATCTTAGAATCGTTGCTAAACTAGAGCCCTTTGCTGCTGTCACTGTACCAATCCATTTTGTTGGGGGTCTTCCCCTTTTCTCATGACCCTCCACATTACCAAGCATGATGTCCTTCTCCAGGGATTGGTCCCTCTTTATAATATGTCTGATGTATGAGAGATTAAATCTGGCCATCCTGGCTTCTAAGGAGCATTGTGTCTGTACTTCTTACAATACAGATTTGTTTGTTCTTTTGGTAATCTGGTACTTTTAATAATCTCTTACACCACAACTCAAATGCATTAATTCTTCTATGGTCGTCCCTATTAATTGTCCAACTTTCACAGGCATATGAAGTTATTGAAAATACCATGGCTTGGTTGATGCACATCTTAGTCTGCAAATTGATGTCTGCTCTTCAACACTTTAAAGAGGTCTTTTGCAGCAGATTTGCCTAATGCAATACGGCATGTGATTTCTTGGTTGCTGCTTCCATGAGTGATGATGATTGATACAAACAAAATGAAGTCTTCAACAACTTTAATCTTTTCCCTGTTTATCTTGGTGTTATTTATTGGTCCAGTGGTGAGGATTTTTGTTTTCTTTGCATTGACGTGTAACCGATAGTGAAGGCTTTGATCTTTATCAGTAAGTATTTTAAGGTCTTTTCACTTTTAACAAGCAAGGTTGTATAATTTACATATCACATGTTGTTAATGAGTCTTCCTGCAATCCTGATGCCATGCTTGTCATAATATAATCCAGTTTCTCAGTTTATTTAGTTAGCATACAGGTTAAATAAGTATGGTAAAATAATACAACCCTGTCACGCACACCTTTCCTAATTTTAAAGCAGTCAGTGTCCCTTTGTTCTGTTCCAATGACTACCTCTTGTTCTACCTATAGATTCCTCATGAGCACAATTAAGTGTTCTGGAATACTCATTCTTTGCAATGTTGTCCATACCTTGTCATGATCCACATAGTTGAAAACTTTTGAATAGTCAATAAAGCACAGGTAAACATACTACTGGTATTTTCTGCTTTTAGCCAATATCCATCTGATGTCAACAATGATATCCCTAGTTCCACAACTTCATCTGAATCTGGCTTGAATCTCTGGCAGTTCCCTATCATGCACTCTTGCAGCCATATTTTAATTATCTTTACCAAAATTTTACTTGCATGTGAAATTAATGATATTGTTTGATGATGTCCGCATTCTGTTGAGTTTCCTCTCATTGGAATGTGCATGAATATGGATCTCTTCCAATCAGTTGGCCAGAAAGCTCTCCTCCATATTACTTGTCATAAATGAGTGAGTGCCTCCAGTGTTGCATCAGTTTGTTGAATGATTTCAATCTGTATTCCATTAATTCCTGGGCCTTGTTCTTTGCCAATGTCTTCAGTGCACCTTGGACCATTGACTGTTGATCATATGCTACCTCTTGAGACAGTTGAACATCGATCATTTCTTTTTGTTACAATGACTCTGTATATTCCTTCCATCTTCTTACGATGCTTTCTTCATCATTCATTATTTTGCCCGTTGTTGTTTTTAAGTGTTGGCACATTGATTCTGAATCATAGCAATCCTGATAGGGCTTATGAAGAGCAGCTGGTGAATTTGGACCACTAACCTTGTTGTTCAAACCGACCTGTAGTGCCACACCAGGACTCCATTTTTCTTACAAAATTCTTTAATATTGTGTCAAGCCTGGAATGTTTTCTGCCCTTCTCAATTTTCTGTTCAGCTCTTTTACCTCATTTCTTCCATTTGCTTTAAATCTCTATGCTGGAGAACAAGTTTCAGTGTCTCTTCTGACAACCATTTTGTTTTTTTTCCTTCTTTCTTGTCTTCTTAATGACAATTTTGCTATCTTCCAGTATGATCTTCTTGATGTCATTCCACTACTCTTCTGGTCTTCAGTCATTAGTGTGTAATGCATCTAATATAACTACTTCTATACAATTTAAATACATTTTTATATTATTTAAATATGTTTTATAAGAAAATTGAAGTAATTCTTCAGCTATAGTAGCCAAATATCCGATAATCACATGTGATTGTAATGGACAGAAGAGACAGGATATTTCTGTCACCTCAGAAAGTTCTATTGGACAGCATTGCTCTAGGATGTTGAGCTTCTTGAAGACAAAATCAGGGCTTTGATAAATTTTCTTTCCATCTTTCCTGGGCTTAATGAAGTATCTGGTGCCCAGTAGGTTTATTTGAATGAAATAGGAATGAATATGTTAATTATCTATTTAATGCACTTGGGGTATTACAGAAACTCATCTTTGAATCAGGATACCTGAGTGTTAATGCCAATAGGTCCCTAGCCTGTGCAAGGACTTGGCCTCACTTTATTCACAGTGAAATGAAGATTGGACTAAATCACTTTAAAAAAGTGATGACTGTACTGTGTTGCTTTGGCCTTGCACCAAGCTTTTCTTACTTCCTGTGTAACTGGAACTAATAGTTACTGTCAAGCTCTCACTGGTGCAGTGTATATAAGCCATTTTATTTTTTTAAGTTAACAGAACAAAACAGATCCCCTCATCAACTTGTAGCTGTAGGGGTTTCACATTCCTGAAAAGAATTTTATTCTAATAAATATAAGAGTTTGATTGCTTGTCATAGGGTTACCCAGTCACCCAATTTGGCAAGCTCACTTTAATTGCCAGTAAGTGTAATATGAAAGACTACGCCACTGCTCCCTTTCCTGGAATGACTATGTGCAGACTATGTAGGACTCCTTTTTTATCCCTTTTTGAAAATAAAAAGTTGGATCTCTGGAGGAATTCACAGATAACCCATTGTCACTTCTGAGACAGAGCTCTGTCTCTTATTTTATCAGTTAAGGAGTTCATTCTATCACGGAGCCCTTTCTCTGCAGTACTTGTTCTGTAGATCCACTTCTAACATGCATCACTTTTCATGACCTACAAAAGTGATTTTATTTCTTGTGACTTTCCCGGCTAGAATTCTGCTGGTGGTTCTCCGTTTCTGCCCCTTATCTCTGCTTTCAACAGTACTTTCTAAAAACTGGCTTAAGTATTCTCACAAATCTATTAACTGCCCTTTCCTAGCCCCCCTACAGATTCCCGTGAAATTTTAACCAGAAATTGCCAATGCTGAAATCTAGAGGGTTTGTTTCTTCTGGTCAGAATTTACAAAGATTATAAAATAGTTCAGTATCATTAATCTGAAACTTAATTTGACAAGATGTACCAATTAAATGCAATTTAAATTATAGATATATTATTATTAAATTGCCACTAAGTCAATTCTGACTTATAATGATTTGAGGCACATCAGAGTACAGCTGTGCTTTATAGGACTGTGACATTTCAGAAGCAAATTTCCAGGTGTTTTTTTCTGAGATGTCTTTGGTTAGGGTCAAAACCACCAACATTTAAACATTTGCACCAATCTGGGTAAATGCTTTGCCCATTCATTCACTCTGGTGATAACTCATTTCTTCATTCAGTCAGTCAACAGAACATTTAATGAGCCATTTAATGTCCTCCGGTAAATATTTGAAACAACAGAAAGTAAATCTTAAAGTTCAGTAATGAGTGGCAGTGATTGAGAGTGGTACTGTTGTTGTTACGTGCTATCAAGTTGGTACTGACTCATAGTGACCCTACGCACAACAGAAACAAAGCAATGTCCGGCCCTGTGCCAACCCCACAATCATTGCTATCATTGCGAAAGTAGTTAACAGTAAATGAAGGACATAGTTGTTTTTGTTTTTGTTGTTAGGTGCTATCAATTGGTTCAAACTCATAGCCATCCTATGGACAACAGAATGAAACTCTACTTGGTCCTGTGCCATCCTCAGTTGTTGTTACACTTGAGCCCATTGTTATTGGCATGATGTCAATCCAGCTCATTGGAGATCTTCCTCTTTGGGATTGCTTCTCCAGGGACTGGTTCTTCTGACATGTCCAAAGTATGAAAGACGAAGTCTTGCTATCCTTACTTCTAAGGAGTATTCTGGGGTGTACTTTTTCCAACACAAATTTATTTGTTCTTCTGACAGTCCATGGTACTTTCAATATTCTTCTCCAACACCACACTCAAATACATAATTTCTTCTATGGTTCTTCTTATTTATTGTTCAACTTTTATGGTGATTGAAAACACTATGGCTTGAGTCAGGCACACCTTAGTCCTCAAACTGTTATTTTTGCTCTTGAATACTTTAAAGAGATCTTTTATAGCAGATTTGCCTAATGCAATATGCTAATTTGATTTGACTGCTGTTTCTATGAGTTGATTGTAGATCTAAACAAAATGAAGTCTTTGACAAATTCAATCTTTTCTTCATTTATCATAATGTTATTTATTGGTCAAGTTGTGAGGGGTTTTGTTTTTATGACATTGAGGTGCAATCCATACTGAAGGGTGTAGTCTCTGGTCTTCATTAATATTTTAAGTCTTTGCTTCCAGCAAGCAAGGTTATATCTCAGCATATTACAGGTTGTTAGTGAGTCTTCTTCCAATCCTGATGCCATGTTTTTCTTAATATGAGGATAAATAAAAAATTATCTGCATTCTGGCTGTAGGATTTAATAAACTTTTAGAAAAGACAAATACATAATTTTCAACACAATCTCCTAGCTTTTTAGTACACTTGGTCCATCTGTCAACAAGCTTTTGTATTCCCTTATTAAAAACTGTTTTAATATGCACTGCTATATTCACTTCTTCATCAGAGGTGAATCTTTGCCCTCAAAGGACTACTTTCAGAGGAGCAAACAGGTGGAAGTCTGACAGAGCAGGACTAAAGGGAGGATATTTTAACACCTAAAAACAAAGTGTTTGCAGAGTATAACAGTGTGCACAGAGGTGTGTGGATGTACAGTGTCATGCAAGATCACAAAGCCCTGGGATAACAGTCCTCTTCACTTAATCAGAAGTTTAGGCTTCAGCTCGTCAGTGAACATCTCACTGAATGAAAACTGTTGATGGTTGAAGCTTTTTCCTTGTAGTGTTAAATACTGGCCCTTGAGAATCCCAGAAAACTAAGCATCAATTTTGCAGTTAATGGTTGACTTTTGAGCTTTTTCTTGCTCGGCAACTGGGGATGTTTCCATTCTATACTCTGTTGTTTACTCTCAGGCTCACAGTGATGAATCCACTGTCTCATCACCAGTAATGATTTTTTTCAAAGAAACTTTTACTTTCCTTCTAGTATTAGTCCAAATTTTGTTTGCAGATGTCCAAATGCTTCTGTTTATATACTCTTCTGTGTGTTGTTTCAGTACCCCATGTCGCACAAACTTTTCAAAACCCAGGTCTGTTGTGGATTATATCATAGGCAGGGAAACTGCTGATTTGCAAATGGTTTGCCACATAATACACTACCACTATTCTATTGACATAATCATTTCATGTGCATCCTCAATGTTGTCATTAGCCATGGATATGCATTTTAATATAACCGGAGTGTGGATGATTTTTTACTCACCCTCATATAATCCATCTTTTCAAATTATTTGCTCAGCATACAGATTGAATAAGTATGGTAAAAGAATACAACCCTCTTCTGTTAATTCTGTTCCACTGGCTGCCTCTTGGTCTATGCACTGGTTTCTCATGAGTACAGTTGTCTGGAATACTCATTATTTGTAGTGTTATCTTTAGCTTGTGATGATCCAAATAATCAAATACTTTGCATAGTCAATAAAGCACAATCAAACAACTTTCTTGTATTCTCTACTCTCTACCAAGATCATCTGATGTCAGCAATGATATCCCAAGTTCCAAGTCCTCTTCTGAATCCAGCTTGAATTTCTGGCAGTTACCTGTTGATATACTGTTTCAGTCATTTTTTAAATATCTTCCAATCATCAGTACTTGTCAATACATCTCGACTGCACATTTGATCAATTTCAAACTGATGAAGTTCTTCAATTTCATCTTCACTGGCTTCAGTGTTTGGTGTGTAAATTTTAATAATACTGTCACTAATTGGTCTTTCTTGTAAGTGTATGGATATTATTCTATCACTAACAGCATTGTTCTTCAGATAGATCTTGAAAGGTTCTTTTGATGGTGAAAGTGACACAATTCCTCTTGAATTTGTCATTCAAGGCACAGTAAAACATGTTGTTGTTGTTGTTAAGTGTTGTTGTGTTGGTTCCAACTCATAGAAACTCTATATAGGGTTTCTATGGTGCGGTTGGTGAGTTTGAGCTGCCGACCTTGTGGTTCAAAACAAACTTGCAGTCTAGTGCTTTCTCCCACAGCACAATACCAGGACTCCTTATGATAGTACAATTCAAAATGGCCAACATCAGTCCATTTCAGCTCACCAATGCCCAGTATATTGATCTTCATGCCTTCCTTTTCATTTTTGACAACTTCCCATTTTCCTGTATTCATACTTCGTGCATTCCACATTCTGATTATTAAGAGATGTTTGCAGCAGCTTTTCTTCCTTCTATATTGTGCCCCATCAGTAAATAAAAGTCCTGAAAGGTTTATTCCATTTGTGTTATCATGGTCAATTCTACTTTGAGGAGGCAGGTCTTCCTCTGTCATACTCCCCAGCCTTCCAACCTGAGGGACTCATCTTCCAGTACTATAACTGACAACGTTCTCTGCTATTCATAAGGTTTTCAGTGTCTTAACATTCAGCATTCAAGAGTAATCTGCCTCCCCTTCTTCCTAGTCTGGAAGCTTTGCTGAAACCTGTCCACCTTAGGTGACCAATGCTGATATTTAAAATATCAGTATCCAAGCTTCTAGTATCACAGCAACATGCAAGCCACTGCAGAATGACAAACAGATGGGTGATTGGCTATATAACAACAGACAGTGATAAATACAGAAATGCATTGCTTAATATCCATGATAAACTTCTGGGAAATAAGATATTATGTGATGTGTAGATTGTGAGAATACCATATCATAATCTTGTCCTGCTTTTTCTTAAGATGTCTTGAGCAAGCTTCACGACTCACAGTAATCCTTAATGTGCTCAGATGGATTTGCTTTTGTATTTGGTCCTCAATGCACTTCATTAGCAATTTATCCATTGCTGATATAGGTCCTTCTTGCATTTTTATTAGCCTTGTAGCTTTCACTGTAGCTGATCCTTTAACAGCTTGAGAACTATTTTCTTCATTTTGAGGCTCACTGTGACTATTGAGTGTGACATACTTAAATTGAGCAATAGCAGTCACTTATTTTCCACCGTTGTGCTGTTTAATAACCTTTTGTTTCACTTCCAAATCAATACATCCTCTTTGCTTCTTACTGCTACTATTACTAGCACTAGTTTTGTTGCATTTGGGATACTGATGCATTTCAAAGTAATAATTTCAAAAGAAATTTAACAGAGAGACAATGCCACAACATTCAAGAGACATGCAATACACAGGATTGGATGCTACAGTTTACAAGCTGAATCATACACTTTTTAGACAGAAAGTACAGTAGAATATGAGTGCACATATAAGCCAATAACATAGGTGTTTGTTATGACTATCAAGACATAATATAGGTTATATATTTACTATGTCATTTTTTGCCTTTCACATAATTACTTTGCATATAAAAGACAAGAAGTACATGTTTCATGTGGGAAATTGTTGTGTTTGCTTTGTCCATTTTCTGATCTGGGTTTCTGAACTCTGTTATAACCTTATAGGACCATGGATATATATGCATTCAGATATTGACTGATTAGATGTTATGCAGACTATGACTGTAGTTACAATCAAGAGTTTGGGAATCAGTTTTCTCCCGGGTAAAATAAAAATAATACTAATGCCTACCTTTATATATATATATATTTTTGTTGTTGTTGTTGTGATAATAAAGTGATTTGAAATGTTTTCAACTCAGTAAATAGTAACTCCTACTAGCATAGTGGTTACGAATCAGGCTGCTAATCTCATCGTCAGCAGTTTGAAACTACCAGTTGTTCCAAGGGAGAAAGATGAGGCTTTCTGCTCCCGTAAAGATTTACAGCCTCGGAAACCCTGTACAGGGTTGCTATGAGTCGGAACCATCTCCATGGCACTTAACAACAACTAAATTAAGAAGTAGGAAGGTACTAAAGGCCAGCTAATGGAGTCCTAGTGTGTCACTGTAGGATAAGCATTGTAGTGCAAACCATAAGGTCAATGGCTCAAACCTACCAGCTGCTCGTTGGACATACTATATAGTGTCACTATGAGTCAGAATTGACTTGGAGGCACTTAACAATAACAACAATGGCATAGAGAAGACAGTGCAAAAGGTCAGTGTGCAACATGTGGGCAGTGACTGCAGGATGCTTGGCAGACACAGAGCATGAGGCATGGAGGTGAGAAGCAGAGAATGAAGGTAGACAGAAAGCCCCTAAGGAAAGGGAAATCTTGAAGAAAAACCAGGAAGTGATTTCCAATGAAAAAGACAAAACAAAACAAAAATTTTTTCTGTTCACCTTGAGCATTACATTCTTTAGATAAATTTACATGAGATCAAACTGACATCAGCAATTTCATAGATTGGCAAATTAGGGGAGAGTGAGTTTACATTAATGGGGGAGGAACAATTCAGAAAAGGAGAGTGAAAATAGTGGCGCTACTAGGAGTGGAATCAATGTCACTGAATTGTACATTTAGAAACTGTTGAATTGGTGTGTGTATCTTCTCAACAACAAAACCAAAAATAAAATCATTTTAAAAATCATTTTCTTTCTCTCTCTGTATTTAGGAACCTTATAAATCTTTGTTTTGTTTTAAATAACCATCACATTCTTATTGTTGATCTTGTTATTTTACTGTTTTCATTCCTGGAAAGATAAAACCCCTCTCAGCATTTATTTTGAGACAGATTTTACTGGCAGGGTACAGACAGAGAAGGGAACTTTTGGACTGTGAGCCAGAAATCTCAGCTGAGACATGGAAGTCCTCATTCTATTGATGGATCCAAAATATACTAAGGTAGTAGAAACATAGGGCCAAAAGGAAAATGAACAAAAGTTCAAAGAAGGGAAATTATTGGCACAGGAAAGGCAGACTATGGGATGTAGGATGGCAGGATGGTCACTGGGAGTGTCCATTAAAACTCCCTAGAGGACACTCAGCTCTGAGATTGTCCATGTTATAGCCCTAAATTGATTCTCTGTGTTCCCTTTTAGGCAGTTTTGGATGTAACTCCATACTTCTTAGAGAACACATAAATGTAGAATACTGTAAAAGTTTTTCCCCCAGAAGGACCTCTGCAACTTATCAACTTAGACTTTCTCATCCATAGTCATTGAGCCAAAACCTTTCTTGAGTCTACATCTAACTAAGAAGAAAATGTTTTAAGTAATGTACAAATTTCTGTGGAATATAAATTAAAAAAATAATTGAAGGAGTTAATGCTATTGCTTCCTGGAGTTTTAGAGAATTTATGGAGTCTGGTGGGCACAGTAATATTTTTAAATAAATAAAAAAATATTAAGAATTTGACTTCACGTAGTATTTTTGAAATAATGTTCTTATTTATGTCAAAATACGAGAGTCATCAAGATAAATATTTCACTCTAATAAATTAGATAATTGGTTGGTGGTTTCATGCTGTCCAGTTGGTTCCTACTCATAGTAGCTCTTTACAGTTTTCTGAGCCTGTAAATGTTTACAGTAGTAGAAAGCCCCATCTTTCTTTTTCAGAGCAACTGGTAGATGCAAATTTCTGACCTTGGGATTAACAACTCAACATGAAACCCACTATGTGACCAGGGCTCCTTAATTAAGATAATGGTATTATGTGCCATGGAGTCGGTTCCTTCTTAGAGTGACCCTAGTACAGGGTTTCCGAAGTTGTAAATTTTAGTGGAGTAGAAAGCCTCATTTTTCTCCTGTGGAACACCTGGTCGTTCTGAACTGCTGACCTTGAGGTTAGCAGCCTAATTTGTAACCACTATGCTACCAGAGCTCCTTACGATCATAGCAACCAATAAAGTTACTTTATAGTAGATTGCCTCACATACTCAGTGATATATGGGTTCAAACTCATTAACTGTTCTTTAGAAATCCTAATCAAGGTTGCTATAAGTCAAAACTGACTTCATAGCATTTGAAGAACAAGAGGTTAAATTCTATAAGACAAGCACTGGACCAGTAACCACAAGGTTAGCAGTTCAAACTCACCAGTTGCTCCTCAGAAATGCTATACAAGGTCTCTAACAGTCAGAACTGACCCAATGGCACTTAAAAACCCTAATGAGGGGCTGCTTTAAATTGTGGTATTAGAAGTTAAGTATTGTATTCACATATTCATATATTCATTCAGTTCTCTTTCTAATGAATTTTGTCACTTCTTTCAGACAGGTTTAGCTAGACCAGTGCAGCCACTATTTAGTGACTGCCTATTACAGGTCAGTGTTGGTGCTGGAGATAAAGAAGCAAAGAGGTCAGGCATGAGTACTATAACCTCTAAGCTCAGAGTCTAATGAAAGAAGCAGACAGTTACTAAAACAATTATAATGCAGTATGGACAGAGGTTAATCAGTTGGGTATTAGGTGAAAGGTGGCTGTTTCAAACCCACCAGACACTCTACAGAAGAAAAATGTGGCAGATTGCTTCAATAAAGATTACAGCCTGTGAAACCATATGGGATATTTCTACTCTGTCCAACAGGGTCACTATGGGTCTGAATTGACAAGACAGTAATGATGGGATGAGTCTAAAGTAACGTAAGAATGAAAAGGATAAATGGTGAGCCCAGTAATTGAGATGTAAGGGTGTCCGAACAAGTTTCCCAGCAACAGTATCCCTGAGATATGAGGAACGAGTAACAGTTAGTGGTGCAAAATAGGGAGAAAAATGTTCCAGAAATATGAAATGTGGATGTGAAGGTCAAGACATAATTGTAGAACTGAAAGAAGTTCACATGGCTGGAGGCAGAGTGGAGGATGCCATGGTGGTGGTCCATGTAGGTTTGGGCCCAATTTATGTTTTAGACAGTGATTCTGACTACAAGAAAATAATGCAAGGAGTCAGTCTGATGTTAGACCACTTAAGAAATAGTTTGATAAAACTCAAGTAGAAAAAAAATTACTTTAATTGAGGTCAAAGTCAGCCCTGGAGGTGCACACTCATCTAGACCAAGAATTTAGAAGACAGCTACCTGGCCAACCAATTGGAAGAGATCCATATTTGTGCTCATTCCACAGAAAAGTGACCCAATAGAATGCATAAATCACTGAATAATATCATCAATATTACATGTAAGTAAATCTTTGCTGAAAATAACTAAATATATATATATATATATATATTGCATCAGTGCATCAGTAGGGAACTGCCAGAAATCAAAGAAAGATTCAAAAAAGGACATCAAATAAGATATGCTATTGCTGACATCATATAGATCTTGGTTGAAAGCAGAGACTACCAGAAATATGTTCACTCACGAGTGAGTTTTATTGACTATGCAAAGACATTCAACTGTGTGGATTATATCAAACCATGGATAACATCACATTGCCTGATTCTGTGTCATCCTTACAATTGTTGTTATGTCTGAGACTGCTTTTGCTTCCACTGTATAAATCCATTTTATTGGAGGTATTCCTCTTTTCCACTGACCTGCCACTCTTCCAAACATAATATCCTTCTGTAGGGACTGGCCCTTTTTGATAATATGTCCAAAGTATGAGATATGAAATACTGCTATCCTTTCTGCTAAGAAGCATTCTGGCTGTATTTCTTCTCCCCAAAATATGTTTGTTCTTCTGGAAATCCATGGTACTTTCAATATTTTTTGACAAAACCATAATTCAAATGCATTGATTCATCTAAGATCTTCCTTGCTCATTGTCCAAATTAAAAATACATATGTTGTTGTTACTGTTGTTAAGTACCATTGAATCGGTTCTGACTCATAGCAACCCCATACAGGGTTTCTGAAGAGCAGCTGGTGAGCTAAACTGCCAACCTTGTAGTTCAAACTGACCTTGCAGTCCAGAGCATTAACTCACAGCTCCACACCAGGATTCCAGCATACATATGAGGCGAATGAAACACCCATGACTGATTGTGATTGTTGCAAATGTAAAGGTAGACGTTTTGTAACAAAAGCAAGGGAGTGGCTGATCTTGCAGACCATCAAGGGAGAAGAGCAGAGTGCAGGACCCTATCCAGAGAAGCAGTGATGCCAGAGATGGAGGTAGAGATGATGATGTGGAGAGATGGAGTGGCTGGGGACTCTGGACTCTGGGAGGAAGAGGAGCTGTGTGTTGATGGCCAGGGGGCAGGCTCGTGAGGTCTATCCTTTGGCTGTTTGATGATGCATGCTATGAACTGTAATCATTGCAGTGAAACAAAATAAGATAGGATGAATGTAAAGCTAATATTCTGCCATGTAACCTATCACATAATTCACAATAAAAACTTTAAAAAAAGCTTTACCACCTTGGAAACTCTATACCCAATTGCTATGAGTCATAACCAACTCAATGACATGCAGCAGCAACACAGAATTGCTTACTTCTATTATTCTTCTTTATTGGACTATTTCTAAGCTATGCCTTTGTCAGCACTCACATACACATATCTTGGGTCTGATCACCTTTACTATCCTATTCAGTAATCCAGTAGCATGTAAGTTTAAGAGCTTGTGCCTTGGAGGTGGACTGGCTAAATACAAATCTTTGTTCTTTTACTTGCTAGCTGTGAACTCAGGTTAATAACTTAATTAATTTATACTTCAACTTCCTCACTTCTAAAATGGAGTTGATAGAAACAGTTGTTTGTTTATATGGTTATTGCAAAGATAAATTAAATCAGTTAAACAAGTAAGTCTTTTGAACAGTGGCTATAACTTAGAAAATCCTCCATAATGTTTTAGATATAATTTTCATGGATAACTCTCACCTCTCCCATGCTTAATTTAATTTAATAATATTTATTTAAATACTATTGTTATTAATATTATTTCCTAGCCAGAATATCTTGTTGCTATCTGAAAGGCCTGCAACTTGAACCCACCAGCCAGACACTTCACTTGAAAAAGATGTGAGAGTTTGCTTCCATACAGAGTTCATTCTTTTCCATGTAGTTGCAACAAAACTGAATTTTATAAAACTTCACTGTGTTTTAGGAATGGAGTTTGGCATGTACTCTCAGACTCTGTACTATATATAATAGAAAATGGAAAACATGCTCATAATAATGAAAAACATCTGGGATGTTTAGAATTAATCTTCACTTTGTAGGATGTGGGAGGCCTTCTGGGAAGATGGGCATAAGAAGAAAATAGCAGTTGAATTGAAAATCAGGAAGGAAGAACATTTTGTACTAGATCTGAAACCAAACCCTGCTGTCAGTTCTGAGTCATAGCGGCCCTATAGGACCGAGCAGAACTTTCCCATAGGGTTCCCAAGATGCAACTCTTTATGGAAGCAAACCCTCACATCTTTATCATGGGCAGTGACTGGCTGCTGGGCTCAAGTTGTAGCCTTTCAGTTAGGAGCTGAGAACTCTACAGCTGCACCATCAGGGCTACTTTTCAACTTGATATGTAATCATATTTATGACTAATTATGGCCAGTTCCCACCTTTTGTCACTTCCTATGCTTCCAGTGCTGGCTAATAAAGAGCCAGGCTTACTTTCTTCCAGACTCTGTACATTTATCATTGTCCATGTGGTGGTGTAGGATAAGAACTCGACCTAAAGGTCAGTTTGAACCACACAGTTGGTGGTTCAAATTCACCAGTTGCCCCTCAGAAATCCCATACAGGGTCGCTATGAGTTGGAATCAACAGGAGAGCATTTAACGACGACAACAACATAACATTGAAGAGAGTAAGATGCTATCTAATGCTATCTAATATAGATGCTATCTATATCAAAACAGGTTTGCTATAGCAAATCTAAATGCCCATCATATTTTAGAAGAATTACAAATCTGGAAAGAATTTGCTAGTTACTTGCATTTTTTTAGTTTACCATCTAAATCGTGTTTTGTACATGTTAGATGGTTGTTTTCCAGTCAAATTCAACTGGTGGCAATCCAGTATGTGTCAAACTAGAACTGTAGCCCACAGAGTTTTCAGTGGATGGTTAGTGGGTTATGTGTTGTACTGCTAACTGCAAGGTCAACAATTTGAGTTCACCAACCAAAATTTGAGTTCATCTTTCTGTGGGAGAAAGATGAAGGTTTCTGCTCCCATAAAAATTAATAGCCTTGAAAACCTTATACAAAGTTGCTATGAGTTGGGACCAACTTGATGGCACACAACCATCACCACCACCACCATGGTTGACCCTCAGACAACATGAAACAAAGGTTCCCAGCCTTAAGTGCAGTAAAAAATCAGCACATAATCTACAGTTAACTCTTGAGCAACATGGGTCTGAACTGTGTGGGTCCACTTTATATGAGTGGCAACAGGATTGGAAAAAGACTCATTAACAACCTGTGATATGCAGATGATACAACCTTGCTTGCTGAAAGCAAAGAGAACTTAAAATACCTACTGATGAAGATCAAAGACCACAGTCTTCAGTAAGGGTTGCACCTCAATGTAAAGAAAACAAAAATCCTCACCATTGGAAAAATAAATAATAATCCATATAAATGGAGAAAAATATTTTGCTCAGATCAACCAAAAATACTCATGGAAGTAGCAATCAAGTAATCAAATGACATATTGTAAGTAGGACTCTTGGTGTGGCATTGTAGGATCAGCACTGTACTGCAAACCACAAGGTTGGTAGTTAGAACCCACCAGCTGCTCCTTGGAAACTCTATACAGGGTTGCTATGAGTTGGAATCAACTCAATGACACTTAACAACAACAATGCATTAGGCAAATCTGCTGCGCAAGACCTTTTTAAAGTGTTCAAGAACAAAGATACTAGTTTGCAGACTAATGCACACCTAACACAAGCCACGCAAGGTATTTCTATAGCCTCATATGCATGTGAAAGTTGGACAATGAATAAGGAAGACCTTAGAAGATTGATGCATTTGATTTATGGTGTTGGAATAGAATATTAAAAGTACCATGGACTATCAAAAGAACAAACAATTCTCTGTTGGCAGAAGTACAGCCAGAAAGCTCTTTAGAGGACAGGATGGCCATACTTAGCCTCTCATACTTCATACATATTATTAGGAGGAACCAGTTCTTGGAGAAGGACATCACGCTTGGTAGTGTGGAGGGTCACTGAAAAAAAGGACTCCAATGAAATTGAGCACCACGTTGGCAGTGACTATGGGCTCAAGCATAGCAATGGTTGTGAGGTTGGCACAGGACTGAGCAGTGTTCCATTCTGTTATGCATTAGGTTGCTATGAGTTGCTACTGATTTGATGGCACCTAACAACAACTTATATGAGTATTTTTTTCATGTTGCAATTGTAATGAAATTAAGTACTGTGAGTAGTCCCTTAAAGCACCATGTGTTGCTAATGATCTCCACATGAATAGTTTAAGTCTCCAGTTAAGAAGGATGGAAGGGCTTACAGGTACTGGAAAGACGGAGATGATTAGCTTTACATGGTGTTTTAAGAGAATACTTG
The DNA here is from genome assembly GCF_000296735.1 of Chrysochloris asiatica. Taxonomy (NCBI): domain Eukaryota; kingdom Metazoa; phylum Chordata; class Mammalia; order Afrosoricida; family Chrysochloridae; genus Chrysochloris; species Chrysochloris asiatica. Next base: position 3,681,952 of record NW_006408613.1, on the reverse strand, counting down.
TAACACTTGAGCCACTGCAATAGCAAAAGGAAAAAAAAAGTTGGTATATAAGTGGACAACTACGTGGCACACCACCACCACTACCACATACATTTCAAACTCCTGTTGTCCAAAACTCAACTGTAGGTTGCCAGACATTTCTTCTAAGGAGCCGCCAGGTTGACAAACTACGAACCTTTAAGTTAGCAGCCAAGTATGTTAACTTTTTGCATCACACAGGAAATCTACTTATACATAGTGGGGTTTCAATAAATACTTTAATGAGTGAATGAACAAATAAATGGATTGTTGAGTATTATAGTTACCCTTTGGAAGAATTCTTGTAGTGTTAGACATTGTACTATATTTATGTAAGATGCAACCATTAGGGTGAAATTGGTGATGGTTAGACAGGATATCTCAGTACAATTTTAGCAAGTTATTTTGAATTAGTCAATCTATTTATCTATCTTTCTTCCTAAAGTACTCCTTTTCTTTTGGGGGAAAGCAAAAACCATTGTCTTTCAACCATGAAAGAGCTGGTGGATTCTAAACATAATCTATTAAGCCAAGCACTTAATCACAGAACCACTATGGCTTCTTAGTTTTGGTCAGTGGAATATAATTAGGGAAATTCTACTGAGGAAGTTTGTAGATGGCAAGATGAGCTTTGTAAATCCTCATCTCAATTTTTAGGTTCAGAAACTCAGATTTTGTCAGCAAATATACATCTTTTGGAAATGGGTACACCCTAAATAGTGAAAGATTAGTGTATAGACACCCCACACATCTGTCAGTTTGTTGAACATTGGTGGATAGTGCATTGCTATGATGCTGCAAGCTATGGCACTGGTGTTTCAAATACTGGTACAAAGTCACCCAGGGTGGGCGGGTCTCAGAGGAGCTTGAGCAGACTACAAACAGAGTAGAAAGAAGGACAAGCAATCCACTTCTGAGGGATTAGTCACTGAAAAGCTTATGAATAGCAGTGAATTTTTTTTCTTATATAATTCCAGAATATGAGCCCCTCAGGTTGGAAGGCACTCAAAGTATAACATAGGAAGAGCTGCTTCTTTAAAGTAGAGTCGGCCTTAATGATATGATGGGGCAAAACTTTAAAGACCTTCATTTGCTGGTGGGACAATACTCAAAATGAGTAGAAATAACTTGAAACACCCATTAACAATTAGAACTTGTAATGTACAAAGTATGAATTTAGATAGATGGAAGTTGTCGACATGAAATGGAACACATAAAAACCAATGCCATAGGCATTCTTGAGCTCAAATGGACAGGGAGTAGTCATTTTGAGTTTGTCATTTTGAATAAGGTTTACTATGACAGGAATGACAAATTCACAATGAATAATGTTGCATTCATCATCAAAAAGAACATTATGAGATCTATCTTGAAGTACAATGCTGTCTATGATAGTTTAATGTCCGTATGCTTACAAGGAAAACCATTAATACCACTATTATTAAAATTTACTCACCAACCACTAAAACCAAAAGTAATGAAATTGAAGAATTCTACCAACTTCTTCAGTCTGAAATTGATCAAACAGACAATCATGCACTAATAAATACTGGTGATTGGAATTAGAATGTTAGAATCAAACAGGTTGGGTTGGTAGTTGGAAATATGGTCTTGGTGATAGAAATGATGATGGAGATTGCAAGATAAAAATGTTCAAAGCCAATGACTTATTAACTGTAAACATCTTTTTATCAACAACATAAATGGTGATTATACACATGGACTTGAGCAGATGGAATTCACAGAATCAGATACACTATATGCTTGGGGAGATAAAATGAAGCATCACAGTATCAAGAGCCCAAGCAAGGCCAGAGCCCAACTGTGGAATTGCTTATATGCAAGTTTAGGCTGAAGCTGAAGAAAATTAAAACAAATCTATGAGAGTCAAAATATGATCTTGAGTAAATACTACCTGAATTTTGAGACCAACTCAAGGTTAGCTATGAATTGGATACTAATGACTGAAGACCAGAAGAATTGTGTATGACATCAAGAATATCATACATAAAGAAAGCAAAAAGTCAATAAAAAGAAAGGAAAGAGAGAAAAGATCCAAGTGAATAAGATACTCTGAAACTTGCTCTTGAGCATACAAAAGCTAAAACAACTGTAAAATTGTGCACGTGCAACTGAGTTCTGCTGCAGCCTTTTATTAACAAGTGTTTTCCTACTGAAATGTGGGATTTTGATGAGGGTAGGTGGGACTTTTTCCTGTTTTTACTTGAAAGGCATTGATCTAAGGAAACCTACTAAAATATTATTAAATAAATGTTCAATTAATGTTAATCATAGTATTCATTTATATATAGTTTAAGATTTGGTTGAGCTGGAATTTATGTAAAATATGCATTTTTTCATAGTTTGATAATACATGGAGGATAATTATTCATTTTGATATTTCTAAGCAGATTTTGGGGTTTATTATTTCTCATATGACACATTGAATGTCCTAGAATATATAGTCATTATTCCCAAGTAAGATTATTATCCACTATAGAAACTTATTTCAGCTCCACATTACAGTGAAAATGGAGATGTTTTTCATTATGAAAAACAGTTTTAAGAGGATTTAAAACTTAAAATGCTGAGTTAGAAGATGTAACAGATGAGCAAGCACATTCTAATACAATTGTCAGATGCAATTCCCTGATACAGAGAAGCGTAATTCATCACATGAGAAAGGTGTGCCAAATTTATTAAACAAATGCATATTTAATGCATATATTTTGTTAGTTTTATATTGAAAATTAAGTTGTTTCTCAATTTCATAACATTTCAACTTTATGTTTCAGGTACAATGGTTTTCTGCATTTTCTCTTTAGCTTTTTTCCAATGCTTTTCTTACATTTCTATCTTAGAAATATAGATTCCAGATAGCTGGTATTTTGGTTTTCTTGGGGAAGCAGAGTGCGTATTAGAAAGACCACATCTGGGCTTGTTAAGACAATCTCAGGAAATGCTAATTAATTATGTGACCTTGGTCAAATCACTTTACCTCCATGAGCTTGTGTTTTCTCACCTGTAATGTGAGAATGATAATATTTACCTCATAAGTTTGTTGTGACAATTTTGCATATTGAATTAGGGTCCCTCTCTAGAAGAATACAAAGCACATAGTAAGTGTTCAGTGACAATTACTTTTCCAATGCCTCCTTCATTTTATTCATTACTTTTTATTGCCAAGGAGCAAACTTGATGCCACCCATAAAAGAGAGTGGAAACACTGTTGAAAATAGTAATATTTCTCAAAGCTTTAGAGAAAGTAGCAGATAGATACACTGAACTGCTTTTCATTTTTCATGAACTCCAAAATTCTTCTGACATTTGGTCCGATAATCCTTGTTTCATCTCCTGACAGCTGACCTTTCATTTTACTATGTATCCGAAGCCAGACTTCACCCACCACAGCCTAAAATCCAAATAAATCTGCAAGTATTTCATTGTTCTCCAGAGCAAGCCAGTCCCATTGCTACTTAATTCTCCAGCTATATGACAAATATCTCCTATGAATTAATTTTGATTCATTTTCAAATGCACATTTGCACATGAGTATCCTTATGACTCATATACAACTGTAGAGGCAAACGCTTACACAAAAAGCCATCCTCAGAATCTAAATATAATTGCGGAAGTACATGTTTTCCGTTATTCCACTTTGCAAATGAAATTAGTAGTCATGGAAATCATGTTCTAGAATGATACTAACTAAAGCTAGACATCTTTTGGGAATATTATGTCCAGTCATATTCCTACAACCTCTGAAAGGCTTTGTTTTATACTTAAATTAGTGCATGCCAAGATCTCTGATGATAACATAAAAGTAATGGTGGCAATGACAATAACAATAATGGAAGCTAACATTATTAATACCTACTATGGCCACAGTGTTTTGATTTGGATCTTTCTAATGGCTAACCAATTTGTGTTTGAAGAAGTACAGCCAGAATGCTCCCTGGAAGCCAGGATGGTCAGACCTCATCTTTCATACTCTGGACACATTATCCAGAGGGACCAGTCCCTGGAGAAGCATATCATGTTTGGTAAAGTGGAGGGTCAGAGACAAAGAGAAAGACCCCAGGGAGATATATTGGCACAGTGGCAGTAGCAATGGGCTCAAAAGTAGCAATGATTGTGCGGTTGGCACAGGATATAGCAGTATTTCCTTCTGCTGTGTATAATATCACTATGAGTTGGTACCGGCTCATTGTCAACTAACAAGAAGAATGGCTAATGGAGTCCTGGTGTGGCTCTGTAGGATAAGTACTGAACCAGAAGGTTGGTCTAGACTGTAAGGTCAGGGATTCAAACTCACCAGCTGCTCCTTGGAAATCCTATGCAGGGTCACTATGAGTTTGAACCAACTGAATGGCGTTTAACAACAACAACCGCCTCAATGGCGTTTAACAACAACAACCGCCTCAATGGCTAATGTAAGTCTCTGTGTGGGGGTGTAGAATAATGCACTGGACAGCAAGGTCGCTTTGAACCACAAGGTTGATGGTTCAAATTTACCAGCCACTTGTTGGAAACCCTAAACATGTTGCTATGAGTCGGAACTAATGGAAGGCACTTAGCAACAACAATAATGGCCACGTATTGTTCTACTGATATTGTCAGGTTTAATTATCTTAACAATACTATATGGTAGAAAGTAGTCTTGTTATTATTCCTATTCCCACCCTCCCATCCTCCTTTTTGAAAGCAATAATAAACAAAGCAAAAAGCAGGGAAGTTGGGTGGATGGCCTAAGTTTCCACAACAGACGTGGACATCGGATTTTATAGTCTGCATCAGTATCTACTACCCACACTCCTACCCATTCCTAAATAATGCAGAAAATACAAAATTAATTTTATCATTCTGCTGTTCTGATTTCTGCAAGGATTGTATTGTCAGAGGCTTTCAAACTTATTTGCTTATGTTCCATTTTACACTGTATTTAATACACAGACATAAACACACAATTTTCAAAAAAAGTTTCATTAAACAATACTGGCCATTATTAGATGTGATGCAATTTCATATTTTCTATTCTATGTGTTGTTATTGTTAAGTGCCATTGAGTCAATTCTGACCCACAGTGACCCTTATAGGGCTTCTGAGGAAAGGATGGTGAGTTTGAATGCTAACCCTTCAGTTTAAACCAAACTTTTGGTCCAGTGCTTATCCACACAGCTCCACACCAGTCCTGTACTATTTTTGCTAGGTACTTAAACATTGCCGGTAGTGACTCAGGAACTTGAATTCATGACCTATCAATAAGCTGCAACCCATAGTTAAACAATCAATGTTCTATGTCACATAAATATAAAATATTTTAAAAGCAAATTTAAAATCACTTACTGAATTAGGAAAAGGTCAGTTAAATGAACTGCGTCTTCTATTATTAAACAAAATATCTATCACTTCATTTCTTCCTTCCTTATTTATTCCATCTAAGATCATTTTACCTAGTTCAAACACCATGTGCTTAGTTTAGGAACTACAGGCCTGGATCAATAAACAGTTGTTGTAAGGTATCGAGTTGATTCTAACTCACAGTGAAACTATAGGACAGAGTAGATCTGTCCCATGGGATTTCTGAGGCTGTAACTTTTTTTTTTTTTTTTTTAAGTTTTTTATTGTGCATTGAGTGAAAGTTTTCAGGGCACATTATCGGTTTCACATTCAAACATTCATATACCTTGTTTCATTACATTGATTATAAGCTCCTCCACATACCATCAGTTAACAGAGTTTCTCTCTATCCTCTTTAGCTTTTTTTGGGGGGGGAGGGGGGAAACTTTGCCTTTTTGGAATTTACAGTCTCGGCTTTTAGGGAAGGTTTTTACATTTATCTGTGGGTATCCAGGGCTCATGTATGGAATTACTAACCAGCATAACTGAATACTCAGATGAGGGACATTTTGCTATGTCTGCTAGGTGGCTAAAGTCTGATCCTCAGAGCCTATGGTTTGGATGGTCAGCAACGCTTGGGCCCACAGGGCCTTGAACTTCTGACTGGGTCTGCACGGTCTGCATCAGATTCCCCCTTATTTATTGTTTGTTTAAGGGACGCTGCCTGTCTTAGGCGGTCAGTGCGAATTCTTCAGTCTTACCCGTCATCAAAACTCATTGCAGCATGGCAATGGCTCTGTCTTAGGTTGCCGAGTGAGGCTGTAATTTTTTAAAGAAGGAGATCTTCAAGTCTTTCTCTTGCAGAGTACTTGCTGAGTTTAAACCACTGACTTTTTGGTTGGCAGCTGAGCTCTTAACCACTGTGCCACCATGTCTCCTAAAATTTACAACAGAATTATCACTTAAGATGAGCAGTCTTGAAATGTGAAATTTGAAATGAAAACCTCTATGTGTTGTTTTTCAAATGTGTGTATGTATATACATATAAGTGCCTATCTTGGTTGTTGCTGGACTCATAGAAACCCCATGTGACAGAGAATTGCCCATAGGGCTAAGTTGTTATCTTTACAGGAGGAGATTGCCAGATCTTTCTCCTGCAGAACCTATAGAGCTTGCAGAGCTTTTGTTGTTGTTGAGTGCTGCAGGGTAGTTCCAATTCACGGCGACCTTGTATAGTGTTTCTGAGGTGATGGGTTTGAACTGGCAACCTTGTGGTTCACAGTCAAATGCTGATCCACAGTTCCATACCCACTGTTGCACCACTGGTGGTGGTGGTGGTGAGAGTGATGATGTGCTGTGGAGTCGGTTCTGACTCAGCAACCCTGTACAGCATTTCTGAGCCTGGGAATCTTTATGGGAAGGAGCCATAGTAGCGTAGTGGTTACAAATCTGACTGTGAACCTCAAGGTCAGCAGTTCAAAACTACCAGCTGTTCTGAAGGAGAAAGATGAGGCTTTCTGCTCCCGTAAAGATTTACAGCCTCGGAAGCCCTATATAGGGTCACTGTGAGTTGGAACTGATTCCACGGCACATAACCACCACCACCACCAAATCTTTATGGGAGCAGAAAGCCTCATCTTTCTCCAAGGGAGCAGGTGGTAGATTTGAACTGCTGACCTTGCAATTAGCAGCCCGACTTGTAAATTACTGTACCACCAGAGCTCCTTATGGCTCCTTTTGTGTACACTATTATCTTTCCCTGTCTTGTTTCATTTAAACAAATATAGGCATTGGCCTTAGGTTAAATAGAAGTTGGAACTTCTGAGCTAAGTTACACATAGAAAACGGATCTCAGTAACACTCAGGAATATGCTGTGGTTGTTTTGTATTCCTTTTCATACCTGGTACACAGAAGGTTTTACTAGAAATACAGAAGTATCTGGGTAATGGGTGGCAAAGCAGGAAGCTCCCTCATAAAGAGGTTATGAGACCCTTACTCTGCTTGGTTGTATACCCAACAATAGTCCCTGCAAGGAATGGGAGGTGGGGCTGGGGAGGCTACACAACCTCGGGAATCAGCTGTGTTTTCTTCCACTGGTATGGCAGCCTCCAAATCTTATGCCATTAGACCAACTCAGCATTTATTCCGCATCTTTACATCATTCACATCACTATTCACCAGTGACATCCACTTATCTTTCTTTAGATTCTAAGCCTGACTTCAACAAACTCTCAAAAAAGTCTCAAAGCAAAATATAATTTTACTTTCTTTTTAGTTCCACTTATAATGCTATTTTAAAATATGAGTCCTGGTGTGTCACTGTAGGTAAAAAACTGGACTGCTAACCTCAGGTTGGCAGCTCAAACCTACCAGTTGCACCTTGGAAACCCTATACAGGTTTGTTATGAGTCTGAACTGACTCAAGGACACTTGAGAACTCAACAAAGGTATATTATTACCGAGGAGTTTTTTCTTTTTTTAAAATAAGTTTTCTTGACTAAAAATTAAAAAAATTTTTATTGTGAATTGGCTGAAGGTTTATAGAGCACATTAGTTATCCTTTCAAAATTCATACATTTTGTTACATAAACTTTATTACAATCCTAACAATGTAACATTTTCTAGTCCACTTCTTCTCTGTCTTCCCCATTTCCATTCCTTCTACTTTCCTAACTCTTCCTGTCTTCTGAATTTTGTACTTGGGTAAACATTCCACTTGTGATCTCAAATGGTTGATTATTCTAAGGGGTGTATGTATCCCAAGTGTTGTTTTTTTTGCTTTACAATTCTGCTCATTATTTGTATGAAAACTGAGTCATGGGGTGAATTCCGTTCCATGTATGAAAAGTCATATTCTCAGGGGTTCTATCTGTCCAACTTGTAAGCCTGATCTTTATGATTTTGAGTTTTGTTTCACATTTTTCTCTCCCTCTATTCAGAACCTTTCAATGTGTTCCCTTTCAGAGTCCATTGGACTCTTCTCATTTGTCTTTGATTTTCATAACTCTTCTTTCTCCCACACAGGGAATGACCAACATTTGTACCTTAAATGGAAGCTCATGAGCTTTTAAGAATGCAGTCACTCTTATCAAAATCAGACATAGAATATTATTGTTGTGACCAATGTTATGTCAATTGACCATGGGGTCCCCTAGACTATGATCCTGAGATCTCAGGTTCAAAGATTCATTCCCTCAAGGTACTTGTTTATGGCTCAGAAGTTTTCATAAATTTGCCAACTATATGCTCTACTATATTAATAGATATATTCAATATGCAGCAATACCATCTATTAAGCCTACATATATTGATGGGTATAACCTCATTCTCATTATAAAGGAGTTCCTGTAGCTATTTTGTTTGTTTGTTTGTTAGCACTTGGAGATGTTATTTTTATTTTTTTAATTTAATGATTTCAAGACTAAAACAATCTTGTAAGATAATGTGTCTCTTGTTGCTTTATGTAAATTATTGGTGTTGGTTCCAACTCCTGGCAACCCCATGCATACCAAGCAGGGCTGTACTTCCTTCATAGGGTTTTCAAGGCTGTGACCTTTTGAAGGAAGATCACCAGTGCTTACGTCTTAAGGGCCTCTGAGTGGTTTAGCTCCCTCAACCTTTCAGTTAGTAGTCCAGTGCCTATTTATGATACCCAGAGAATCTTTATCCAAATAGAAACCCCCAAAGTCTAGTGCAGTTCTTAGAACATTGGTTTTTAAGTGAGGACAATTTTGTCTCCCAGGGGCCATCATCGATGTCAGGAGATATTTCTGGATATCACAACTGGAAGGGAGGGCATGTGTTTTGAATTTAGTGAGATGAATATAGGGATTCTGCTTAACACAAGACAGTCCCCTACTCTTCACCAAAGAATTATCTTGCTCAAGGTGCTGAGTTTGAGAAACTCTAGTCTTGAACTAACAGAACTTCTCCAATATTCTCATTTTCCGTTTAAAATCTAATTTAGAAGTCCCCTCTTCTTTGAAATCTGTAGAATTCTGATAATTAAATGTATCAATTCCTTTTTCACTCAGCACTTAGCTTCTACCCCATTGGAGTGCTTTATTTCTACAGCTACTTAAAGGCTTTTGTGATTGTTATATATGAAAGTCTTTCTCTCTATTAGTTTTTTAAGAGCCTTGAGACTTGGGAACAGAGTCTTCCTCATATTTATGAAGTGCTGTATAAATCAAGCATCTTGTCTCGTATAATCTGTCTCTCATAGGGTAAAATGAAAACAACATCATAACCTGGCTCCACCCCCATAATAACTGCACATACACAACCCCAGGGATCTAGAGTTACTCTCATAGAAATATAAATGTACAGCAATAAGAGACAGAAATCTATTTTCCTACACTATGGGAGGTTAGAAGCCTGAATTTAGTGTTCCAGCTCCAGGGAAAGGCTTTCTCTGCCAGTTCGGAGGAAGGTTCCTGTCTCTTTTCAGCTTCTGCTCCAAAGTGATCTTCGTGTACCTTGGCATTTCTCTCCCCCATTTCTTCTCTTGTTTAATCTCTTTTATATCTCAAAAGATATTGACTCACAACACATTCTACACTAATCCTGACTCGTTAACATAATAAATACAATCCATTCCCAAACAGAATCATAGCTATAAGCATAAAGGTTCTGATTTACATATTTTGGGAGGATATGATTCAATCCCTAACTCTCATAACAACCCATCCAAAGTTAGTTCAGCAACTCTTACCTTCCAGTAACTGCAGTGAGTCAAAATTTGTTCTGATACTGAATGCATCTTTTTTTCCTAAATTTATTCTTTAATGTTCCAAGTTTAAACACTGAAATGATTTGTATCCTGAGATCTGCTGTCAAGATTTCTAACTAGAGTGCAAGATCAAAGTAATGCTCATGTAGCCCTTACCAAGATTATGCCCTTTTGCTGATGGTTTGTCCTTGTTTTATTTCCATCACACCTCAGTCAACCCTACCCAGAATTGTGCCATGCATTCACAGGTCTCTCTATGTTCAGGTGGTTTTGGATAGCCAAGAATGATCTTATTTTATCTTCAACTCTAGAAATCCCACACTGCCTTATGAACCCATGCTTATAATCCTTTATGCTACCTTCTCCACTTAGAAGTCACCTCTTCTTTGAAATCTTAAGAATTCTGAAAATTAAATGTATTAATTCATTCTGCTCTCAGAGAGCACTTAGCTTCTACCCCATTGGAGTGTTTTATTTCTATATCTACTTGAAGGTTTGTGTGATTCTTATATATGAAATTATTTTACTCTATTAGTTTTTGAAGAGTCTTAAGGGTTGGGAACAGTTCCCTACTTAGCACTAATTTTACTTTCAACTTAAATTTTCAGAAAAAAATGGTTCATACTTTTTTAACTGCACTGAATTAATTTTCTCTTTATATATACAGTAGGTTTATTTGTTTGTTGGTTGGTTTCTCTTTTGTTACTTCTCAACTACTCTGAGCTTGCAAAGTTTGGAAGCTTACATATCATTCATATTGTTATATCCTGCAAAAGGGAAAACATTGGATTATTTGTTGTTTGAATGTATAAAAACATGCATAAACGGATGTATGTAAGAATAAATTAAAGAATTAGTACTTGAGAAAGGGAATTAACCAAGGGATAGTCTGCTATAATTCATTTGACAGTAACCATGTTTGCAAATTGTGCAAGTTAAAAATTGTATGATAAGGAATGGAGATAGACTATGTAGTCTGAAAATTTAGATATAAAAATATTCACCATCCTAATTTTTACAAATACTGAATATCAGCAGCTTTAAAGCTGATTTTAATTTCTGTATAGAAATAAAAATTTAAAATAAAACTTCTATAATAAAATAACAGAGAAAATATTGGTTATCAGGGATTTTTATTTTACTTGGATCCATAATCAAGGCCCATAAGCAGCAATCAAGAAATCAAATGATCTATTGTACTTGCTGGGCAGCAGATCTGCTGCACAAGATTTCTTTAAAGGGTTAACAAACAAAAGGAAGTCATGGTATTTTCAATCACCTCATTTGCATATGAAAGCTGGATAATAACTAAGACAGAGAAGAACTGATGCATTTTATTGTTTTGGCCAAAAATATTAAATTCACCATGGACTGTCTTGAAAGCAGTACAGCCAGAATGGCCTATAGAAGCAAGGACTACAAGAGTTTGTCTTATGTACTTTGGGCATGTTATCAGGAAGGATCTGTTCCTGGAGAAGGATATCAAAAGAAGGTCAGCGAAAGAGACAAATATCTTCAACAAAATGGACTGACACAGTGGCTGCACCAAGCATAGCAATGATTGAGTACAGCTCATGAACAGGAAGTGTTTCATCTTATCTTACATAGGGTTTCTATGAGTTAGAACAGACTCAATGGCACCTAACAACAACAGCAACAATAAAATGTATTGTTTAGACTACTCTTGCTTAATTGACATGTGGTACTGTGGGTTAATGTGTTAGATTTCAAAGTCAGTTTGAATCACAAGGTTGGCAGTTCAAGATCACCAGTTGCTCCTTGGAAACCCAATACTGGGTCACTATGGGTCAGAACCAACTTGAAGGCACTTAACAACAACAACTACTACAATATATCAATTTAGTGTGGTTCTGTGGGCTAATGTGTTGGACTGGAAAGTTG